>NW_022145600.1:2717450-2728829 GCF_000002235.5 Strongylocentrotus purpuratus
TCAGATAGGAATAGACCTACATATATTTACAGCCAGATTGTGAGGTTTAAACTGCATATACATGTATATATATATATATATATATATATATATATATTCAAGTCTCCCGACATGCAAGGTAAATTAATAAAAATATTGTTGATTGAATGCATCTATGATTGATTGTGTTGGCTTTTTAAATTCATAATCCCTGGCAGATGGCCAAACTGATGACACCACAGCAACACCATTGGGATTTACCTTGACATTTGACAATGTCAACCAGAGGACAAGAACAAGTTTTCATTCAAGTGAGGGAAAAGCAAACAGACAGTTCAACTTGGTGCAATCGTATGGAGAGATCGACCGTGTTCCATGTTTCCATCTCAGTGATGAGCCTCCATCTTTGGAACAACTATCAAGTATTTGTGAAGATGTCTTTCTGCCCTCAACTAAAGATACTGAAATGCTACGGTAAAATATGTGTACCCGCTGCCTCCTCCCCCCCCCCCCCCCCATCTCTCTCTCTCTCTCTCTCTCTCGACACACACACACCATCACACACAAGAAGAAAAAAACACTTAGGTAATGCAAGTATTGCTTTAATCTTGAAAATCCTCTGATAAGGATTTTTTATTCTAACAAACATAATCCATGTACGATACATAATTCAGTGACATTCCAAATATCTCCTACATCTTTATTAGAATATAGATTTTCGATCATAACTTTTTTTATTTATGAAAGACACATCATTGAGTGACATCAATTATTATCTCCTAAGTCTCTATTGTCATAAACGCTTTCTCTGATAAGGATTTCTGATTCTAACATTATACATGTAAGATACATAATTAAGTGACATTCTAAACGTCTCCTTAGTCTTTACCGTCCTACCTGTTTCAAATGTGGTAATGCTATATCTTTTCCATAATGTCATCTCTAACATAATTTATTTCAGTTGATGTTTCCAAATTATTTTTTTTCTTCTAAACCTTACATGATACTTAATTTAAGTTGTGATTCTTGCTAATAACCTTCGAATATAACTTCACAGGTATGAATATGAAGTGATGATTGCCCGGATACTCTGCAACCACATTCCCTGCTTTCGGGATATGAGCATCACTGAGCACATCCCACATCCTTATCTCGCAGAGACAAAGAAGAAGAGTGTCATGGTAAATATACATTCTTATCAATGTACTTCAATTACTGTAGGTTTCAACATATTACCATTCAAACATTTTCAAAGATTTATGGACATTATGTCACAATTATATCACCTAAACTTGATATTACTTGTTCTTTTTCATCTTATGACTTATTGCTAACAAATATTTGAGAGCAGTAAAGTTTATACTCTTATTCATGTTACAGAAATAAGTTGCTTATGGTGTGGCAAGCAATGCAAGAAAGGAAACTTCAATATCAGAAGGTTGATAGGTATTCCATGAAGAAAAAAAAACATGATTAGTGTTAAGTGGATTGAGGATGTGTAATAGACTTTTGGTAGGCAAATGGATTCACTCTTTCGTTAACTGAATGTCTGTTGATGAGAAGTAAAGTCTTCTTTAAAAGTATATTTATTCTTTAAAGGGAAATCCAACCCTAATTGCAAGTTGTTCTGAAGGAAAGATGAAAAATCAAAGAAGCAGATAGGTGAAAGTTTGAGCAAAATCGGACAATGAATTTATGAAACTTGTAATTACTTTACATGAGGAAATTTGAAATTGGCGGAGTATGTAATGTCACTGTGATGTAGTATAGGGACAACTCCCCTATTTGCTCCATACAAGTGACACAAATCTCATTTTTTACAAAATGTTTTATTCAGAAGGATTTTCTTCTTTATGACATTTGTGACATTTATCTTAAACCTGCAGGTACCGTTAGGAGTGCTTGAAAAAGATGAGAGCAAAGTCTCCGATATGATAGATGTGTTGGACTATTTGCACAGATACGTTCCAGGAGATAAGTCACCAATCCCTGTGGTTCTGTATGGGGACCAGCTATCCTGTGAAAGAGTACGTGATGCCATGGGAGCTCGAATCAACGAGGATACACCATGGGATAGACTAAGTGGCTTACAACCAGCCATACAGGAGTGGCATAAGCGCCTTCTTATGTTAACGGTACCATTTCAGTTTAATTCCCATTTGTTTTTGCTTTTAAATGGTTAACTGCTTGACTTAACATAACTTAAATGGGACAAAATGAGACAAATTGATGTGTATTTTTTTTTGTGACAATACTGAATGGTAAAATCGGAAGGGTAAACAATAATAATAATGTTTAATTTGTATATAGCGCTTAATACAAATGTCTCTAAGCGCTTTACAAGGGTATAGCAAGCTTTATATATTTTGAAAGTATAGGCCTACATTACAGAATAATGTAAATATGATTTACACATAGGAGAGCACATGATATGTTGCCATGGTAGCAAAATATACAAACATATATATTTTTTTTACATTTCCCCTTTGTGTAAAATAATGCACACTTAATAATGTAGACCACTTGAATTTATTATGGGATTACTTTTGTAATAAGTGCCCATATTGTCTTAATTTGATACTAAGATAAGAAATAAACACCATTCCTAACTAGAGTTATGATGATGAATATATTGATGTGTGCAAAAATAGAACAAAATATTACATCAACCCATATAAGCACACATAATGTGTGTCCGCGCGTTCTTTTAGCAAGAAACATTACTGGAATTCAATCAACAGTTTTATTTATGAAAATATGTAATTTTGTATCCAGTTATATATCAAAGCATTTTTATGAACTTTAAACTGATACCAATTATGAAGGATGTAGGTATATGGCATAAAGCTGTCCCAAAGTGTCAAAAGAGGGGATACCCCACTTCCCAAAAGCACCAACAACAAAAAAACACATTTTAAGGGCAATTAATCTAACCTCGGTAATAAAATGATTTGTGTGGAAGCAGAAAAATAAGAAACAAGAATGGTGAAAGTTTGAAAGAAATCGGACTAAGAATAAGGAAGTTACGGATGTTTGAAAAGTGAGATCACTAAATCTATGCAAATTTCAAATTGGCAATTTGGTCAGTCGATTGAGACAAATGATATGGACAACTCTCTCATTTGTTGTGTACTTACATATCATTATGTTGTGGTTCTTCATCAGTGCCTATTCCCTCGGGGCAGTAATCAAAATCTATCATAGATAGTATATTGTTATAGGTCCTCATAAAGAAAAGAAAAAATCATTCTTTTAAATATGACATTTTAGTCATTTTGTGTATTGGAGCAAAATGCGGGAGTTAATTGTCCCTATATATTACATCCCTGTAATATTACCTTTTTGTTATATGTTATGTCTATACACATATTTTCCCATAACATATTAATAATTTTTGCATTTGTTATTTCTTTTTTACAGGACACTTACAAACTACTGTATGATGCAAAGAGTACAAAATCATGTGGGAGTATGTCCTTCATAAGATCCAGATACGGGCATACTAACGTTACACCGAAAATCTCCCAGTGTTTCAACTATGCTACAAGCCTCTTGAGGTTTGCAACAGAATCACATGTGGTCGCTGCAGCATGTGAATTTATGGGCATATCAAAGCCGAGTGACCATCCTAAAGACGTACCAGAAGATCCTGAGGCCAAGTCATCGTATTTTAGTGACACGTGTCAATTTGTACTGCAAATGTCTTTCCATCCTTACCAGATAATTCCTTCTACCAAGGGAGACAAGACGTCGTGGGAAGGGGAAGCTGCGGAGCATGTTGGAGATGAGTCTGACGACGAGGAGGACTCTGAGGATTCTGAGGAGGATGAAGGGCCTTTCTGCATATGCAAAGAAAAAAATGAAGATGTGGAAATGGTAATGTGTAACAACAAGAGCTGTGAAAGGGGGAAATGGTTCCATCTTGACTGCCTAAAACTGAAGCGATATAAGATTCCCAAAGGAAACTGGTTTTGCAGCAAGGAATGTAGCCAACGACACCAGAAGGATACAGGAAAACAAAAGAGACACAAGATTGGTGTAGACTCAAAATTTGAATATTCAAAAGCTTTGCTTCATCTAGGCCTTGGTGAAATGGTATGCTACGATGCTATAAGAGAAGGAGACGGTGATCGAATGATCCAACATTGGCTTCTAGATCTTCCCCACTTCTATGACAAACACCACTGGAAATACCTCATTGAAGCACACAGTCTTATCTGGGATGTTAATGGTGGAGTGTCGGAAAGGATAGCTCACCAGCTTAAGTGGAATAGGACAGTGAACATACATGGTGGTGAGGGGAAGAATCTAGGAAAGGACCTAGGCATGGAGTTCATGAACAAAGACTATAAAGAGTCAACAAAAGATGCGGCAGGAAATCTTACTGAGAGTGTCATATCACGCTACAGTCAAGTGGTTGGGGTGAAGAAACAATTAAATAGATTGTTCGATACTAAGGTGACAGGAAGAAAGACAGTTTTAAAGAAGCGTTCTGTCCAAGTCAGAGAATCTGATACTGCAAGTCTGGCTGAACTCCTGGTCAAAAACAAGTGCTTAGTTGAAATCCCTGGGAGATCGCATACAGGATTCGAAGACTTCGAGTTTGAACAAACATTGGATCTGGACAAGTACAAGGCCAAGATGTCGACCCTTAGTGAGAGAAGAATAAAACGAGTTGAATTAGCAAAATTAATGGAATAAACAACAAGTGAAACAGTGGTAGTGTAAAAGTCATCTATCATTATGCCAAAATCTGAATCTAATTTGAATAAGAACAAGGGGATAGCCATATTAAGAATATTTCCCTTCTTATCTTAATCATTTATTCTAGTTCTCTTTTACATAAAAAGGGGAACAGAGAATGGGCAATTCAGGGCATAATGATAAGAAAGAGCACAGTTTCAGATAATGGTTATGTGTTATTGTTGGAAATAGTCTTTCTTTTTCTATTTCGTCTATTAATATCATATAGTGTACAAACCTTAGCAAGTCTGGCCAGTACACATACATATTTATGTGCACATGTGCACCTCTTGTAGCAACTTGAACAACACATGCACAAAGAGCATGTACATGGTGCCTTCTCAGTGCAGTTCAACTTGTGGCAGACACGTTCCTTCTTCTCCAGGTCAGGTGTGCCAGGAATCTTGAAAATGCCCAAGATGGTGTCACGGGCACAGTTCTCTTCGTTTACCATCTCCTTCATGGTGCTATCATTGGTTTGATGGAGGGACCTCTTGTACGCATAGAGTATGGCCAGTCCTTTGTCAAGATTCCTGGCACACCTACCAACCTCCTGCCAGTATGAGAGGGCACTCTCAACCCCCCAGTTGACGACAATTTCAACATCTGGTACATCCACACCCAGACTCAGGGCAAGCGTGGTTACAATGACTCTGGTGCAGCTTGACCTGCTGCAAAAATCCGTGATAATCTTGTCTGACTTCTTCCCTGTTGTATGACTATGGTATTGTTCTACCAGCCTGTGTCTTGCAGGATAATGGCAGCCGCAGCAAGCACCCTTCGTCTCCTCTGCAATCCAGCAGTAGATCTTTTGACATGTGTTTACACTCTTCGTGTAAATGAGCATCTTGTTTGCATTAGCACCATTGTCAATGACCTCCTTGACCACCCAGGCCAGGTGCTGCTGGAACTTCTCTTTCACCCTCTCTATGTGAATGTAGATATCTGGCCTGAAAATTAATTAAGAATGAAAAGAAAAAAAACTTATATCGATGCTAATTAGGAATCCAAATTTGGATAAAGTCTTCATGCAAATTGTGTTTCCACACATCCCCCCAAATATATTTCCGGAGATATAGAACATCAACTGAAGTTTCTCGGAGTTGTTGAAGATGGGGGGGGGGGTGGGGGCAAAGCGAATGAGCAAAACACAGAGGCCTACTTGTTTTAGAAAATAAAATTGAATTACCGGTAGTAAATTACATAAATCTAGCTTTTGTTTCTTCATTTCCCCTTATCAGAACTGTTCTAGCGACCCTCCCCCTATTGGGGCAATTTCCAAGCAATTAAGGTTTATAGCTGAATTACTTCAACAAAGCTTAGTATATTTGTTTACATTTATCTTTCAAAATCAACAAGGATAAAGTTAACGTACATTGAATCTGTTTATTATTCACCTATAATGGTAACATCTTGGAAATAGGATCAATATCCATTAATGCATACACACCTATCTGGCAACTTTGAGATCACCTCATGATCGGGAGATAATGCCAATATGTTCTTGACATCAGAGAAATCTTGGAGGGTGGCTGTAGCTGTTAGGACTAGGGTAGGGATGTCATTAAAGATGGCCACAACATTGCATGCCCTTCTGTACGACGGTCGAAAGTTCAGGCCCCTGGAACAATGATATGACAGTGATAATAGTTATCATCGCACATTACTTTCTATTCATGTTTTTTGTGTGTTTTAAGTGTCGTATACATATCATGCAAACGATGTAAATAGAATAAATAAGACGTAGACTGCTTGCCTGTAATAAATTGATAATATGAAGAAACAGTCAGTAGAAACAGACTTTAATGTTTTACTTTGATACTATATTGATTCACAAATTTGTAAAACAGTTTTTAAAATTGTGCAACTCTGAGATTTGATGGGACCAGCTCGCTAGAAGTTATGAATTCATTAAATCACTTCAACTTTATACTACAACCAGTACTTATATTTCTATGCAGGTCGATATACCAAAATTCATGTGCATAACCTGTAATCATATTCTGTTCACAATTGTACAGACCTAAATATACATTTTAGGAACTTTTATTGTCACTGATGTTATAATTATGTTTTTTTATTCATGTAATTACCACTGGGATATGCAGTGACCCTCATCAAAACATATCAGGCATATCTTTCTTTGCAGCTGTTCTTTCAGCATCATCTGGACTTTCTTTGAGGTAATTGCTTCTGGTGAGGCCAAAATGACTTCATAGTGATTGGTTAGCAGTTCTGTTGAAAAGTAAATGAAAAGATTCATCCATCTGGGCCTGATGCATAAAAATTACCCTCAATGGAAACTACCATGTTAATAGTACTAAACAGCTAATCAGAATAAAGGTTCAATTTACCATCGATGGTAAAATTGCCATCAATTGTAAGTTTAATACCAGGTGCAGATCCAAGATTTCTTAAAGTCTTTCGAAAAGTCGCTCAGTGGGGGGGGGGGGGGGGGGGGGGGGGGAGCACATTTTTTTGGGGGGGGGAGGGTTCCTCGAAAATTTAAAAATTTGCACCCCCCCCCCCCCCTGAGCGTCAGGGGGGGGGGGGCGGGAGCCCCCGCCCCTCTGGATCCGCCACTGTAATGCAACAGGGGCCTGAAGTGTGTATATTATGGTTTCTTATCAATAAGTTAGGCCTACTCCCAAAAATTAAGTGTTGAAAAACGTCTGGAAAACTATTGATTTCGTTTTTAAACGTCATTGGCATTCTGAGTAATCATGGTAATGGAGTTTACTGAATGGAGAATGTTCTCATACATTTATATCTCTATATGTGTTATAAAGTGAATTATCAATGAAAAATTAATAAAAAGTAAATAACGGGAAAGTATATTCTTGTATAAAGAGGTGCATTTATTTTGATAATCAATACAGGTCAACCTTCCAAAATAATTTACAGAATGCAATATGCAATATTGGAGAAATAGAGGGGGGGAAATGGCAACAGTGGTGGGGGGGGGGGGGAGAGCTTATATCTACTGAGGGAAGTTGCGGAAAGGGGTCATATAGTCTCTCGTTTTCCTTTCTCCCTTTCCTTTTATCTCCTTTTATCATAGTTAGTTTGCTTCTCATTTCCTGCCCCTATAGATACACCACTTAAAGATACTATATCAATTTTGCAGCCAACATCAAATTCTGTAAAACTTTGCAGGAATTATGAATATGTCATGTATGTCAGCCCAAGTCCACTCAAAAATAACTTGCCTTTAATAGAACCGAAAAACATCAGACAAACCAATCAAAAAAAGTTTGAGCAAAATCGGATAACTAATACGAAAGTTATAAACTTTTGAAAAAGTATGTAAAACTAAAAAAACAATGGAAATCACTACACAAATTGCCAATTTGGTTTTCAGTTTGTGACGTCATATCCTCACTACTTATCAATTGCTTTATATAGTTTAATCCCATTATTTCCCTTTTTATCCCCCAAAACTTGATTTCCCCATGCCTTTGCCCAGGTTATATGATTTGTATCATATTGCGTGCATGACATTTCCCCAAATCTTTTATAAATTTTGAAGAATTGATACTATTTTTCTGAATATTATATTTCATAATTATTGATTTTTATACAAATAGTTCATCAAAAATCAAATTTTTGGTGATTTAACTGGAAACCAAATTACTCTATATTAGTGCATCCACACAAAAACATATTATTATCAATCTAACTTGGATGCTGGTGTGAAGAAATAAGATTCTTAGGGGGAAATAGGAAATATATATAATAAATATAAAGAAAATAATTAGTGAATAGTGAGGACCATACGTCACAGACTCACGAGTGGATTGGCAATTTGTGTAGTGATTTTCAAAGTTTTTCATGTCATTAAAAATTCATAACTTTCTTATTAGTTATCCGATTTTGCTCAAACTTTTTTGATTGGTTTGTCTGATTTTTCTGGTTCTATTGAAAGTAAGTTATTTTTGGAGTGGACTTGGGCTTTAAACGTTAGCAGTGTCCTAATATTCAAATTATGCAAGGAAACCGTTTACTTGCTAGACTGCACTGTCAGACACTATTGAGTGACTGACTGCCTTTTTCATCTTTGGTAATAACATACATAAAATGAGCTGTAAAGGGTACATGAGCATTTGTCTACATCAATAACCCACTAATTCTTGTAATGGCCAAAATTAAACTTATTGACTTTGCGCAGCATAAAATGTCAGTACGACCATTCAGTACAATGGTCTGAAAAATCAGACTAGTACTTACTGGCTCTATAGCTCGTAAGTCGATTTGACACCTAAGAGTCGTTATTTTTCCACTTAAAGACACTTACAAGCCCCCCTTTTTGTAGGGAAGTTCTAAATTAGTATTATCTTTCAAATGCCGTTGTAATTTAACCTATTCATTTTGGGGGCCTGCAAATGGGACATAGTACCTTTAAGGGCAAATTTACCTGCAAGATTAACCTCAGCTTCATCTTCTGTGATTGAGATGACGCGAATTCCTAACTCTTGCAATTTTCCTCTCTGGTTTCTCATTAGAGCCTTAAGGGGTGAAACCACCAAAGCGGTCTTGGGTTCTTTCTCAGTCTGTAGTCGGGATAGTTATTTCACAGGACGGAAAAGGGAAAAGGAGAGAATGATTGCATTATTAGTTGCATTCTAGCATTTCACAAATGACCCTTTTGAGGGTGTGATCTTAATGCAATACAATTTACACATTATTAAATTTATTTTAATTACATGATTACATAGTGTACAAAACAATAAAAGTAATAGAGTATCTTTATCTTGCTGGCTATAACTTGCACAAATTTCACGCACCGGTTTCAAAAACGATCCGAGGCCCTTCATTATACTCCCTATGTTTGTTGTTGTTTTTGACATGATTGAATTAATCATACTCATATGAGCACCTTCCGGGCACCTTGACAACCCAAAAAATGGAATGATAAGCTATAGGCCTACATCATTACAACAAAAAAAACAGTTTATAAACTACAGCGACAGAAGATCTATAGGCCTATAAGTCTACATACAGTTTGACAAAATGGGTGTTTTGTTGCTGTTACTCATCTAAGGGTATGGACACAACTGAAAGTGACATGTTTTAAACGCCTTATATTTGATACAGTGGAACTATAAAGGTGTCACCTTCAATAACCATTTTGATGTAAAGAATCTGTTGTTTTTATTTAAAATGTCAAAATTGAAAAAAAAGCATTCCCATAAATATTGGTCACAAAATTTACGTTTAAACAAAGCCTCAAGTCTCAATGAAACAATGTACATTGCAGGCGCGGATCCAGGATTTCTTAGGGGGGGAGGCCCAAATTTGAAATTATGCGAGCCAAATATTGGTACGTAATGGTGACCAGCAGTGACGTAATGCGGGAGGGGGTGGGTGCAGGGAGGGGTGAGTTCCCACCTCCCTCTTGACGTTTCATTGAATTATTAGAGAAAGAAGACGTTTCGTTATACCGTTTTCGAAAATAATCCTCGTCTAAATTCAGTTTTTCCCCGCCCGCGCAAAGCGCGGAAGCTTTTACGATTCATTAAACCATTAGAGAAAAAAAGACGATTCGTCGTACAGTTCTCGACTCTAAATCCTCGTCTGAATTCAGGTTCCCCCCCCCCTCCCGCGCAAAGCGCGGAAGCTTTTACGATTCATTAAACCATTAGAGAAAAAATACGATTCGTCGTACAGTTCTCGTCTCTAAATTCTCGTCTGAATTCAGGCTCCCCCTCCCGCGCGAAGCGCTGAAGCTTTTAAGTTTTAAAAATTATTAGAGAAAGAAGACGATTCGTTGTACCGTTCTCGAAAATAATTCTCGTCTGAATTCAGTTTTTCCCCTATTGCGCAAAGCGCGGAATTTTTGACGTTTCATAAGATTGTGAGAGAAAGAAGACGATTCGCTGTACCGTTCTCGACTCTTAATCCTTGTCTGAATTCAGTTCCCCCTCCCCTCCCTCCTGCGCGAAGCGCGGAAGCTTTGACGTTTTATTAAATCATTAGAGAAAGAAGACGATGCGTTGTACCGTTCTCTACTCTTAATCCTTGTCTGAATTTCAAAGATGTTCTTTGTCTGCTCCTTTTTATTCCTACGTCCTCTTTCTTTTCTCTCCTCTCTTTTTTTTATTTTGACGGCGATTTTCGGGGACCGCCCCCACCCCCCAGCCCCCCCCCCCCCCCTGGCTACGCGCCTGCGGTCAGATAAACACATTTCGATAACTTGTCCGACCCCAGAAGCTCAGGGGTTAAAGGCAATAAATTACGGTCAGATAAGCATTCAGGGGCCCGCCTTATAGGGCCCCTGGTGGGGTCGAGGCGGTGGAGCCCCCGGAGGCTCAGGGGTTTTAGACATTAAATTACCGTCAGATGAGAATCTAAAGGGCCCTAGGTGGAATCCAGGGGCCAGTAGAGCCCCCCCCCCCCGGAAGCTTGGGGGCTTTAGGTATTTAATCACAATCAGATGAGCATATTTTTATGCCTCATTATTTTGTTGACATTGGCAGTTAAACTTTTTTCTTTCTTGCTCTCTTTCTTTTTTTATTTTTCTTTAATATACCTTTTCAAAAAAGTGGGGGTGGGGGGCTCGAGGCTCTCGATCCCCGACGTCCTCGGGCCCTGACATGTAGGGATCTCAAGAATCACATATCTTGCTGGCTGTAAATTTAGGAATTTGTCACATAAAAA
>NW_022145600.1:3329329-3669329 GCF_000002235.5 Strongylocentrotus purpuratus
GAGACAAAAAAAAGAAAAAAGATCCCCTTTTTATAAGAAATCTCCGGGTGAAAAGTTTATACACCCCTTTTTTTACAATTCTCGGGCCGGACTTTGTCGCACAAGAGGTACCCCTTTACCGGACATTTTGGTAACACGCATGGGGTCCGTCCGTTCTTGGAGTCGGGGGGGGGGGCTCTTATAGTGCTTCACCGGATCAAATAAAATACAGTCAGTGGAAGCTGATACTATATGTACAAGTTCTGTTCTCCCTACAAAAGTTACTCTTATTTAACGTCCTATCTGAGGGACAGTTACTACATATTTCTAGATGATCATTGGACACGCTTGAGTATATTATACAAACAAGTCTTATCGTATTTTAAATTAACGCTCTCTTAATAATTTAAGTGCTTTGGATTTTCCACACGCAATGGTTTCATAATATTTGGTATTGGCCATGTTCAATATCAAATCATAACGTATATGGAATAAAGTGGTCGATTATCAACATTTTCCATTTAGGTAAGTCAATGTTTTTCCATTTCGACTTTAATGATGCATATATAGCTCTTATCGTACTACACCCATACCAAACCTCATTCACGTCTATGGCAATCCTTTTATGTTTAGTTGCTTTTCAATGACAGAGCTCTTTCCTGTATTTTTTTCTCAAACTGTTTTCTCCATTCCATTCAATTCACGGCACAATTTGCTAAGAGGTACACAGCGTAACTCAATACATGTGTTCGACTGAAGGGTTTTTAGTGAACAAATCAACTTATTTTTTGCTCACATTTACCATTCGAATCTATATAAATTATAAACATCTTTCCAACTGAGAGAAAAAATAGTGTGGCAAGAAGGGTCACCGCAGGCGGCCATTGCTTTGAATACCCGTTCGGTGAAGGAGAAAAAGATAATCTTATTTGATCAATACCTGATGAAAATTCCCACCGACAGGGTTTTTGTTTGGACCGTTTGTCGTTGATGTTGTAATCCTGCTTTACAAATTGCTACAAGAATAGCGCCCTTCTAGATCAAAAATATGATAGCCGCTGTACCAGTCCGGCTATTTACTCGAGAAATATCCCCCACGGACATTTGTTTTTTTTTCTCTTCAAAAACCGCACAATCGAGGCGGAATTTCGTGCAGTTATTACTGACTGGTAATGCGTTTATAATGCATTGTAGAGGGGTTTTTGCAAAGCAGAAAAGCAAATGGATTGTGAATATATGGAAGTTTGTTTGCAAGCCTCTAGTCTGTGTTTGGTGTTATTAATATAGTCTGCAATCATTTACAGACGATACCACTTCTTCCTATTCTTAAATAATGGCAGTTGTGTATTGAAATGGTCTCCGGTTTTGCTTCCGTTCCTCTTAAAGAAGACTTTAGTCTCATATAACTTTGAAAAGAGAAGATTTCTGACAACTGGTTTTGGAAAGGTAGGAACGACTTAGAACAGAATCATTTTTAATTTCTTGGAATTGATATTTATTCAGAATATGCTACTGTTATTAGAACAAAGTCGTAAACAACTATGGTAGTTTACATTTCACCTTTTAAAAATAAAACGAGATAAAAATCAGTAATGTGGCTTCATTATTTGGACTTTCCTTCACGAGGTGGACGGTTCGAATACCAGCCCGACACCAACGTCTTTCAGAAGACATTAATCTACATTTGCCAGTCTCAACACAGGTGTAGCATACCTGGCAGAAGTAAATCCCGTTAATGCTAGCGCATCGTAATATCAGCTATTCTACAGCTTCTGTCATAAGTGTTGTTTTGGTCATTTGGTCATCACTGCTCATTTGGAGAGACATTTAAGAAAGGGCAGTGCATTAGGAAAAATTTAATAAGTGTTTGGAATGCGGAATCGAAATTCTATTCTCTGTTTTCCATTCATGATCAGGCAAAACACGTTTTTATATTGTATTCCGTTATTTTCTTCTGTACTTTTCCTGAACTGCTTAATCTATGTTGGACACAGGCAGGGACGGGTCTAGGATTCTATCAAAAAGGGGGCACAATTTTTAAAAAATGCTTAAAAAGCCAGGAGTTTTTTTCTCTCCACATATTTCGGGGACTGGCACAAGAACATTATAACATGGGCGCACATTCAGGGAAGGCCTATATGTCGGATTGGGTTTCAAATGGGGGGGGGGGGACCAGTCGGTTACCCCCCCCCCTCCCCCCCCCCCCCACACACACACACCTCTCGAACAGTCACCGTAAATGTTTCTTACCCCGTCCGTTGCTACGGTGTTAGGGTTGAAGACACTGTTGCTACTTGGGCAGGATGACGAAGAGATTGTATCGGTCCTGATTGTCCAGTCGTAAACATCCTGTGATTCAACAAAAAATATTAAAGAAATCCAAAAAGTACAGTGAACTTGGTCACACAACCATTGTATAATTTTCCAAGAAAGTCAATCAGGGTGCAAGGACTGGAACAGTCATATGCTCGTGAATATTTTTTCTTTAATCGGATCCAGAAAAATACCTTCCATCTTTTAACACAGTCCTTGGATATTACAAATATAAATACACAAAATGTAATTGTGCATGACTAGTTTTAATAACCTGTTACACATTATTATTATGACACAAAACACGAATATAAACAAATTCGGCGGGAATTCAGAAAGTCATGAGCTATATATTTGTAGCATGGAGAAATCAACTGAGATTTGCAATTTGATTTCGACTGAAGTCGATCTTAGTTCAGTATTATTAAATACAGTTATGGCGCTCGTGCTCCCCTACGACTAAGGCTTATTATTTTACGGTTACCAATTTCCCTCTTGCAAACAATCTTTTTCTTAAGATGTCGAATAAAAAGGAGCATTTCTTTGTTAGTCTAAAATGTAATTTGATAACAAGGGTAAAACTCCGTTCACTCCGTTTTTGGATAGATTGCTATATTATAGGGGGAATTTTAGTCAAAGTCGAACGCGTACAATAACTGTGTTCGAGTCATAACTCATCGAAATATTGTAATTTATAAATTTTTGAAATGAATTCAATTACAATTTCCAACACCTGATCTCCAAGGCGTAGCCTGACATTCGAAAGCGAAAATAATAATCGTTTTATTTTAAAAGGGTGTTCAGTTATTTCGTTTTGTTTGTTATAATGAGAAAAGGTATTTCGTTAGTTAAGAAGCCTTTATTTTAGATTCAAAATACAGTTTGTAGAAGATTATTAATGTACATATAATGACATGATATATGATCAGGTGTATATTTAAATCATTATTGCGAAAAAAATGTAAAACATACTTACACTTATTAAAACATCGACTGGTGAAAAGTTGGCTAATATCGTAGTATCGCCTAGACGCCCATTGCTGAAATGTGTCTGGCCCTGTGGAAAAGAAGAACGAAAAAAAAAAACATAAATATGATTTAAAGTAATTATTACATTTTGCACAACAAGGTGACGCATCATCCCAAAAAAGTAAATTGCATACGATGGTATCCGTTGATAGAGTATTTTGAAAGACGGAAGGGGAGGGAGTACATTATAATTCATAATCGAATAAAAAACAAAATAAAGGTCATCAGATTGAAAAATGTGTCGACAAGTGTGACAAATATATTGAGCATACGCGTTTAAAAGAAGTGCAGATACCGGCAGTTTAAAAAAAGAGGATTCTCCCTAGAAACCATTCCGTTAGCAACGCGTTATGCGGGCAGAGAAGAACAATTCAGACCATTTCCTCATTGTACCCTAGGTATACCCCCTTTCCAACTGAAGCACCAAATTCCTACATTACATTATTTACCCAATATTACGTATAAAAATAGAAAATTGAAGCACCGCGAACGTGTCAAATACAGACTCTTAAGCAACATGAATAATCGTTCCGATCAAAAGTCATTGGAAGCATGGTGCACGCACTTCCTTACTCCTGGATGAGTCTTGTGTAATTGTTAATTCTTTCGTGTAATGCGATTGTGAGCTAAGACGTGCCGCTGTCATGCCGAACAAAATAGGGGAAAGTGCATTTGGCAATGCAGTAGATGAGGTGTATTTTTGATAGCATGGTTGGAAACAAGTAGTAGGAACAGAGAGTGTTTTTGCAAGGTAATATTTTCTACCTAAAGCGATCGTAAAGACCTTCCAGAAATTAAGCAAATGGTAACTTCAACAGCCTTGTGTATTTCATTTTGAAATGAGATGCGTGATCAGTAAACTTCAAAATGACATAATCCATACGCGATTTCTATAAACAATACAATATTGTATTGAAATTGGAGTTGAGTTTATTTTGTTAAAGTCTTTGTGATAATTTTAACGTTTTTATTAATGCTGAATTTGTCTTATCGCTTGGATGCCAGAACAGCCACTCCCTGGCTATCTCGATTAGTGATTTTCTAAGGGGAAGAGAGTGAGGGGAGAGTGAGGGGAGGGGGAGGGGGAGGGGGCAATATCCTGACTGAATTAGTCCTGATGGGAAGCTGTCTAGTAGGCACTATTATTGATGGTGATGGTTCACAGTTAAGGATATTCAAAGGATTTGTGGTAACAGTGGTAGGTGTCTACAGAATAGTAGTTAAGGTGGTGATGGTATGTATGGACAATGTTACATAACATACTTACGAGAAGTAAATATCCTGTGAAATCTGAATTACTGATATCAACACCAGCCTCAATCCTAAAGTCTCCATCTCCGAGTACAGGCATCAGAGAAGAGCATCTGTACCTTGAGCCATCATCCGACCGATGGACAATGACAGACCTTCCTGAAACACTCCTCGATCCGAACAGGGAGAGACTGGAGTCGGAATAGGTCGTACTGATCGTCTGCAAGTCATTCCAGTAGCCAAATTTGCCACTCAGGTCACCATTTTCGTAGTAATCGAAGGTTCCTGCAGGTGGTGAACCAATAATTCCAAATGGGTTGTAATGTCCCTGGGTGCTTGTGGGGCTGCAAGGGCTTGCATCGGAGTAAGGCACTGGGAGAACGTGGATGTGCCAAGGTGCTACAACGCCGTTGAGGCCGTCTAGATCGGCGGTAATGGTCACATCATCAAATTCTGAGTCCTGGGTCAAGGTAACGGAACCCGTGACGGGAGTCGTGACGGTACCCGTACCAGAGTCAGAAACACCGATCCACATTTCAGCTGTTGCTGTTGCCTGGAAGACATCGAGAGTATCACCACAGCCAAGCCTCTCTGGAGCACCGTCCTTTACGTGGACAACAACAGCTCGATCGGCCACAGTATATACACCAGACAGTGGAAGCTGTACATCGGTGAAGAAGTACTTCCCAACCTGGGTACGCACTGACCCTGGTACTGTGATCCTGCCGTATTTCTTGGAGAAATCACCAATCTCGCACCGTCTTGTAACGTCGATACCGCACTCTGTGGCATACTCTTCAGTGAGTTTTACAGCGAATGGATTGAAGTGACCAAGGGTACTTGAGCAGCGTCCCGTCTGGTCCAGGTGATCATCACCAAGTTTAGCAACGTGGATGTGCCAGTCGTGTTCAACAGTCGTATCCTCACCGTCGCTATGAGCCAGGTCCACAAAAACGGATGTGTCCGAGTAAGGGTCTTCTGCATCCTGTCTGAAGGTGATCTGGCCCACCAGAGGATAGGTGAACA
Organism: Strongylocentrotus purpuratus; assembly: GCF_000002235.5. NCBI lineage: Eukaryota > Metazoa > Echinodermata > Echinoidea > Camarodonta > Strongylocentrotidae > Strongylocentrotus > Strongylocentrotus purpuratus. Next base: position 3,334,928 of record NW_022145600.1, read on the forward strand.
CCGACGTCACTGTTCTAACCGGGGCCGGGTATTCGATGAGTCCGTAAGCCCACCGTTCGGAGCTGGCGAGGTGAATAATGACTGATCGTCCTACAATGCTGTTTGCTCCAAACAGAGGCATGTTCCAATCTTCAAACGTACCACTGAAGTCGTCCTGACCTGCCAAGCTTCCGAACTTGCCACTGATGTCACCCAGTTCATACTGGTCGTTGGTCCCATTTGGGTAGTCGGGGTCTGCTGTTGTGTCGATGTTGTACGGATTAAAATGTCCAGCTACATTATCAGCACCTGTAATATGATGATATGAAAACATTCATTATATTAGTACATGTATTTGTAATATGTCATTTTGATTACTGTATTAGTCTCCTGTATTGTTTACCAGACAATCAGATCCGGAAACTTCAGGTTATTCAAAACTCGGCCGCAAGACTCGTGACAAGGACCAACAGATATGAGTCAATTTCACCTATATTACGGGTCTTGCATTGGTTGCCTATCCTATCACGAATTGATTTTAAGATCTTGTTACTTGTGTATCAGTGTTTTCATGTAATAGCTCCAACATATCTCTGAGAGATCTCTCAGACCTCTTTACAAAATACCAACCAGTGAGAAATCTAAGGTCAGCACAAAAGGACTTGTACTCCAATCGAACCCTTTATATAAGAAAAATTAAGATTAAATTGACTATATCTTTCAAAAGAATTCAAGAAAACCTTAGATTCCGTGTTTCGTGTGTATAAGAGATAATCATGACAGCTGTATGGAAAAAAAATGCAAACACCCTCTAACTGATTTATGATAATAACACTAATATTCCGATTGAGTATTATGACGAAGATTTTATGTGCTTCCAAATGAACTTTGGACAAGTTATCAGCGCAGAGTGCAATACAAGGAATAATCCTACCAGGAACTCAGTTCCCTCCAACCCCCCTTGCTCTACACTACATGTGTCGAGTGTGGTAAATTTAGATTAATGTATTGCCAAAGGACGTTAGTGAAGTGTGCTCAACATTCCATAAACTTCAATTCAATTCGATTAAATTTATTTATGTTTCCAACAAAACATTACCCACTAGACCCCGACACCTCTACAAATGCTAATCATTTTGCTAATAAACCATGCAAGATTGTTAACATCTGACTGTAAAAGTACGTGTTGTATAGTTCAGTACATGTAACTTTTAATTGGGTGATTTTAAATGGGGAATCTAATTTGGAGAAATAATTTTGTATTCTTGATAAGAACATTATTAAATAGTTGTGTCGAGTACCGTCTCATTCATATGAGACGGATGGGTGCGGATTTAGAGTAATATCCGGTGCGCACGAGGCGTTATTAGGGACTTTTAAATTTGCACGTCGAAATAGTGGACTGCCACGTGTGACATCCTTTTAAGGCACTGGCAGTGCCCGGCAGTGCTCGGCAGTGCCTTAAAAGGACGTCACATTGCCTTAAAATGATGTCACACGTTGCAGTCCTAATCTAAATCTAAAGTCCCTGTTTGCTGACGATGGTCTGCATGGCGTGCAAGCTTTCAACTGCTAGGTGAAGGGCAGGGTGCAGTACGTATTTGGATATAAAGTCTACTAATAATGTGAAGACTGGTAGAGGAGATTGTTCCTAATACTCACACTGGCCGGTACACACATTGCATGAGGGATACAAGGAAGCGTTACTAGCGTGACACTTCCCTGATGGATGAGAGGAAATAAAGCAAACATGGAAAACAAGAATGATGAATGATGGAAAGACAAACAAGCGGGAATACACACGAATCAAGCGGGAATACACACTAAACAAGCGGGAATACACACTAAACAAGCGGAAATACACACTAAACAAGCGGGAATACACATTAAACAAGCGGAAATACACACCAAACAAGCGGGAATACACACCAAACAAGCGGGAATACACACCAAACAAGCGGGAATACACACTAAACAAGCAGGAATACACACCAAACAAGCGGTAATACACACCAAACAAGCGGGAATACACACTAAACAAGCGGGAATACACACTAAACAAGCTGGAATACACACTACAAGCGGGAATACACACTTAACAAGCGGGAATACACACTTAACAAGCGGGAATACACATTAAACAAGCGGGAATACACATTGAACAAGCGGGAATACACATTGAACAAGCGGGAATACACACTGAACAAGCGGGAATACACACTAAACATGCTAAGGTTGTTATTAAAATACTCCTTAAAATCTACCAGACATCGCCGAAGATAATTATATATGTAGAGTACGAATAGAAACAGAAGGCTGAAATCTAATTCTTCGTAATTGAAAAATGAATAGTAACATTGAGAGCAAACAAAACAACTAGACAAAATGTCGCTTTCTTATCAAGCGGTTTGAAGCTCGTTTTTTATTATTGGAATTTCCAAATTATTTCCTAATTGTTCATCACATTCAAGTGATGTCGAACTACACAGCCTTAACAACTCTCCATTCTGGAAAATAATTGACTCTGGTACAAACTTACTTCCAGGGAAATCTGAAGTGAGATATCTCATTGGAACTGGGAACTTGTGGACATGGTATCCGCCAGCCATCTGCCTCAGGTTCTCCAGGTCGACTGTGATATTGGTCGATTCCCACAGCGAAGCTTGGGTGAACGTGACGATTCCAGTAACGTTATTCTGGCTGAACTCTGCTCGAACGGTCTTTGACTTTACCAGGCGAATGGGTGAGCACGCTTGCCTGGTTCCTGCATCCCCGGGAAGGCTGAATACTAAGGATTTGTTCAGGATGGATTCGGCTCCGTTCAAGGTGATATCTGTATCAATGAAAAAGTACCTTTGGCGAAGAAGGACGGTTTTGACGTTGACGCTACCAAATTTTGGAGTCAGGTCACCAGAATCTGCATATGCTTCTGCGGTGGTTGCTGTACACCACTCTTCTACGGTCATGTCTTTTGTAATCCCCGTGTTGTCACTGATGTGCCAGTCATAGTCCTGCGCAATGATGGGTTCTGTTACGTCGTAGACATCTACAAAGATAGTCGTAACGGCACCGGCAACGGCGCGTTGGCGAAACGTTACGGTTCCAGCAAGCGGCGTCCCAAACTGCGCTACTGCTGTTATGACTTCATCTGAGGGAATGATAGAGGCACAGTACACGACGGAATTCGCGTCTTCGATGGCGAGAGTGCGACCACTGATGTTATCATTGCCATCTAACATCGGCATTGGATCTACATACATGGACCCTGTGGTGACGTTGGTAAGGCGCCCGATGGCAGCGGTGAGGTTCCTGTAAACGGGACCGATGTACTCTTCGGCGCACTTATCCTCGCGGTCGTAGAGCATTGGAAGAGTTCGGATGCTCCATTCGTAGTCCTGGCCGTCTTCAAGGCCGATGAGAGGATCGACCTGGATGTGAACGCCCATTGTACTTGGATCCTCGGTGAAAATGACTCTCCCGCTCATGCCTTTCATACTGAATTTGGCGATGTGTTCCGATGCTGATACGAGCGATGCCAGCATCAGACCTATTTGGTGAAAGAAAAAAGAAAAAAATATAATGAAAAATGTTTAATTTGTTCAAAATGGATTAATACAATTTTTATAAATACTAATTTCCCTTTTTAAACCTGATTTTGGACAAAAGCCAAAACCCAGTGTCAACTTAAGAATTTTAGTAGAATACGGGCCATAATGGTGGAGGAACACCTTTAGGAAGATATCATTAATGTCATTTCGTTACTTTCATTTTCATAGATTTAATACTTAATGAGTATACAATATAAAGTACATACAGAAAATAACAGTCGGTCCTTTAACCATGGCAACAAAGTAGTGTACTTGTTAACAAGTGGCAACAACCAAATAAAGCAAGCAAAATATGGGTCCCAAAAGCATCACATTTCTTATATTTCTCCAACATCTATATGAGAAAAATTGCTAGATGAACTTCAAATCAATACAATTAAATAGAGAAGAAAAAGAGTAAATACTATGACTTAAATACCATTGTTGAACATGTTGAAGAAAACAAAGACACCATTTCCCCCCTCCATTTTAGCTATGTAATCATAAACAAATACCGTATTTTGTAATACAACTTCAATGATTCATAAACCACGATGCAATAAACATTAGCTGTTTTCTTTATATCTTTAACTTCTACAGTCAATTCTCTGATTAAAATTAACCATTATGACGACATTTGGTAAACATTACAACACTTCCTACTTGGCCCATTTTCCGTCTTTTTAACATGTTTGTGTCATAGTTATTCAAAGCATTGTATGCCAAACTTCCCACGGTATATTAATGGCTATTGTTGGGGTAGACGTTAGATGGAAATTCCACCACAAGACGTGCGTCCCAAAGTTTAAACTTGGGGGTTTTCCATGTGAATTTCGCGTTGTCATGCCTTTTAGATTTTCCATAGAATCTAAAATTGGTCAAAATAAATTCAATCAAGAGTCATCGCGGATGACAAAAGCATGAATGATTTATCTGTATTATTCATGTCCGATTCCTGTCTAGAAAATTACCAAACATTTGCTTCATTTCCTTAAACATTACATTTGATTTATTGCCATCCCAACATGAATGTAATCATTCGGAGAAAAACAAGAAACGAAAGGAAAATGAAAAATAACAAACCACAGTCATGAGATGATAAATTAATGAAATGTCAAAGCTTTTTCCTTCGTTTTTGATGAGTTAAACCGAAAGCTCTTAACAAAGGAAATATTTGAAGTCCGGTTGAAATAACGGCAATTAGCATTTCTGCCAAGCTTTTTATTGTCCATGGTACAATTCTATCAATTTAAAAGGTAATAATATATAAGGAAATTACGTTTCGAAATGTGTGCACTGCGCTATAGGACTACTATTCGTGAGGGATTGAACTACCACTCCTGGACATCTTTACATTTATCAAACTATTAGGCCTAATTAACTTTAGAAAAACCGCCTTATTCTTGCGAGATAACTCTTCCAAAATCGTCTCACCAATGTTAATTCCTTCTAACCGAATGTTATACAGGGTGGTCAAATGCCAACGTACAAGCATACTTCCAATATTGTGGGGCAAATGAGCCACTCCGGAGAAAGCACTTGTACAAAATAACCCTAAATATCCACAGATCTTTTACAAATGGAGACGTCCAAATTAGTGCATTTCGCAATAATCATAGTTTGTACTGCCAATGCATAAATAAATAATGATTATATAAATTTAATGAACACGTAACAAGCAGTCGTCTCGATGTTTTTTAAATTTTTGTACAAATGAATTTTTTCTGCCCATGCCTAGATAGTAACCCCGAGGTGGCTTATTCACTGCTACGTCCGGAAGGAAAAGCTCCTCACATTAAAAACGTCTCATATAAAAGACAACAAATATGCGTGGACTATTATATTTGTGTTCAATCTGACGTTTATCGCAGCTTACCCGAAGCTTAAGCATAATACCATTTCTGAAACTACACAATTATACGATCATTTCTGCAAGGAGCACTGTCAGTGAAGGAATCGTTTCATTGTTTCGTCTTATAAGATCCTCAACCCGTTTTGGCAAATTTGATATCGTTTTTCTTCCAAAAATATTGCCCATCTACAGGTACCGGTGAAGTTTGCTCCACTTTATCGAAAGTAAGCTAGTCCATTTTTTGTTTGGCCACCCTGTATAGTCTTTGCTGAGCAATCAATTTGTATTACTGGATGGAATCATCCATGAAATCAATAACGTCATTACAGTCATCGACTCATTTCTGCATCGTGACGTAAATGCCTCCATTTTTGAAACATTCGATTAATCAATGGGACATGATTTCATTTTGTAATTGCGACCAAATTATTTTAGGAGGATAGTCGTTTAGCCGGCGAGTTAAAGCACCATGAAGGTATGTGTACACGAGTGTGTTTGCCTTTCTTCGAGATTTTCTAACGATGAAATCAAATTGCTGTGGTAAAGGTGAAAAGTATGTTGACAAAGTGTAATAACTACGCCTACATTATGAAAACTGTAACAAGGGACAAGGACATATCAGACACTGCCCTTCTTATCAAAACTTTTCTTCCAGAATATAATGCATTACGATCGCGTAAACTTTCGAAAAAAATCAACTCCAAAGCTATCTCGATAATATCAGATGATGTAATACATGTTAGTCATGTTATAAAATGTTCACGTGTTTTCTATAGGTGATGGACAAGGCTAATGAATTTGCCTTAAGTTGATTTTTCGAAAGTCTTTGTGATCATGTTATTCTTGCATGTTTAGGGATGTGGCCCCTCGAATAGGGGGCGTTCCGCCTTACGTATATAGCGCTGTCAGCAGTCTCAACCACATTATTCTAAGGGTCCAATTTTCATGGTTCATCCTCTCGATAAATCTTTTAATCTCATGCGTATTAGACTGTTGTTTGATTGATTCGACTATGTGGTGCAACCTTGGTCTCGAATGGCGGAAATTTTGTTTAATCAATCACATATATTCATTAAAGAACCGTTTATGACGTTTCTTCCGCATTCTATGTTTACTAATCTAAACCCTCAATAAGGCCAACTCCTAATTTATCTGTAGCAGCAACAACAATATTATGAAACTGCTGTATGTGCAAAATTACAGATCGAAAGAGTATGTGGTTTTCTCTTTACGTTGCATCAGTTGAAAAAAAATAAATATATAATGTACACAGAACTATCCTTCATTCTCACACTGTTGATATATGTTACAAGGTTTTTCCTGAAGGGAATCTAACATTACCTTATGAGGAAGAAATCATCAAGATTAGATGAGGTAAAGGAATTAGGCATGTTTTGCTTCCTTGATAATTGTGTATGCGTCCTTGGAGAAATATTATTGTTTGAAGAGAAAGTAAGGATGTTTTTCGAGCTCCGCCGTTGAAGACTTCCTCTTGACAGATGCCAAATGTTACAGATAAATTACGAGTACAAATGACAATCATCCTGAGCAGAGAGATGCTCTTTATCGTGATGATTGAATAGGTTCATTGACAAAAACCGATGGAGTTTTGGCATGCAAGGAATGGGACAGCATGGAACATCATCAACATCAAGGCCAAGGGAGACGTATCGGTTTGTCGATGACTTCCTCACCGATTCGCATGGATAAAGAAACCTCCCCGTGATTAAGAAAACAGCCAGAAACGTTTAAAGAATCATGTTTGAACGTGCGATGTGTCTGGAATCATCAGAGGGGATGTTAAACAAGCTCGTACTTTCGTGCGAGAGGAGTGCTGGGGCCCGTTTCACAAAGCCTTTTTTCAATGACAAATGACATTAATCAGTGACAAATCTGATGATAACCAATCAGAAGTAAGGATTTTAGTAGCTTATAACAACAACTGTTATTTTTCACTGATGACATGTTTGTGAACGCCGTCCAGGTCCCTTGAACGTGTTCTCCTAGTAATGATTTCTGAATCCTGTTTTAAGGACAAGATTTATTCATTTTTGCTAGCAATATTTCATATCTTTTATTTTTTTTAAAATCTTTTTTTGTTGTTTTGTTTTCTTGTTACTACTTTAATGTTTTAACTTAAAAATGTATTCATTGTTATATATTTGTCCTCATTTGCTATGTTATCTTTATGTTTTTGAATGCTTTTTATATTGATGTAAACTTGCATTTTTAGTCTTCGGACTTGTTGACAAGTAATGAATAAAACCTTATTTGAACTTGAACTTGAACTTGAAGACTAAAATAAGGATAAAATCTCGATTAGAACCTTGTATTCGATAGTCGAACATTAATAGACACATCTCCCTCTACTTTCCAGTAGTTGCCCTTTTCACTGACTCATTTATTACCATTGACTTATCAATGAAACAGAGAAGTTCTTTTATACTCTTAAAACTCTCTGGCCCGAATTCACAAAGCAAGGTTTGAGCTCAGACCAAGGTTTGAGCTCAAACCTCCTTTTGTTTCGCCAAACCTCCTTTTGTTCTTTACAAACCAGGTTTGTAAAAAACGCGCCATATGACGTACGAAAACCAAGGTTTGTCGACAAACCTCCTTTGTGAATTCGGGCCTCTAACTGTGAAGGAGAGGCGTCGAATCATTTTCGAGGGGATGAGTTAGTCTCGTAATAATGGAAGGGGAAGGTCGCTATTTCATAAGCAGCTCACTATCGACACTCTAGGCCATCAACTGTATTCCTCCCTTTGTCGTTCACGTTTGATTAACTTATTCTAAAGGCAAGAGAAAACGTAAACATTTAAAAAGCTGCACGAATATCGGTAGATATTTCATTTATATCAAATGCTGATTTAAAAGCGTTATTATAAAATTCATATTAAGGGAATAAACGCACAAAAAATGCATATAGTTGACAGTATAGTAACACTTTAAAAGTTCATAGAATGAATACACTCTAGAAATTCTGCAAATTGACGGGGACTGGGATAAACGCCCCAGCCCCCCCCCCCCCCTCCCTCCCCTAAACACGCACACATCTACTACAGAAGATCGGCGTCTTTGACTGAGCTGAGAGAGATGTGATTGGTTAATGAGTACCGCAGCGCATCTGTGGACCACCACGTGAGAGGTGTGCTGGAGATCATCGCAGGCGACACGACAGTTGCATGCCTTGTGCGGTTTTTGCCCGCGCTGATCTAACACGAAGCGGAAATGAATAAATTCCGATTCCGATTTCTATTGAAGTAACTTATTCAAACCCTTGTGATGGGTGAACAACGTGCCCTTTCACTGTATAGACTGGGGATGAGGTTCAGGGCAGCGTCTCACGAAACCGTCATAAGTACAAGTCCACCGACATCCCATTGAAATGCGTGTATTAAGTTTAACACGCGTTTCCATGGGATATCGATGATCTTGTACTTATGACGGTTTCGTAAGACGCTGTTCAGGAGAGCACGGGTCCTACTTTTCAGATATCGTTTCTCGGACTTGAAATTACCATCAAAAGTTCCTCTGTGATATTGAAATAGATAACAGCATTCATTAATTCAGTTTTAATACGCCTGTGCAAAGCTACCCACTAACAAATGTACACACATACATGACTTTATTGTATACACGACACGTAATAAACTATAAAGACTTGAAAGGTATTAAACAAGAATGAAACGCTTACTTAACATGTTTCAGACGAGATTACAATATTATTTTAGCATCAACAAAATAAAACACTGCGAAACACTGCGAGTTTCGTGTTGTGTCCGGAAGATATGAGAATTGTATCGGATACAATTCCACACGATAGAACACTACCTAAAGCTATTTTTAGCAGGAGTTTAACTTCGCATGAGTACTATCTATCCCGGAATAAGATGAAGAACATCCCCCGATATTTCCGCTAAATGATCACAAGCATAATACCTACCATCATGGACGCTTTAGTGAATTGAGCAACAGACGCAAAAAAAAAATGATTTGGATTGTAAATCGTGTTTTTTTTCTTCTTCCCGTTGGCTTCACTCGTATATCATGAGGAGATGTATAAATAAACACTCGACTACATAACCGCAAACAATCGTATATCACTATGTACACACGAATTTCAGGAACAGATGTTATTAAAAGCTCAATCTAAACCACAGAATTCATGCATAGAGATGAAAGTCAACGGCACCTGTCTGTAGGAGATGAAGATCTAACAGACTTTTTACGAATAGTGACAATCTCCGGGGGGGGGTGATATACACGGAAACATAGACTGGGAAAATTTCCAAAGTCGAGTGATTTTTGCTGAATAGACCTGCTTACTAATGCATCTCATTTTATGCAGGTGTCTCGATATTCACCTGCTATGAGTAATGGCATCTCTCTGGACGGAATCAATTTTGCATAAATTAGTTGTTGCTGTGTGGCAAGCTTTTTGGTTGTCAAGGGAAACTTTTGTTAAAAAATATGCATAGAATTATAAATAGGTTTCACATTCACAAAACCTTACTAAATCTATATATAGAGTACAGAAGCGTGATGTAATATTAGCGAAGTTGTCAAGGCAGCTGGTTCTAAACAATTGTTGTGCTATTAACACAGTGGCGTGGCGATCACACCCAGCGCCAAACATTGAATTTGCCCTGCTCCTGCAGCCCGTTGCATGAATGATGTCGTGGTGAACCTCATGCGCAGGCTCTGTTATTTGGAACCAGTAACCGAGATGACGAGCGAATTTGACGTTAGCATTTTGGTACTCTAAAGCCTTTAAATTTGTTGACAACTAGTTTAGCAAGGTTTTTGTAGTAAGGGCCCAGGGGAGTGTTTCACAAAGACTAAGATCGACTTTAAGTTGGACTTAAGAATGATAGGCCATTCATGCCACTGGTTGCTCTCACTATTAATCTCTCAATTATGATTTTTAGATAATATTTTTTCCTTAAATAATGAACTATAAAAAAAATGTAAATTCTGTACAAAGATGATCTTGATTGGGTACGACATTGCCCAATTAAAGTCGACACATGCGTATCCTCATGTTGGCCAATACCCAATGGATTTTTTTACAGAGTGTAACATGTAAGCATCTTCCCCAACATTTAAATTGCATGCACCTATAGTTGAAAGTAGATTTATATTCTATTTGGCAACCTGAATTTACTCATACATAAAATTAAACAAGACAAGGGCCAAGGAAATGATTTTTCGAACTGTTATTCTACTTAATATAGCTATTGATATTATCGTCACACCGAAAACATCTCCTATAATTTATTTCATATCTTACCTATGTAAAAAAAAACTGATACATTTTCAATTGACTGCCTGATTTACCAAAGGCTTTAAATTTCTGAAGTATTTTGGAGTTTATTCTTGTCTTATACAATATACTGAGTTAAAACCGGATTAGCTAAAAACAGCATTGCAACTGATGTCAGGCAGATATAAGTGCTTGCATAAATAAAACAAACTAATCTTCAGTTACAATTTTATAGTGCTATCTGGGCTGAAATGGCAATTATCCGTCTGACTCGATTTGACTCGATATCGTGCTTGCACAACGATGCTTAAAACTTTCTGTCTTTCCCAGGGTCTTCCTAGGGTCTTCTCAGTCTGAATGATACTGTCCTCCCTCAACAACTCAATTTGATACCATGCAGACAAAGTAGATTTAACGAGAAAATGTGTGTGAAACTCGACTCCTCAAACCTTTCGGAGTAATGTGTACACTATTTGGCGGGTAAATCCCAAATCGGGTCTCCATGGCAGTCACTTTAGCTGGAAAGAGGTTCCCATGAAAGCGCTCTTCCCGCCAGAATGTAGGTCGCATATAATCGCCAATTCGATACGATACGCACCTGATTAATCGGCACACGTCGGATCGATTATGGACAAGAAATAAATCATGGAATAGTCAATTTCCTGCAGGAATTCTGGTCGGGCGGAGAACAATTTCGTAAGGAGAAAACATGTCCGAAGGGAGCTTTAACCTAAGTCAAATATTGAAATGTATACATGGCTATTAGATAGCATAACATATACCCCCCCCCCCAGAATATGGTGTTGGCATGTTAAGATCAAGCGACAAATTTGCCCTAGATTTAAAACTGGTTTATCAAATTAATATCACAAAGAGCTGCTCATTGTAATGTCAATTTCGTTTCGCAACAACGGAGCATCTTCCTCCTTTCCAATACAGCATCCTTCTCCAAAAAGACACCCGATATCGTCCTTGAAACGTCATTAACTATGGTTTTTCTTCAGTTCTTTAAGGACATGGCAGACAAAATTGAGCATTCTCCTTATAAAATACAACCAAAAAGTATCGACATGAAAGAAACCATCCCCGTTCTATAACTTCGAAAGCGAATATGACACCATTTTAAATTCATTACGAGCAACATGATTTTAACGTGATGCGTTGTTTGAGAGATTAATGTCAGATGGATTTGTAATGGATGTGTGCGCAATAAGATTATCGGAGAGAGAGAGAGGGGGGACAGGAGGGGGGGGGGTGGCATTGTCATTGGACAAGTTTGTGGTGATGGTTAATGAGAAATGTGTGTAGATGTACTAGCATCCTAGCAGTTCAGTTTCATTGCATGGTTTGCGAAAAAAAGCTATTAAACATGATCTGGCCATGATTCAACAATATGAGTAAGCAGATTAAAGCTCGGAGTCTGAAACAGTTCTCATCGATCAAAGATCGTTTGCCGACAGTCAGGAAATCTATGACTGCATGGTTTGGGCAAGATGAGACGAAAGCTCCTTTTCTGTGTAAAACATACTGGACTAATCGCAACACAAATCAAGGATAAAAAGACGCAACGTATCCTAGATACAAGCGGTCGTCGTTAATCTTAGATCGGATGCATCAGTCCGGCAAATCATCAATAATAATAATTGTAAAAATGATAGTATTAATGATAATTATAATAATAATAATGATAGTAATAGTAATAATAATATTTATTTATTTTTCGCACGTGTCCATCACAACGTATGCTGCAGGTGCCAACAAAGTATTCGTATTACCCTGGCTTTAGCCCAGTTGTCCTTAAGCGCTCAAAGCATGTCAGAAATAAATTTCTATCAGCTACCTATTCACTATTATACCTGGGTGGCAATTGTGGCAAATTTAGAGTAACGTCTTGCCAAAGAACATTAGTGCCACGGCGAGATTTGAACCGCGAACCATGTCATCCGCAGTGACGTATCTACTAGGCCACGACACCTCTACCGCAACCTCTAAATGAGTGAATTGTTCGTGCAAGAACGAGCAACATGAAACTAATGCCCCTTTCGTCTATGTAGAAGTATTAAAACAATAATATTGTCAATAAAACAAGAATAAAGCTCACGGCTTAAAGCTTCAAAGTGACCCACACAGTCTACATCTACTGAAGATTTCACACGTTTACAATTCGACATTTTTTGAAGTTCACTGTTGGTTAAAAAACTAGCAGCACTGCATAAATGTTCTTCTTAAACTGTATAAAACTGTTTTAATTACGATAAAACCGGCAATATGAGTACAAAGTTTACGGCTTCTTGTCTAAAACGGCCGCCATATCTATAGAAGATTGGGGGCCTACAAAGAACAGTGCAGCATTCTGTGTACTGTTGGTGAATTTTTAGTGTGTTTTTTTCGGGGGGGGGAACAGTTTTCTGAGATTCCTGTTTTTCTGTAAATCTACCATTGATAATAACTTAGCTTTGCATTAAGGAAATTTTAGACCAGTTCGAGAATGCTGGTCTCATATTGTCATCATCTACCTTAGATCAGATGTGTACAGTGAGGCATTCTGCGACCACTATGGTTTCAGTACAGTAATCCGTTTCGAATAAACATAATCGCGCTATAAACCGATAAAATAAGCACGTAGTTTAAAGCTCCGTCTCGAACGGTCGCTATCCACTATTGAATGGACACGCACATTGCAGCATTCTATAGCCCAGTACTTAAGATCGATACTTAATATCTGTTGAAGCGGCAGGAGATAGGTCGCGCGGGCTCGATTGACTGCAAGGCCTGTTGCCAAGGATCTTTGCACAGCAGGCCAGGCGAGGTGGTAGTGCGTTCATACTCCCATCCTCATCACACGGATCCAAGGAGGGGTACGGGAGGCTCGCCCCTTTCCCCTCTTTGGGACAAAAGGCCTGTTGCCAAGGATCTTAATTGCACAGCATGCATGCGAGGTGGTAGTGCGCTCATAATTCTCATATCATCAGAAGCGGATCCGTAGAGGGCACATGAGGGGGGGGGGAACCCTTCTTATTCTTTAGGTTACTCCAATAGTATGGACGTTTGTGCCCCCCTTTATTTTAGTCAGCTTATATATCATGCATGGATGGGGTTTTGGGGCGTCCCTCTTATAATCATTTTTGAGGACTGCACATGGTAATAATCTAAGTAGCTATAAGTACATGGTTATACGCTCCTTTAATTCTCTCTAAACGATAGTATGGAGTGGAGATATCATTTCTTTATTCAACACAAGTAGATACAATCATCCAGTATTACATAGTATCATTATTAATTTCAACATAATTTGAGCAACAAACAAAATTATTTGACCGAATATTGACGTTTGCATATAAGTGAAAGCAATCAACATTATCAGAGTGACTAAAGAAATGCAACGAGGGTTTAATTTTGCTCATTTTCAACAACAAAAATCTCGAATATTATCACTGATTTTCTTTATACAGATGGTATACATTTCTTTAATTCCGTCAAAAAACTCAAAAGAAACAGCGCATGAAGAATGGTCCCCCAATTTCTGACAAGTCTAGAATAGAGATCCAGATTACCCCCCCCCCCCTTCTCATGCAATGCCCCTGTGTATAGCATGCCCTACTGTCTGGTGTTGGGGTTGAAAGGGTCCCATTCACTCGGATCGAAGGATGCAGAAAGGATATAAGGGCGCGTTATATATCAAGGGGATCATCTAGCTGCGTGGGATACAGGCTCAGAACAACCGCTCCAGACCTCCGAAAATAAAAGAATAACTTCCTATTCGTGTTTCTCGATTTTTGTACAGATAACGAAATAGAATATGATTTGTTTAAATGAAAAGGTAACAGAAAATGGACATTATTCACAATTCGCTATCAAAGAAATTGATATATTGGTTATCAAGGAATCATCAAGGGAAAGATAATCGAATCGAACTATTATAGTTCCAGAATTGGGTCAGATCACACAGGATCATGTTTTTTTTACATCAGCAATATTGCGCAGACAACGATTACTCTTACTGCTATAAGTTTGGGGTTTGTGATTGTGCGCGTGTGTGCGTGTGTATATGTGCGCGCGTGTGCGGTTGTGTGTAGAGTATGTGGGCGTGGTTGTCTGTCACAACCACTTCAAATCGCTCATCTAATACCCAACTGAGAGTTAAAGTGGCAATCGTCTCTGGATCAACGATAGTATCGGTTTGCTCTGAGTTTGAGGATTTATTTATACTTTTTTTATAAAGCTTATTGTAATTTACTGTATAGGCGTGTGAGTGTGTGGGGGTGTATTTCGGTCAAAGCTACTTCAACCATATTTTAATAGACTACTTAAATTTGAAGTAGCAATTGGTTTTGGATCAACGACATCGTGGAGACGTTAAAGACTCCCGGCTCACTGAAAAAGATATCAGTATATAGGTACCTAATAATAGAAATCTGTTTTAAATAGTTTTTCAAGCATTCTTTTCTTTCCCAACTTCGATAGAATATACATGTTCAGAACGAGCGTTTCAATACATTCATTCAAAAGTAGGCATCTGTTAACGATCTAAATCTATTTTGTGAGTGCTCTTATAACTACTTCAAACAAGCATTTGATACACCTCTTAAAAATGAAGGGGCATTCTTTCCGGATCAACGATATTGCGCAGACTTTAATGACTACCTGTCCGGTTAAAGGATATTATTTTGGTCCCCCCAAAAAGCATAGATTGTAAATCAAAACGCTTTGGGATTTTATATATAAGCATTGTGGATCTCGAAAGCTTTTCTTTGTGCGTGTCTATAAACACTATTAAAGGACATTTAACTGATACTCTTCTCAAAGTCCAAGGGGTAATTATATATGGATCGACGACATCAAGCAGACGCTAATGACTTTTGGATTGCTCAATAAGAATATCGTTCGGTCACGATATCAATATAAATACACATAGTTTAAACTGTATGGGTTTCTGTTATAGCATTGATGATTTCATAACTACGTTTTAAAGCATATTTATGACGTATTTAATAGCTGTACTTCAAACTATCGTATGATATAAGGACACTGCGAGGCGTTGATGACTATTACCTAACAGTATTAAGTTGCTTGACATACTTAAAGTCATAATTGTATATTATCTTAGGTTGAAATAATTGGGGTTTCTTAAAGATCATGATATCTCAAGAAAGTATACTTTGGACCTGGCCTATATAAGCGTTTATGTACCCTTTTGTTTTCATTCAGAAAATGTGTATCTGCAAACTCTGGCAACGACTACTTCAACTTCGAGTACTGTAGCCGAAGATGGTTCGAAGTTGAAGTGGCAATTGTTTTTGGCGACATTGCGCAAACGGTATAATAGTAACTATTAGTTTGTTTAGAATACTCAAGGATTTAAATGTTTGAGATTTTAAAGGCAGTATAAATACCGCTAGCACTTGTAAGTATATGGTTGTATAGGTATATATGGTATATGGATTGTAATATTTAGTACAAGCGGGGTGATATACCAGGGTTGTTCATGCTTGAAACCGACATTTACGTGTACGTGCCAAATTATCTAACGGACTTATGATCATTCGAATAAAAGGTAGATTACAACTAACTTTAACACGCCGTCGTGGTCAATTGAAGGTCACTGAATTTGATGAATTCTTTTGTCAGCGCATCTCAACGGCCTAAAGCTATACTAATAACGAGTAATACAAATATGGCTACCGGGTATTCAAAATATTCTACAAATAATATTCCGAAATCGATGAAGCGGTATTGAGGCGGAATGGACAATGGGATGATATGTAGCAATAACAAGGTGATTTACCAGAACACTTCACGAATTGATAAACAAGAATTGTGATTTGATTCCATTTCTAAAAGACTTTGGATTTGTTTTTAGTTGGGAGGCGCGATGGCTAAAAGTTAGCTAGAGGCCGTACAGCAGTGGTCTCGAAACCGGGATGTCCCGGGTTCGAAACCCAAGTAAATGCGCTCGGTCCATTTTGCTAAGATATTAATCCTCATATCAAGTCCCTCGGAGAGGACGTAAATCCGTCGGCCCAGTGGTTGCTTACTTACAACATTCACATTCTTTCTTAGAAGTCAAGTAAAACAATGACTGAACATTTTCCTCCTCCTCCTCCTCCTCCTCATGAATCAAGTCAAAATCATCAAACATCGTCATCATCATCATCAACCTTGAAAATTGACTCTAAGAAATTATCTTGATCCAGATGGATGAACACTATAACATAGAAAGGGCACTTGTAGACAATACATCATCTCATCTGAGAGCAGGACGATGAAAGTCCGTTCACAGCTTCGGGATTTTTCTTTATAGAGAAAAAAAGTTTGATAAAGTGGACCAATAAAACACAAGTAATAAATCTTTTGACAAATTATGATTGCGGTTGTTGAACGTGCGGTAAACAGTTTTCGTAAGATATGTGTTTGCTGAAAGAGTCCATAAAACTCCGACCAATTGTGAAAGAAAAGAAACAACTGAAAAATGAAATTCAAGGACACTCCCATTTCAAGTTCATTCTGTTCGGAGGGGGGGGGGGGGCTCAAGCACTCATGAAAAAATGAACGGAATAACATAGGCCTTGATAGCAGCCCTGCTATAATAATCCTGCACAAACAGATTTATAGCAAATATGAAATGCATATATCATCGTGCACATTATTCAGTAATGTTGATTCATTGAGCATCATATTAAGTATTGAATGTTCCGTGATTTTTTTTCTCGCAAACAGGGCCAGAGAAAGGATGAATTAATAAGACCCAACCACTGACATGACATCACTGTGTAATAGGCGTCGATAGAATACTTTTCATTGAGGGGGAGGGGGTGTAGACATCAATTTCCGAACGACAGAAATTATGTATGTGCTGACAAAAGTGTGTTGGGTTGGTAATTGTAACGACCGCACGCAGAGAGCACATTCAATGTTACGATAACAAATATGAAGAATCACTGTTATGTTAAGAACTGGAACGGTGTCAACGTGTGCATGATTACACTTCGCAAATCAACTTGTTTTTTGCGGCACATTTGCACATATTTTATTCCACTAATGCAATCTAGAATACAAATTAAATTACGGAATAATGTTATACGCCGACATTGGTACGTGACGTCCCCTACGAAGTTCCTGGTATAAATGTTTAGAGGACACTCGTTCCTACGAGGATTGCTCCGGGTTTTATTTCCTAAAATGTATAGGGTTATACGGGGCCTCAGTCACACCAGCGAGACTGACACCTGACCAACACCAGACCGACAAGGGACCGAACAAACTATGACATTACCCCCCAATGGCAAATACTCAGTCGGTTTGGCGGTGTGACTGATCTATTTCAGTTAGGGTTTCAATTGGGATTTAGGTATAGTGTTTGGTCCAGGGCTGAAGTTAAGAATTCTGTTAGTGTATTACACTGTCTCAAGAGCTAGAGCTATCTTACAACTGGAAATCATTTACACCTGTTCATCGTTATTACCCATGGAACATTCGTCAGTGCCTCAATGTCAGTAATTTAAGGATTATATCGAAAATGTTTCATTTCCAAGCCGCCATTTAGTTTTCCAATTTGTTTTTAAATCCAGAACGGAACGGGTAAGCCACGTCACCATATTGTTGTTTATGTAAAAGAATCTGGAATTATTTCACTGTTTTGTTGATTCGACCACATGCAGGGGGTACAAGGGATCGAATGCCATTCGTTCCCCTTGACATCCCGGAAAATAAAGCTATACCTTTCCTAATTCGATTATTGTTGACACTGATTGACCGTAACAAATAAGGTGTTGTATAGCATTTGCAGTTCAAAGGGTAGATGCATTTGGTTGTGGTGGGTAACTCGTTTACTACGTTAGATTATGATTTATACTCGTTTACTACGTTAATTTATGATTATACTGGATGATATGATAATGGTCGATCGTGAAGTTGGCATCTGTTATAAAACATGAATGGGTCAAGATTAAATGTAGTCTAAGTGAAGTCAAAAGGGAAAAGAGTTGAATATCAATTATAATTCGATGTAGTTGGTTTTGTCGTGTACAACTTATTGCTTTGTAGATTATATTTTTGATGAATTGTGATGTGTACTGACCGAGAAGGTGGTATATTCTTTTTATCGGTATGTTCACATAATATATGAGCTGAGGCGGAGGGCGAGTCCAGCCATTGAAAAGGCACTGGCAAAAGGGAGGTGGAGTGGCACTGGTGTTTACTAAGTGAATCTATACGAGTTTACACTACCACTTGTTAGAGTAAACGGTCTTGTCGCCTTTGTCCTCGCCCTTCTCCCTTTCACATTCTCTCCTTTTCTATTTTTCTTTTTGTTTGTCTATAACTCATTCAGTGAGGGGGCACGTGCCCCCTGCGCCCCCTTATACGCAACATGAGGTCAAATGTCGAGAAGGGTTCACTGCGAGGACAAGGTAGAATTGAATTCGTGAGGCTCTAAGCTTATGTATCTGAATAACAAGGAATGTGGAAAATAGAGTTCACAAAATTTAATGATGAAATGGTGAATTAATATTTGTTATGTAATCACTTAAACTGAACGACATCACAAAGTGAACAAAGTTAAATGAAGATGAAATAGTGAAATTCCTAGACAGCCTTGAATGATATGAAATTGTGGATCGTTTCTAAATTATATTTGATATTCAGTTGAAAGGTGACGTATAATTTAAAGACGGGCAAGGATGGTAAATCTAAAAGCTGAATAAATTGAAACTGTCAGATTAAGCTGAATGATACGAATTTGATGATGAATTGAGATATTTAAAACTGCTATGTTCGCATTTTATGTTGAATGGCCTGTCAAGTTCAGGGAAGGGACATGTTTGAATCAAATCCAGTCAAACGCCGTCACAACCTGTTCAAAAGCCTTTTTAGTTGCACTGTACACTCATCAGCTGGCAAGCACAAGGTACGATAATACGCCTACGGCGGTCTGTACTATACTGGAAGAAGAAGAAGAAGAAACGCGATCATTAAACTTTAGGTATCACGACAGCTTTGAAATAATACGAAATGAATGATACCGATCACTCTTGAAAATACTGGGAAGAAATTAGCCACGAGCGTTATTTTATATATTGGTACGACGGCTTAGTCACATACCAAAGAGCCCATTCCGGGACATCCCCGTAGACCGACAGTCTACGAGACCAATGTGTGGGTTGTCTACCTGGATGAGCTGTCAGTCTCGTGCTCTGTAGCATTTAGCCCTTCCTTTCCTCTCATTTCTTATCAGATTTAGAGAGCCAATATTATTCGTTGAATCATTACAGTGATTTTTGTAGATGATTGAAATGTGATGGGAAGCTGCATGACAAAAATAATTGTTTTCATTTCCCACTTCCCACAACCCTTTCCCTAATCTTTTAAGGGCTCTCAGCTCAATGGAGCTGCCCTCGAAAAAGACAGCCAGGGTATGGATATTCTAAAATGTTATTCTAAGGCGAAAATTTATAGGACATTTTCGTCATGTAACCAAAATTATGCATAATTATGCCTTTGTGAAGCGTCTCGTTAGATCATTCAATTCACCTTACATTACGGATAATTGTATCTAAATATTCAGAATGCGAATTGCATAGTTGTTGCTAGATGGGACAAACATTATGTATTGTCCAACTAGCAACACTTGATATTTGCAATTTGCGTTCTTGACTATTGAATGATGAGTGAAGAGCTTAATCTGACCTCCTCTCAAATTATTATCCAGACTCCCTGATTCCATTATACAATGCTTCACCATGCCTACCAGCGAGAGAATAACATGAGGGTAATTAGATCAAAATCAAATTACAATTGGTATTCCAAGTACAATTGTTCTCCATGGCGACGAGTTGAAGTTCGAATTCCAATTTGGAAGAATGCCTATTATTAAGATGGTTTTAATTTTGTTTCGAATGCGATATCTCATCCCGTATGCGAGCTCTATCTTGTGATTCTTCATTAAAAATGAATTCATTGTTAATGTGTTCTATTATGCAGTTTGGCCCCTCTCTTTATTTTAGGCTTTTCGCTTCTGACGATGAAAAATGAAAAATAAAATTCGCGCAGAAAACAAGGAATTCTTCGACGAATGTAAAAACCAAAGACAGCAGATACCTTGCAATTTTCTAATAGAACATGTGCAACTGATGAATAATACTCAAAGAATGTCGAATTCGACTAGGCTGTAATAAACAATATGAAACTTAAGATATTTTCAGATTTTTCTCGCATGTTACATGTCATAGTTTCAAATCATATCATTCTCTGCTGGCAAACCATTTACAAACGAATAGTACTGGCGTAGCCTGCGGACAGATTGTAATATATCTTATTCAAAAAAGAGGTCGGATAATTTGTAACTCTTGTCATACCTGTCATATTTCCTTGGATATTTGATCTAACATCTCCTTCTACAATTTTGTTTGCAACGCTCCTTTAGAGCTGACAGTCGATTTGATTATCTTACAATCACTCCCCCTCCCCCACATGACAATCATTGAGGAAACGTATCGGCATCATCGTCAATCATATCATCTTTATATCTTACAATTTTGAAACATTTCTCAATATTTGACCATGTGCAAAGCTCTGTCGTCTGTTGATACAAACAAAGTAGAAAATATTAAAAATATAAATATAACAATATATTTTTCATTGCTTCTTCATTGATGACCAATCTAAGTACGAAAAGTTGCTTTGAAAGAGTCTCCATTCCAAACTATAAACCTTGTTAAAACACAGCATGGTATACCTTATATACATATAACAAAATCCATCCGTAATTCGATTTTAGAGACTCCAGAGTATTGTAATTGAATTCATTCACAGTTTATCCGTCAAAAGTCTGTACCAAAATTGAATTTCGCAGGAATGATTTGCACATATCACAACGGAAAATCTGAATGCCAGCCTACCGACATGCGTATAAAAAGCAAATTGATACAAGATTACGGTATAAATCCTTCAATCAATGTGGGTTGGGTTTCCTTCCAAAAAAAAGGGGGGGAAGAGGAAATGCGATTGATTCTTTCTAATATCTCTGTAACGTAATCGTTTAGAGTAATTTAAAAGAAAGGTGCCCTTTTGGAGAATAAACGTAAATTCTATGCAGACCTTTACACAAAACAAAGACAGGACACAAACAAAACGCGCTATCCTTAAAAAATAATCTGATTGATCGCGTTTACCATTTATTCGCGCACAAGATCTTCTACCAAGTGCACCAGGAAGATAAATGTATACAATATTAGTCATCAATTCTTAATCTAAAGGACTCAACCAGAAATTCGTAGCAAAACACGTTCAGAAACTAATTCCCAGCACCAGCTGATTACAGTCTAATGATACAAGACTTTCAAGATATTACAAGACCCTTTAAATCTCATCCATTCTGAATGACTTTTCTCGGATATGTCAGTCTATTTGTAGCCATACAAATCCGCCATAAATTTAGATTCCGATATGATTTATTCAAGAGCGACTCCTATATATAGCACATATACGTCATCAGCCAGTTCCAGATAAGTAGATGCAAGTTAAAAGTCATGTGCAATCATCACAAGTACTCGAGAGGTTACAGAAAAACTCCCTCATGAATATTTAAATCCAGATAATTTAATCATCCGAATCGGTTATCCCCTGCTGAGCTGGCAAATGATAGGATTGGTGGGACGTGATGATCGCCTAATTCGAGGAATCTACGCGCAATTATTCGACAGTAATCCAATTCAGAAAACGCAATTATTTGGATTATCAATCGGCGATCCAATGAGACGTCTGGTTGTCTAGGCATTACCCAGTGGAGAAGCGAAACGTGGGAGGGGGCGTCGGGGCACGCGCCCATCTAGTCAAATGGCAAAAGTAGAAAAGAGATAGAGAGAGAGGGGGAGGAAAAAGAACATGAGAAGATAGATAACACAACCTCTCTCAGACCAGCACCCTTATTCTGCTCGCTTATTTTTCTTGTATGATTTTCCTTGTATGATCAGAGCCCCCCCCCCCCCCCACCCCATGACTAGACCCTCGTTACCCCATCTGGGCATTATGGACAGTTAAAAGCCCGCTTGGTCGACGATTAAGAGGTAGTTATGAAGTAGCCATTACCGTATAAACCCAAGGGCATATTCATAGGTCTATCAACATACATTTTGCTTTCTACCTTAGATATGGACTCATGAGAGAATAAAAACGACAAGAATTTAGTGATCAATATTTCTGTTTTTGCATTCCTAAGAATTATATATTTTTGACGGGATGATGATTTTCTTTTCTAACAAACAAATAGATAGACACCCGTTCCTGTATGGAACAGAAGTATTTATATAAAATGTTAACAAATATGTGAAGTGGTCCATTACCTATAACCTAAAAAAAAGTGCATTCGTACATTCCATTCTCGAATGAAAAACACGTGTGCCGCGGATTATCTTTTCATTCATGTAATACTATGGAAGATAAGATCAAATCTTGTTTGAATTTCTTTTTGATCGGGTACGAGTCTACCTGGACAATGGACCTGTTTGATGATATGCCTAACATAAACATGTTGAAATATACAAAACGTGACTGGATTCACATGTCACGAGACTGACAGATATAAATCAGAACTCAGTAAAAATTAAAGGTGCTAGAACTTTATGAATCAGCCACACTATATATCATAAATCAAAGTAAAATTCACACATTAAAGTTCACACAGGGTGCAGGCATAGCCAAGTGACGTGATAAGCAAAGGACAGAAATTTCCAGTATTGCGGGGGGGGGGGGAGCCCCACGTGCCATAACATATGTGGCAAGTTGTTAAAGGCCCCATGACA
Source organism: Strongylocentrotus purpuratus (assembly GCF_000002235.5). Taxonomy (NCBI): domain Eukaryota; kingdom Metazoa; phylum Echinodermata; class Echinoidea; order Camarodonta; family Strongylocentrotidae; genus Strongylocentrotus; species Strongylocentrotus purpuratus. The sequence continues at coordinate 3,358,406 of NW_022145600.1, forward strand.
TCGAAATACAAGTGTATTCCTGTTGTTGTGCAGTCCTGCATACATCTCATATTTTGATATGTAAACTTCTGAAATTGTTTCATAGATTTTTAAATATTTTTTTAAATATTCGTTTTTCAAACTTGCTAAGCTCCACCCCAAAAACCTCCAGATCTCATTCCCCTTGTGACATCATCTGTCAATCATCAATGAGCTAACTTAAGTATTTATCCCTCGCCTTCAAATAGGGGAGGGGCTAGGTGTTCGCCAGCCACCCTGTATGGGATACGCTCCGGGATACGCTAATACGCCACTGTCGCCTAACAAAATATGCTAGATAACCACTCTATAAAAATTTACCATAACATGAAGTACAAATTACCTGTATTAACTATTAAATGAAAATCATACGGGTGACATTTCCGGTTCAGGTAGAAAATGTCGAAAGGTAAATCATGTTTGATAATATATATCATACACAATGTGCGGTATGATATCTTTAAGCGAAATTCTTTACCACACGAAATAAACTGCTCGATGCGATTTGGGTAATTGGTAAACCTTCAGCAAATCTCGCGTTCCACCAAATGTACATGTATGTGTAGCCTCAACGACCCATCCCAAAGAACACACACGCACCTCCTCCCCCACCCCCTCCCCCATGCACAAATACATGCAAAAGTCATATTCTCCTCGTGTTTTGCTGAGGTTAAAAATTCCCATTTTGTATTTTCTGTAATTATTTGAGCTTACCTCCGTCTCACTTTCCATCACGTCCTTTCTCTCCTCCCCTCTCCCTCTTCTCTTTCTCTCTCTCTCTCTCTCTCTCTCTCGCTCTCTCTCTCTCTCTCTCTCTCTCTCTCGCTCTCTCTCTCTCTCTCTATCCTGATACTTGCCATGTACCCACTTATCTCTTTTCCTATTTTTTTGCTCCAAAAAATATGTCGTAACTACAAAAGTATGTCATAATTCCCCCCCCCCCCCGTCCCTCCAATAATACACTGCATGACCGATTTTAGCTCAATAACAAAGTTCATGAAAACTCATCACGTTCTTTTGCGAAATGAAAGATAAGTCAAGAGAGAGATAATTGTCACTAAATTTGGCGCCAAGTATTGTACTCTAATATTTGTCAAAAATTAGGTCAGGGGTCAACAGAGAACTATAAAGGTCAGGACAATGACAAACGAAATTAAGGATGATGAAAAAACCTTGGGGCGATTCCGTGCTGGAAAAAATACATTTTCTACAACATTTCTCTGGCCTATTGAATAGTGAAATACTTCGTGAAAACATTTGTGATCACTATAGTGATACAAATAAGAATAAATCATAATAAGTCATTCCCCCAAAGTCGATGCAAACAGACATCAACCCGACAAATTCTTGGCAATTTTTGGTAAAATTATTATTTGCTCGGTCTGTTGTTGGTCTCGTGTCGGCCTCTACGGCGTAACAGGGGTAATTTTGTTGCTATTTTTGTTATAAGACAACCTTGAGGGGCGTCTTTTTTCCTTCCTTATAAAATCCTCTAAAGAAATTACCCGGTTTCTTTTCTTTTCAAAGCAAACGTGTTTGTCCACTTACGCACCAGTCCCCTTGGTTATGTTACATAATCATGATACGATTTGAATGCTTTGTTAGGGTAATTTTAATGCCTGAAATGAAATAAACCATGGGTGGAATGCAATGAGGTGTTTTTACTTCCTTGTAACAGGCCGTACGATGCACCGTTCACCTGACAGACACACCATGGGTAAATTGGGACTGTGATGCTTGCAAATTTTCAAATCGTAGGATGGCAACTGAAGGCCATGACATACGCAATAAGTCAATGACCACCTCATAATAATTCTTTAATATTTGTTAACGAATATACATAATTTTGTACCAATCTTGATCAGTAACCTATTTTCAGTATTACAAAATGTGACTTAGGACTCAGGGTCAAGCTTTTAGAATAGAGTAAGAGTTATTTTTAGTGTTAGATCTTGGGTTAAGGGTTGACATTAGAATTAGGTTTCGGTTTCCAAGTATTAATAACCAATAAAGATTAATATTACAGAGTATGCAGTATACAATTATATTGACACGCGATCAGGATATTTTGACATAATCAAAACTATATAGGTCTGAATAGTTATATGTCTTGTTGTCTTAATGTTCGTAATGTAGCAGTAAAAGATGGTGAAGTCATACTATAAAATAATAAAACATAAATTGAAGTCATATATTGTACCTGAGTATATATGAGTACATCTGAGGAGACGATTATATCTAATCATACATCTCAAAGCCGATAATAACCGATAAAGATTAACATTACAGAGTATGCAGTATAAATATTGAAACACGATCAGTATATTTCAACATAATCAAAACTATATAGGAATAGTTACATGTTTTGTTGCCTTAAAAGTTCGTAATGTAGCATTAAAAGATGGTAAATTCATACCATAAACCATAAATATTTATTGAAGTCAGAGAGTACTTGAGTATATGATTATATCTGAGTAGGTGATTATATCTAATCAAACATCTCATAACTATAAAATCGGCGTGAAGGAATACTCGATAAAGTGACGTCATCACTATAGGGTATCATGATCTGGGCATGCTTACTTCATCACCCCAATCCTCATACACATACACACCGCGGTGGAAGTGGTAATTTAGGATCAAAATACCAACGTATATGAAGGAGGAAAGGGAGAGGAGAATTAAAAACAAAAGCCTTGGGCTAGCAGACATTGATTTCTTAAATCTCACTTTCGCCAGGTGTGTATGGTTCGGAAATAAAAAACGGATTACCTGCCCTGAGTCAGCTCCTCTTATGGTACTTACTCATTTTCTTTTTTAAAAAAGCGACACCTACTTCAAATCCCCGCTACCCCTGCACCCGCTCTTAAAGCACAGCTCCTACGCTCTTGAAAACGATGACTTAAACGTTTCCTACATAGTTTTTATTGTGAGGAAATATCTGTCCAAAGTGTGAGGAAAATTAGGCACCCCAAAAATAATTACACGAGTATATAAATAAGTAAATTGTTTTTTTTTCAACAAATAAATAAAAAAATACAAAAATAAAAATACAACAAAAACCTTGTTGAATACTTCTCTTTACAAAAATGTAATTTGTATAAAAAAGATACCTTCAAATACATACCAATCAAGATATCTACGTTCACAAGTCACTCTTAAACCGATAGGCAATTCCAAAAGTGTCTATTTTTTGTGAGTGACTCAGTATTGCTCTTAAAAGAAAGTAAAGAAATACAATTTTTTAAATCTTTCTAGCAGTTCGTAATATTTCATGCACAAGTGCTTCCTGTTTAGTTACTAATGGTATTCATAAGTTAGTTGGGCAGACCTTTAATAAAATTGTAGGTAAACCTGTACTTTCGTAAACTACATATTAGGGTTTACTATCTTAACAATCTGAACGCAATCCGGAATGCTCCGTCCCCGAACGAGAGGTGCGCTGTAACCGGGTTAATAACACTATAGGCTCTTTCGCAGGTTACGTTGTAAACTGGCAATGCGCTCTATAAGAAACAGTAACAACTATTCTAAATATAATAGTTCTCAGGGAAAAAATAAGATATGATCGTGCCTCAATCATGGTCTAAAATCTGTTGAGCTGTTTACGGTATGTACAACTTTTCACTTAACAAAGGAATATTTTTGCGGTTCTTTTTTTTTTAATGTCTGTGCTTTACATGTCAAATCATCCGTAGATTAAATTGAATACAACAACCATACGATCTGGACAATCTTGAGGAAACAATGAATCTATATTGGAAACCTTTCAAGGTTGTTGATAGATGTACATACTACACGCACCACTGACATCCAACGCACAATCGTTATACACGATCTCAATATTCAAGATTCAAGATTGATTTATTTCTTTCCACTTGACAGGAAAAAAATACATTTATGAACAATAACAAATTTATGAAGATATTGAAAATGTGGAAAAGAGGTGGTCTGTAAAAAAACACAGCTTGTTAAACACAGATCACCTTCACGAGAACACAAGCAAACAATTGAATCTCAAGGACTTCGGAGTAATCATAATTATCAAGGGCAATTTTAATATGCTATCGACTACCTATGGGAATCATGTTCCAATTACGTAATATGTTATTGTCATGTTCGCATAATTTCAATAGATGACGTGCAATGCTGATATCATTGCCCGCATATGATTTCTTTTTAGAAAGATTTTGCAATTGGGTCGAAAGAATTCGGAATCTCTATTCTGTTTACACTGTGCATAAAGAGCTATTGAGAAACATATTTCAAGTATGAAAATTGACCAGAAATACGCATTATTTGAAATCAAACGAAAGTAGGAAAGACGTAAATAGCAGGGTAGTGAATATTTGAGTAGACGGAATACCTGCCCTACATTTACAAAGACATCATGTGAAGTCCATTCCATAATATTGATATCATATAATAATAATAATAATAATAGCCTAAATAGTCCACTCCAAATTTTATTAAACCGAAACGGAAATTCTTTTTGCCCAATTGCCCAATCGTGAGCCCGGCAGCCACTGAGCAGCGCCAGATCGACGTTGCTCTATCCCTTATTGTTGAACGCCAAACAAGGTAGCAACAACTCCCATCTTTTAACGTCTTTTGGTATATGAACAATAACAAAATAAAGGAGAAGAAAAAAAGGCGATTACATATTTTGGGGAAAATTACTTTGGCACACACAAAGTGAAATCAGGGCTCCGTATATAAAGAGTATGTTGTGATTGATCCAAATCCATACAATACGCAAGTTTGCATTCCCTTATTTATTATGCACATAGTTACGATTTATATCAATCGCAAATAAGTTGTGATTAATATCAAAACTTTATAAGACGGGGCCCTCATACTGGCAAAGAGACAAACAAAATATGTCTACATTTCTATGTAGACCATAAATAGCTAATCTCAAATTCGCCAATATGTCATAACATGAAGAGATACAATAGCTAATGAAAAATCGAGTTAAAAGAGACCTTTGGGTCCACGAGTCCACAGAGAACCTTTTGTTATCTCTGGAAAAACTTTATCTCCCTCGGTAAAGTCAATTGCTTAATTTGACAAAGTGGTTTATAAGAACGATTGTAAATGGAGTTACAAACATACATAAAACCGTTTGTTGATCAAGCACCAAAGAAACGTGTCAATAATTGAACGAGTGCAACCAACTCAAGAACCATTATAAGGAAGTGTTTGAGCAATCATTTCTGTGATTCAATTTTCGGCAAGATAACTTTTTGGTCAGGATTTCTGATTCCCGTTTATCTTTCGAGCTCATTTTTTTAAAACAAAACGTAATCATGATTATTATTATTCTCCGTCGCCTGAAGATTTAATAATTCCAAGTTTTCACTTTTGTCTAACCACTAATGTTAGATCCCTTTACCCATTATTTCCTTAACGCATTTTGCTCGTGTTTCTTATAGACTGTCTCTGACATTGCTACTGTTTCCTGAAAACATGTGCTCGCGCAGAGTTCTGTTCTTCGCCAAGCGGAGGAATTGATTAAAGCTGATTGAATATGAAGAAGAAGATGTCTCTTTCAAACAGATGCAGTTAAAGCCACTAAAACATTTCAACCTCAGTCACAAATTCGTGATCCCGATTGGACGAGAAGGAAACAATAATTGAGGATTGCGTTTTAACGCAACTGCCTTGAGGCAGGATGTCCCTGGATGTTGGACTTTGCTCATGCTGTTTCGTCCGACGTTGCTTGGTTGTCATAAGTGTTCTCAACGGACGATTGAAATGCTGTCTAAACTCTCACGTTTGTTTGCATATCATCCGTACATAACATCATTGTTAGAGGATTGTTATCGTATCTACTTGTTTATTAATCTTGAAACGGGGTAAAAAGAACTTCATGTAAAGTATGTGGATTGGTTGGTTAGTTAGTCTTTCTTTAAATATAAACGGTTAATAATTGTTTACTATGGCCTTCATTCAACTTAACGGATAAAATGCACTTTTATATTGTCATATCTAATCCAAGACTACATTATCTTATTCTGAAACACATATCCTTCAAGGTGACATCGCCACTTAGAACCACTTCGAATACTTTGGAAATTATATTTGATTGGAATCGATAAAGGGCATATAGGGGAACTAAACTGTCTCCCGCTTGTGGAATCGCTTTACAACTAGACTGAGTTCATTTCCGCCAAGAGTTCATCAAATGAGACGACCCGTAAGAGAGATAGCGATACCTCGGTCATACCAACGAGACCAACACCAGACCGACAACACTCCCAACAAAACATTTCATTGCTTCAAATGGTCGGTTTTGAATCGATCTGGAGTCGGACTGGCAGTCAAACCTCAGTCTAACCAACGACAGGCAAAAGACCGAAGAAAAAAAATCCATTAAACCAAATGCATGGCCAAAAATCGTTCGATTTTGGGGTTCGGTTTGGATACGGTTTAGAGTCGGTCTGACGTTACGAAAAGTTAGAGTAAGAAGAATATCAAAAGAAAATTGGAAAAACTCAACCTGAGGTCAAGTTTTTGATGTTGACGCAGCCGAGCATTTACCAAAGTGCGCCGAAAGTCATTTTTTGTTAAATTTCGTTTTTGCCATGCACTGTTGAAAGAGTGATTCTATACCCTCACAACGGTTTAAATCAATATTTTTTCTGAAGTTGTGATCTCAAATCTGTGCTAATGATGAGGGTATTTGCGAAGCGGGATTGTATTCGTAATATGGCTGGATTGGCTCATGACCTTAGACACAGTACCCTTCTCTGTTTGGCGAAGAAAGGAGTGAAAAGGAGTACAATCCTTTTTTCAATCTTGAGGTTTTGTTTTTGAGTTGTTCCTGTTGATCCTAGTTGAGCCTTCAAAAGTCGTTATGGGTATATACAAATGGGTGACGCCTTCGAAAGTTTGTTTTACACATTACGTGTCAACAGCATCTGAAAGAAATCGAAAATCTGAACAAAATGGATGGTCTTCTTTTATTTTATACGACATGCTCGAGGTTTAGCGGACGTAAGATCAACATGCAACCTGTTGACTGTCTTAGAATGCAATAAACTAAACCCGTCACTGGTGATTACAAATATCAATACAAAGGGGACATGAGGAACTATCGGAGCTCTCAAATTGAATACATTTGCGCCTTTTTGAAGTTAGGAAACTACCACCTAGTCCTTATTCTTGATGAGGCATGCAACCGTTTTTGTTTAAAGGGAAATACCCCCTCCTCAATCCGTCACCCCTTCCTCATTTTGGGAGTGAGACAACAACCCTTCCACCTCCTTACTACTTGAGGATGGGACAGCCCCTTCCGTTTAGAGGGAGGTAACCCCCTCCCCCTCTCCCTTCCCCCGCCCCATCCCTCACCACTCTTCCCCTTCAGACTCCAAATAAACCCCTCTAAACCACTCACGATTGAACGCGGTTCCATGGCATTGTTTCACGAGATCGTCGTAAGTATAAGTTCACCGACATCCCATCGAAACGCATTAAATTCAACACACACGTGTCAATGGGTTGTCGACGAACTTGTACTTAATGACGGTCTGGTGAAACGCCGCTATGATTGATTATTGGGTTGTTGTCAATCATCAACCACTATGCAAATTTTCAGGGTTTCGCCATCACTCAAAATCATGGAAATATTCGACAAGAGGAGAATGCGGTTCTATTCCTCACGCCAGAGAACTGAACTCTGGTGATCTCCAATTGTTGTATTTACCTTTGGATATTTTGCATGGCTTATTGTGACTAAAGGTGGATATAAAGGATCTCTTGTTGAGCTCGTCAATGGCAGAAGGGACCCACCTCGTTAGTCAATCCCCAGTGCGTCTGACATCGTACAAATTAACATGAAATTCGAATAGCAAATACCTTACTACTACAGAACAAGTAGAATCTCAACGAAGTACATTTGAATCAAGCAAAAACAGCCTGGATTATAAAAAGAAACAAATATTTAAAATATGCAGGAAGGAAAAAGACGAGAACAGGATATTACAAAACTAGGGATTCTTTGCGAAGGAGGAGGCGAAGATATTCATAAATAGACAATGGAGTGAAATGGAATAATTAAGCATCGCAATCTCGGCTAAATGATCTAATTTTCTCATTAAAATATTTCCAAGGTCGCCTGTGAAGACCTACTTTGCTGTCTCCGTGTACATCTTATATAGATCAACCTACTTTCCGATTACATTCAATAGTGGTGTAACCATGGACGGGCAAATGAAACAAAGAAGGAAGAAAACGACTAAACGAACACACAGGAATCGAAGAAGGAAGAAAAGAAGACTAATAGAACGGGAAGGAAACAAAGAAGGAAGAAAAGAAGACTAAACGAACACAAACGAAGCAAAGAAGGAAGGAAAAGACCTAAAGAACACAACGGAATCAAATAAGGAAGGAAAAAGACTAAAAGAACATGAAAGAAGCAAAAAGGCAACACAAAAAGACTAAAAGAACACTAAGACTTAGTCTTGGTAAGCAAAGAAGGAAGGAAAAAAAAGACTAAAAGAACATAAAGGAAGAGAAAGGGGAGAAACGATAAAGACAACATGAAAGGAAGATGGTTCGACCCCTCTCCGTCACACCACTCCCCTCCATGTATGGTCTCCTTGCTCTCTTCTATTTCATTCAAATAGTATTTCTGGTGCCCTCCCCCCCCCCCCCCCATATGACATCACTGCCCCCTGGATGGATGCACTATGAGACTGCAATAGGCTCTGTACTTGAACCGCTCACAGTACTTGAACCTCTAGGAAGAATGAACAGAGCCATGTCAATAATGGCTCTGAATAGAGCATTCCAGTCGTTTTAATTCTTGATTCGCATTATATTCATCAATTGTATTCTTGTATGTGCATTTTTATGTGCATTTTTATACGGAAAATAAAACCAAACCAAACCAGCCAGAAACTGACAGATCTGTATAGGCTATGCTAAAGGCTTTAGGAATTGTGGTACAGCATCAAATTAGAGTAGTTGCTTGCAGACTTTGCTCTTGCTCTTGGCATTTTGTGAATATAAGGGGAATCGCCGAAAGGGAGAGGGCGATTGTGGTGTAGCAACCCAACCCCTTCCATTTTAGATCTGTTTGCAAATACGTATTACCGATGTTCTTATGTAATCGTTCGGAGGACGAGATGAGTGGTTTTTATTAAAGTAGATATTCATTGATTTTAAGAAACTAACTTTTTTTCATTATTGCAAAGTTGAAACTTTGATACGACAAGGTTATCAAAATTCAATGCTTGGAAACATTCGAAGTAATGATTATTATAAATTACAAAACGCTTAAATACAGCCCCGGCATAGCTCCTGAAGAGCTCCCCGAACGCTGCTGAGATGTGTGAGATCACAGTATGGACATGACTTGCACAAGCAGACGATGTCCCATGACATCTCACACATTTTCGGTGCCTGTGTTTTCATCTTCTCTTGAGTTCTTTCTCTTACTTCACTACCGTAAGGCCAAATGTACAATCTATTGCCTCACTCTAAACCCCGCGCATGGTTTTATGTTGATGACAAATGCAGCGATAAAAAATAAAGGAATCTGTCGCTTGTAAACAAAAAAAGACGCCATTGTATATTCAGCTGCACACACCGGGGTATGTTCGGCGTTTCAAGAGGGAACAAATGCCGTCCTTAATATCATTCCGGGGGGTTTTCAATTTGAAAGTCTGGTTTCTTTGATTGTTAATTAACCCCTATCCTGTGTATTTACAATCAAAATATTTTAGTTATCAGAATTGGATCATATCCCTTTTTGAATGGTTTGTCATGCCATTACATGTATATACACTAAACTCATTATAATTTGAGAAATAATAGCTTTGCAATTATGTTCATTCTCTATGGGATGTCGTCTGCTAGGGCATTGTTGGTCCATATAGTGACGTCATTAAAACAACGTTATTTTTCCGGCGAATCTCTCGTATATCCCAGCTGCTATGGAGGTGGTTGTATTTGTATAAATCACCCGATATGTAGTTGACCTAAAACTTGTCCGATGGCCATCTGTTAACTTACCAGTTTCTAGTGATACATTAGTTGACATATTTGTGATCTTCTTTGAATTTCACCTTTAACAATGGTTCTCGAAAGAAGATTCAACGTGACTCTATTCATCTGTCTGTCTTGTTTATTTTTGTCTGTGTTTCAGTCATGTTGTTTAGCCTCTCTCGCTCCCTCTAACGTGTTTTTTGTCCTGTTGCTCGTAGTATTGTCCTGCTTCTCTTGTTTATAGCCATTATTTAGTAGTCAGTAGATTTTATTATATTTATTTATGTTTATATTTTCTTAGTTCTTTAGTTAGTTTAGTTTGTAAGCATTTTAATGTATGCAGTATTCTTATCTGACGAGTTTGTTCATTAGGACATACTCATAAGCTACTCATGAGGGACCTTAATTCCACAAGCCTTGCTTTCAACCCAGATCACCTCATCTTTCTATTGTAACGCCATATTCTGTTAACTTGTTATAGTCATGCCATATTTGTAATGTGTGTTATGAAAGAAAGATAAATAAAACTTGAACTTGAACTTGAACTTGTAATGGTTCCTGAATCATAACTACAATGTGTAACTTTGTCGTATGTTGAGTGAACAAGGAACCTGGGAAGACTGTTGAAGGAAATGAGCCGTAACAGCTTTTTTTTCTTGTTTGTAAGATATTTGCTTTTGCCCGTCGGCAATTTTATTCCAACTTCCCTGTCCAAGAATGTTAACGAAGCCCCTAATCATGCTAATGTAGAGAAATTATTCCTTTTTTGTAGCTCTGTCGCCAATTTATTGCAATTCCTTTTGTAAATCTGAAATCACTTTTGGTGTCAAAGATATGAGCCTGGGGCGTGACAAGGACTAGGTGAATCGAAACTAATCCATAATTTCCTATGAATGACATATGATGGAATCAAAACATTCTATTTCATGATGCAGGGGCAGAGCCGGGATTTTTCAAAAGAGGGGGGAGGGGGCAAATATTAAAACAAAAACTAATCAGGATTTTAACGGCGCTTTTTCACTCCAGAATTCAATGGTAAGTTTTTTTTTATAATCATTACACCAAAAGTGCGTAATCGTGAACTTGGGCACTAAAATATTTATTGTTCCAATCGGGTTTCATGTGGGGGGGGGGGGATTTATTTCTCGAAAGTCTTTGCGGTCGTGCTTCACTGCAAATTCTTTGAAAAACTAAAACTGAAGCTCTCGTTCAGATTTAATGTTTGGACCAACATCGAGAATGACTCGCTTTAGGACTTGCCTCCTTGACGAAGTTTCGTAATATCTTAGTGACAACAACAACATGATAAGTGCTTTCTGATGTGTTCAAACAGATAAAGTCAATTAAGTTGATCAGTTCATTTCGAACTATTTGCAAAGTTTTTTTTTTCCAGTGCTAGACAGCAAAACTAATTTATTCGGTTTATATTCATCTTCGTAAAGCCTGATAACGATCTTACTCAATAGATAAAACTGCAATGATTTGTATTTTTAACACGATAGCAACTACTTCCGAAAATTCAACCTAAGGTAATTTCAATTAGCTTGTGCGTCACGAATTGAAATGTGCGGACATGACGATAAGGTATTACGCAATCCGAACATGTTTTCTGTGGAATGAAGGCAAAATGCCTACCTCGGTCTCTACCACTAGTGTAATATGGAACTTGAATTATAGCAACCAATGATGCGCTATGATTTTAATGCATGATAGCTGCAGAAAGCAAACTTCAGTGTCCATCTCATAAAAAATCATGCCCCCAGAGCAGGAAAAAACGCAGCATTTGACCGCCCCCCGTAATGACTACACCCATGATATGCTACTAAGTTTCATGATCAACTTGGTGTAGGCTGAATTTAACCAATATGGATTATACGTCAAAGACAATTTGTCTAATATGCATTATACTGACTCCATTTGTTGCCACAAGTTAAGTGTTGTATGATATCCTACAACCACAAAACGACTAAAGCAACGCTTAAAAACTTCATTATTTGCACAAATTAAACCGCGTGTCGTCATGTAAGAACCATGTTACGTTCAAACAGCTCACGAGACGCCTTGGCGACATAAGTATTCAAAAACGTGAGGTAAAACCCAATCTGTCAATATTTGTTTGGATTGAAAAGAATAAAAGAATCGTCCGTTGACAAAAGGATGGACCACAGAGTTGTCTATCGTCATGTTCATTACTTCTAAAGAGTCTTTAATCATCTCTATTTTAAGCCGTTGACATCTCTCAATAGAGGATTCTGTAAATAAAGTTTAACATCATTTAAAGATAAACTCCAGTACTGGTAAAAAAATAATAATAATTCTCACAGAATCAAACGAAACTTACACTGAATGTTCAAGATTACAAATAAATGACATGTGCCAAACAATTTTGGAAGAAAATGTATACTGGCTGAGTAATGAGCATAGAAAGACAAGGAAATCAAGGTAGTACTAGCCCCGACACCATGTGTGTTGTCCCATATATAGCTTTCTATGTGAGTGCTTGTTACTTTACCAAGACTCGGTCAAATTTATTATGATTTTGATGACTCCAGAACCTTGCAGTGCACACCAATACTTACATGCTACATGATCAACTGTTTCTGATCCTTTCACACGTTTTCTTTCACAATGCAATCGCATTACCAGTACTAAAGTTTATCTTTAACATCATTTAACTCACTTATGGAACAACATTTCTGACCGGTGCCATGTTTTAAGTTTCTCGATTCTGTCTAAAATTTATTTAGTCATCAATCATCACAGATATTCAAATAATATGAATTAGTTACAGAAAATAATACAGCTGACCGAAAAACCTCATTGTGCCGGGGTGTCCTTGTAATTTTATGATCTATAAATGGTATATACAGCACATTCAATATTTCTTCGACTCCTTGGATTCTTATAAAGAAAAAATAAAAATGAATCGGTATTAACTATTAATGAAAACATGCAATAAGCATATTTGGTTTGACTTATACCTTTAAATTAAGGCTACAAACTGGGTTGAATGTATCCAATCAAGTAATTTCCTTCTTTTTTCTTCATCACGTCGGTATGCCGATTCAAAGTGCCTACATCAATTACATGGGTACATGATTCCCTTTTATACACGCTAGCTTATCATGAAAACCGTTTCAATAACGACATACTGAACTCATTTTCAATATTCTTACGAGTCAAATATCCGAATGAATATTGAAATTATTACATTTTCATATGAATTTCCCGATTGAAAATGTGTCTACATTGACCAGTGTTATAAATTTCGAGTGTTGTCAATGTAACCATCATTGTTATTGTTATAAAAGAGAGAGAGGGAGAGAGAGAGAGAGAGAGATAGAGAGAGAGAGACAGAGAGAAAGAGAGAGAGAGAGAGAGAGAGAGAGAGAGAGAGAGAGAGGGCGGAAAACAATCATGTGCAACGCTATCGTCCTTCATCATCATTCCCAAAGTTTTTTCTGATCCAGGCATTTGGCTCATACATACAGTGTGATATTTCCTCAGAAAACACGAGGAATGAGAAAAGGCAGATATTCATTTCAATGGTGTTGAGATCTAACCCATGTTACAGTACACGTGCATGCGATCTACGTTTTCATTCCACCAAGTGGGTGTGCGTTCAGATGGCAGACGTTTCGACCAGACTGTCTTCGGAAGATGATGATTATCGCATTAAAAATACAAATGAGTTAAATAGCCTCGTCTAGTTGCACACAGGGTTTATTGACGCAAGCGTCACTATCCGCGCGTCAATCAAGCCTATACGACAGAAATTCGTGTATGCGTCAATAAAACGAGGTAATTTTAGCACTGCTAATTTTGTATTCACTTGTAGTAAGTCACAAAATGACGCATTGCGACCATCGCGTCGGTTGCTGACATAGTCTTACGTTAGGCAAAATAATGACGCATCGGGCTTAACATAGTATAATGAAATACGTGAAATGCTCTTATAATTGTTATCTATTTCTTCCTAAAAAATGACTTTTTATAAGGTTATCAGAGGCAACTGTTCGGCAGGGCTTAATTAATGCAGTTGCTAGGAAAATTAAATGTGCATCCTTAGCAATGCACACGTGTATCAGCTTGTTTGACCTTCCACCCTTTGTCAATCCAGTCATAAAATTGGTAAATGCACCTCTGAGCAAACCATTTTTAACACAGATAACCAGTTGCTACAGAAATCAAATCACAAAATGGCACCAGGCAATGATTAAATGCCAATTGACAAGCAGTGGTCCGTTATGAGCATAGTCTGCTGTAATACATGCGTCCAAAGTCAAGTGCTGGACCTCCAAGCATTACCAATAGACCTTATTATCGAGTAATTAATTAAGTGATAGCACAAGCACATAAAGATCTGATAAACTTCAGCGTTGACATTAATATATTGTTGCGTCCAACTCTATAAATGACATTCCCGACGTTAGCAATGTTATAATAAAAGATTTACCATGACAGTATGATTTTAAACGCATTTTTATTTATCTATTCACGTGTCCAAATAGGAGCATCAATGTCTTTTGGACTACATACAGGTAGGTACTGAGAATACCTGAAAAGTCGTTACTCAATTCTATAGTTGCAAAATCCTAATGATGAGAAACTCCTATTCAAACTGTGTCATACATTGTATGGATAGCGTACAACGTGTTTCACAGTGCAAAATTGCCCACCAACATAATATGAATAGCTTACATCCACCCCATACCTAAAGTAAGCACATAGCCTGGAAATCAAAACATCCCTCGTCCCGATCATAAAGGGTAAATATTATGAAACATCGTTTCCCGACCGCCGTATGAACACACCACCGTACATGATATGCTCCATGCCAATCTATTGTCAGCAGACTCTCGAATACAATAGAACGGACTACCTTGGGCCGGCCGACGCCGCATTCTCGATTCGCTATCCACGGGAAGCTGCCAAAGAGGAGTCGGAATTTCTCAAGGGAGGGGAATTATAAAGGGAAAAAACGTCGATTCCTTCCCTTTTCTGTCGCGTCATTGCTATAATTTGTAATTCATTTGGAAATTTCTTGCCTGATGAGAATGATGGGAGTCGTACATTAATCTCGTACAAATTAAACCTGTTTTAATTCCGACCTCGATATTTTCATTGCGTATTTCACGACTGTTCAAGACAGCACTATCCTGATTAGTAACGCTAAACACGGATAAAAGGAGAAAGAGAGAGAGAGGGGGAGAGAGAGAGAGGGGGGGGGGGGGAGAGGGTGAGAGGGGGAGAGAGGGGGAGAGAGGGGGAGAGAGGGAAGGATAGAGATACAGAGAGATAGAGATACAGAGAGAGAGAGAGAGATAGATAGAGATATACCGACGTGCTTATTATTTGTTGAACTATATTACAGTTGGTTACCACAACAAAAATTAATATTTTTGTTTTCATATAATATAGAAACAGGAAAGCATTCTTGCAACATGATTCGCGTCTACCCCTACGCGGATAATGTGCCCGTACACATTATGTGTACATAATGTAAGATTAAAGGAAAACAAATCTTCTGTCATAATTTTGGATTGGGGTGACGCGAAACTTTTTAATACATCATAGATTTAGCGAGAATATGAAAAAGCTTCCAAGGTGATGCTGACATATATGATCGGACACAAAAATAAGTTTCAATGTCATTCCTTTCAATTTCCTTGTTTGAACATTAAGACAATCGAAAAAAAACGACGCGTATTTCAAGCATATCAATAATAGATATGATAACAACGCCCCTCAGAAAACGAGCCGACCATGGCAGTTCCAGTTCCAGATGAGAAAAAACAAATCATCATCCTATTAGCATGACGACGACGAGTACTGGCCACCGTAACTGGGAGTTAGACAAAGCTTAGCAATTGATTGTACGATTGATTGATCGATCTGACATAATGGTAAAAGCAAATATAGCCATCAAACGTTAAGTTATCTTTGAGTTACAAGCCCTAAGAGATCTTAGCCCGTATTATACTAAAATTTAGACCCGATGCTTGATTCATGCTCCATATGGTCTTCCTCGTATGTAAAAATTGCTGGTGGTAGTTTGTTGTTTAAGATGGGGAATATGAGATTCATACAACAGGAATGGCAAAGTACGTGGAAACAGCCACAATGGTATTGAGCACGCTTGACTTGTAAACCTATATAATGATTATTTAGGACGAGCTGCATGCAGGCAGGAATGTACCACTTTTTGTTTGTGTGTTCATTTTACACTTGAATAAACAGATCAACAAAATATGACAGAATCTCTCGATATCGTCCTTCACCTTAACAGCCTCTTTAATCAAATATTATTTTTTATTTAGGGGAACCCATAATCTACAAGCTAAGCTTTTTAATTGTTTCCTCGCATTTCACCATGTATAACCCACCATTTGATACGATCAATTTCGACGTCTTTACAAATACTTGATTATAAATATCATACTTTTGAATATATTTCATATTATGTTCTAAATTTGTCATTTATGTGAACTTCTGTTAAGTGAAATGTGATACAAATAAATGTAAACATTGATATCGAAATTCCTTAAATGGAACCCACACTAAGCTGGAGACTAACTGGGTGTTTGATTTATGCATCTCTTAACACATATGATGCGTCATATTCCTAACGGAGCACTGCGTCGGCGACTGTTGCGGGTTTTGACGAGAGAGTGATATCGTACAAAGGGTTCATGACAAATGAGCAGCGCAACACTGCGTTGAATAACTGGTGCATGCATTAAATTTCTTTTAAATACTTTATTAGCGCAGGTAATAGCGCAGATAATAACGCAACCGAAATGATGCTTCGTGTGCAATGGGTTTTTGGAATATTAACAGCAGTAAATTCCAGGTAATAAACATAAATATACATTATTTGTCCATGAAGTGTTAGTAGAATCACATTGATACCGGTGTACCCGACAAGGATGCGATAAGAACTTTAAAATCAATAGAAAGCTCAACGTAACTATGATGAAATCACATCCGGAGCATCCGGACAAAAGCATATACGCCAAGTTTTGACCAATTGAAACCAATGGCACTAGCGCATCGACTTGGTTTTGAACCCAGGACCTCTCAATAACAAGACCACTGCTCTACCACTGGGCCATATTGCGCCTCTTAATCGGTCGATTGAGTTTCCGTTTGAGTATACGGTTAAGCGGCGTGACGGAAGCAATATGAAAATGACAGCGATACGCGGTTCTCATCATAATATTGCGTGACTGTTTTGATGGAAAACACGATGAAGGGTTAGATATCGTATTTCCAAGAGAAGAAGGATAGAATGTTTTTCTAGTAACATTACTATCAAACGTCCAAACCATTCATTCACATAGTCACATTGCGGCCTTGACTTTGCTCCAATATAACAATCACATACCACCTGTCACGCTTGATCTACACATTTCTGTTTCTTGCACAGGCATCGCAAACCTGGATTCCATCAGACTTTCACGTACTATTAAAGACCATCTGAAGAAATCTGGTAATAAAACTACAAGCGTTTCAAGATTCAAAAGAAACTATTTACATGATACATTCTAACAGATGATCATGTAGTATATGAGAATGTTGGTAACATTTGGTTGTTTGAAAAGGTAAATAGCAAATGACAAAATAACGTTTGCGATGAATTGGCTATTTACGACGTACCCATTGGATAAATAACATGGATTTGCAAATGAAGGACAATATTCACATGTCACCCTTTCAGTTCAAAAACCCTCTCTGAGAAAACTGCACCAATGTCTTAATATTTTTCATATCTTTTCTATCAAATCTATTCGACAGCTTAGTATTCACTTACAGAATCTAAAATTCATTATTGTTTTCTGCCTATACGATTCTTGGTCCCTCGGAGAGGACCTAAATCTGTCGGTCTTCTGGTTGCTTACTATCAAACATTTATGCTTTCTAAGCAGCAGGTAAAATAACTAACCACCACAACCGCCACTATTCTAGGATTCTAAGAGAATCCTTATTTTCCCTATATATTTTCCCTGTAAATCATGAAGACCACCTTTAAAAGTGAACGTTTTTGTCTGCACCTATGTTTCATCCCCAGCTTTTAACTTGTTCACCCTCTTGGTAAGCTGTACAAACCCATCCCGCAGTGTGACTCCGCTTCTCTTAGAAACGGTGCTGAATAGTAAAGCCCGTTCACACCACTACTCGAAGTGGGGGCTCCACCCATTGCAAAACCTGACATTCATAATGTACACAGTAATACCATAATAGGAAATATTCGTAATGTAATCAAATTTAATGCATAAATCTTTGTGAAGTGCCATGTTACAACTTATTTCATTCGCCTGTTGTGAATAATTGTATTTCAACAGTCAAATAGATCTCTATCCTCTTCTCCTCATTGCCTATTCCTTTCTTCCTTTCTTCTATTTATAAATTATTATGTATGTATTTGTGTATTCGGGCGTACCCAATACAAGTATATGCTTACTGGGATTCGCGCCTTCTCCCTTGTAATACAAGTTCTTACATTTTGTATGCTCCTACCAACACCCCCCTGCTCCTACGTATAAATTGCATTGTTTGAACAGATGTCCAAAATGTTAATTTGTTAATTGTTGCCTGCAGGTAGGACAAACATGGCTGATATATTCTACCTACACCTACTGTATTAATTACATTTGATTGCATTGTGAAAATTGTACATTATCCTTTTCGAGGCATCTGTTGTTCGAGAAATAAACGAATACCGGATTTAAAGGGATCGTTTAACAATGTTAAATCTCAGATACACGGCCCTAAGTGTCATCAGTGTCTGTGATATGGTGTAATATTGAAGCCCTAAAAAAATTGCGCTTCAAAATGATCAAGAAGTGCCTCAAAAAAGTAAAAATCTTTGAGTGACCGGTTTTACCATACTCGTTTTCCCCAATAGACTGTAGTGTTATGAAAACCGTCAGGCGAACGGTTTTCAAAATTTGTAATTCCAATCATAAATATCTTGATAATCAGACAGGCGATCGGCTTGTAAAAGTCATGGGGCTCCTGACTGACCTAAAGGTTTATAATTATCATTGCATCATGAGCTAAATCCAGAATTTTGTTTCAGAATCTGAGACAAAGTTACCGGATCCCTTTAATAGTATTTAAAAATCGGATTGGTGCACTTATACAAAATGTGCACCATCTCCACTCCCTATGAAGCACTCGTCTCATGACGATCACTGTAAAGGTGTAATGATAGTGGCAGATCCGATTAAAGTGCCTTCCGGTATGATATATGAGCACCAGGGTCCTACTTCTCCCCTGGGTAAAGAGCAGCAAATATAGATTCATGTCTTGGCAAAAGGGACAATAGTGTCGAAGCGGGATTCGAATGAATCGTTCGATCCATAGTCCCGAGAATGTATCCACTAGACTACGACTAAGGGGGCTGCGCATCGCTTTAAACAGTGACACATGTTTTATTTTGTGGTAGTGGGAAGTGGGAACCCACTATCCAGGGATGCCTCAATCCGCACTGTGTCCACACGGAACTGAAGTACATTGCGTCGTTACTTTCTAACGTGATCACTCTATGATCCCCTGTCACATATTTGCGAACCGCCAAAAACAACTGCGATTGGCGTTAATTTGATGAAATTCAGAATGATATCCATGTGTACTACATCAGCAAATTAAAGTGAATGCATCGTGATTGTGTTCGTTTCACGCTCTTGTCGCGAAGACGACCGTTTCAAATTTGTTCCGATGATAAGAAAACAGGTGCTGCTGCTTCGTACTGTCTCAAGTAATTAGACTGGACTCGAACAGGAGAGGAAAAGATCAATTTGCTGAAGTAGACATGTATAAATAGATTATAATGTGGGAGTATACATATAGAGGTACATTCCATCACTCTGTATATACATATTTTCTTTTCATTTTCTTTTGTTAGTGAACGCACCGCTCGCCCCATTGGCGACAATAGTCACAACTGACTAATCGCCATTGAGCAGAAGAAGAAGAGTAGTGAAATGGTACTTTCATGATACTCTATGAGAACCATATCTAATTTTGAAATAAGAAATAACAGGAAATAACCACGTTAAGGTAACAACCATACAATTAAATCTATCAACAAATCTTGTAAACCCAATTGTTTGTGACGAACAATAATCACGGAAACACCATGGAAATAAACTTGATGAAATTAAAACTTGAGTGAAAATTGATAAATTCTCCAAAATTATGCAGCAAAAATGTGAGTTAACTTTCCCGCACAGGCACTAATTATTAAAAGTACAAAGTATAACATTGCGATCTCATTGCGTGTGTATTTAGTAGGGAAAAAACATGGTAGTCATGGTAATAGTAACGATTTTAGTTAACCCAGGAAAGCCTCATCAGTATCACTGATGTTCTTCCAGAGGGACCTGCAATTATTATTACCCAAGCAATTGCCAGGTACCCATTAACACATGGATGGAGCGTGGCAAATGTGGATTAATGTCTTTCTAAAGGACGTTAGGACCAGGCTGGGATTCGAACCGTCAACCCTTGGATTAAGAGTCAAGGGAATGAACCACTATACCATCATGACTTCATCTCAATAATAATTATTTCAATAGGATAATGTTATTGTCTCCCTGCCTTTCATTATACAGAGTCCTTTATCCTCTGTTGCATGCGCAGATAATAATCTACATTATGGGTAAGGTATATACAATGTACATGCATATGGTGTCATGCTAACCGAGTAAACAAAAAAACAGACAATATGTGTTTACCAATTATTCTATTTTTGTTTAGCTTTCTTGTGGTTTTCTGGATGTTTTTTCACAGATGAATAATGTGGTTAAGCTGAAAATACATTTTGTTTCGAGTGACTGGCTTAGCCATTTCATAGCCGCCATAGCGAAACATCCACGAGTTTGGTTGTCCCCGCGAAACTCATTTAGACAAACAAAAAAACGCTATGTAATAACAATATCAGGCGTCGTTGTCAGGGTCTAAAAAATCCATAATTAGGTTTCCTAAGGTCAAATCAATGTTTTTCGTTATTGTTGTTCCTGCAAAATGGCAGTGCAAAGTGTAATAACAAGACATGGATTTATGGATAAAGCACCTTATCCGTCCATGATTGCTCTAATAGCTTTCCAGATTACCCTAGTCATATTAAGCTTGCTCGCACACATAGTGTGCACATTATCCACACCCTGTGGAACATTCTGATCAATCGCTCATGGAATGCATACTGTGATATCGTGGCCTATCTTACGTGGGAGGATAATAAATATTGTAATGATTGCATCAATTAGAAAATAACATATAGTTTTCATTGGTTGGTATCATAGAAAGAGGATTGAAGAGGATACGTATACTTACAAATAAATAAACACCACGGCATGATGAAGGTTGGAAATTTATCCATTTTTGTTCAGTTGTATCCGATTTATTCAGGGCTTTAATCCAAATTAATCACACAAGTCCGTGCATCAAAATATTCAAGTAGCAGAACGAAACGCACCGCTATCTGAGGAATGCCAGTTGATTAATAATCATTAATAATTCCGTAGTCAAGTCCTGGTAACGATATGGACGAGAGGCATCATTTATTGGTTATTTTAGCTCGAAAGGCGAATGGAGCCAATAAACCTACCAGTCTCAAGCTGAGGAATGTGAGTATAAGCAAAGTAACAATTCTCATTCGCCGATTGGATTACTGTCCGCCGCTTCGACACTTGATTACAACAAACTCGATCTTTACAGACAATGCGTTGCTCGCGACACCTTGGTTCATTCGCACGTGTTCTTTGATCGTCTGACTAACCGACACAGCACTCCCTTATCCAACAACTATTACGACAACATGCAGTCCAATGACCCGTGTCAGCGTTCACACCTTCCCCCTGAGATCGCAAAAGCACCGAGAGTCGATCCCCAGAGACCGTAAGTTAGACTCGCTTTCCGTCAAATGACGAGCAGGCGACCACGACGCCAAAAACTATCGCAGAACTTACGAACTTGTCACTCCGCCGACGCGTTAAGTATAGCTGCAGGCCACAGTACGTGATTTACCCCGATTCTGACAGCAAGTTGTCCGCGGTGAATGCACGATAAACTGTACAATGTCTGTCGTCTGTATTTACCTGGGAATGCTGGGGTCAGTAGTATTATTGTCATTCATAAAAGAAGTGTTTACTTCGTCTCGAGCTCATCATTATTCATGACTGTCGTCAAGATGATGACTAAGGCGGAAATACTGTAGCTGTAATGATTCAAAGTCCACTGGGTTGTAACCATATTTCAATACAACATTATTTTGCTCCTTACCTTTCATCTAATCTCTCGTGACCGTATACTTTTTTTCGTTTAAAGGTAAAGACCAGTTATGGTCACGCGATTGCATTGTGAAAGAAACGTTGTGGAATCGATCAGAAAAGGTTGATCATCTAGCATCTAGCATCTGCAAGGTTCTGGAATCATCAAAATGATAAGAAATTTGGCCCATTCTTCGTAAAGTTACAAGCACTATACACAGAAAGATGTATATGGGACTACCCTATATCTCTCACAGACCATGAGAGAAACAAATTTACCAAATATATGAATAAGTAGGCGGTTTCCCGGCAAAAATTTTATCATCATGTATTAGTCAAAACATATTCTTTCACATGATTGGTAATGAGAGCTTCCATTTCATTTTTTGAAATTGGGGCGTTTCCAATACTGGTCTTTACCTTTAAGTAAATCAGAATGGGTAACTCCCAAGACATTATGAACATAAATGTATGCTCGGAAGCTCCGATCACATGGCATAATATTTGTGCTTATCATTTTCCCTTCAATGAAATTATTATTAATTTATACGTATTAAAGTACATGTTTATAAATCGATATATATATAACGATATACAGAACACAAACAAAAAATCATGATTTGAACTTCACAAACGCTTTTGATTTTTTCTTGTATCCCTTACAGCGTTATGATTTCTACATTATATTTTCTTCTTTTTTCCAAATGAATATCGTCAGACCTTGCTCTTCTGAACATTTTCAATATAATTTTGAATGGAATATAGAATTACTTCAGTAGTAACTAAAGTATGTCACAAAACCAAGCGGGATCACTTACATTGAGACATTGATAGTCGGCTATATTGAATTTCAAGGTGTGTTTGATGCATTTTTTAAAGGATGAAACTCGTTAAACTGGAGGAATATTGTATGTTATTACTGTAGTCGATAAAGTTGTATAAGCTACAGCAAATAGTAATATCGTATGAAAAATACATACGACATTTAAGACACTGGCAATTGAAGGCTTTGCGATGAAATGTAGGTCGATTCTACAAGGTCAATTACTCATATTTGGCCGACATTAAAATTAATGATCGATTATTTGCGAGTAGCTAATTTGTTGCAAAAATCTATACTCACATGACAATGACGCGAAATACAATGCTCTAGTCAGAGGTTAAAGAAGAACACATGGATATTTTTATTTTAATTGCCTTTCAGATTCTATGGCAATATTCTCATCTCGTAGGCATCTTAGTTCATCATTGTAACTTTTACTTTTATTATTATCATCATTATCAATATTATTATTAGTATAGTTATCAATGTCATTATAATCATTATCAATATCATTAATTATTATCACATAACTATTATTATTGGCAGCATTATCATTGTTGTTGTTGCTGTAGTAGTAGTAGTAGTTGTTGTTGTTGTTAAACATTATCATCACAAATATGGGTTTAGTGTGGCTTTTTTACTTCTCATACTTAGAAACTGCTCAATGATAACAGAAAAGAACGATTTGTCTAAAGACTACCCTCCATGACCGCAAGTCATTATCTCTCGATAAACCACTAATATCTTTAACATCTCATTGGAACTATCTTTGCTTTTCTGCATTCGGCAAATGCTCTCTGACCAAAGGTTGAACTGTTAGACAGACGCCCGTCCATTCAACTTGTCAAAACCCCTCAAAGAACTTTGCTCATTGCTTTTGATAAACGAACTTAGGTGTTCGCAAGAGGGCGGTATGCTGGATTTATCATACAAGGATAGTACATTTTACAGAGGTGTTGTAAATTCGTCCAGGGTTTCTAACTCTGAAATCGCACAGGCCTACAGTTCAAAGACTATTTCCCCTATTTTCATTCGTTGGTGTATATGTTGATAAACTAGAAAACAAACCATTAACAACTATAGGGTTATGAAATTCACTTAATTATGGAGCTTGGTGCCCATATTACTTTAGAGTATTAATTTGGACTGATTTCTCACATTAGGAAAGTTGAAAGTATTTTGAACTTAGTACTCAACTCGACTATGTCTGATGTAAATAGACATTATACATGTTTTGTTTTTTAAATTACATGCCAAAATCCTTTCAGAGATTTAATGGGCTCATAATTACATTATATTCAAATTCTTACCTAATTTGTCCATTTGTGATGAACATTACCCAAAGTGCTGGTAGATCATTATGATTAAGAACATATATTTTTCTGTTTAAATAAATCATCAACTGCTAAAAAAAAATGTCAGTCTCATAATACTGTGATTAAAGGCAATCAGCTTATACCATCAACACAGCCAAATTCACTGTATAATCGTTGTTTCTACAAATTAAAGTTCATTCCTCCCAAATTATAAATAAGTACAGAAGGAAAAACACTTTACTTAAAAACGCTTAACTAATCGCCTCTTGGCTTTCGGTGTTGCACGCGACACCGTTTCGTTTGCAAGGGTGATCATGTAAATCTTGCACGAGTCTGGAAGAATCATTAAAAGTTCCTCTATCACTTCTGTTTTATATGTGAGCACCTTTGTTTTCTTTTGAAGGGATTCACACGTCGGCCTTGTAGATGGGAATGAACTTTGTTGAAAGAAAAGGGATGTGTCAACGGTCCTCTCTATATCAGGGCTCCTAAATACATAAGGAAGTGTAACAAAATTCGTTATTGTGGGCTGTCGTTCTCGTGGGCCAAGACTTGGCAAACGAAATAGTTTACTTACAAATTTTGAAAACTCTCCCAAATCTTGGAAAATGTTCCAAATTATATTTTACTGTGAATCCAACGTGCATGTGAACTTTACATCACATGACCTAACCGTCCTAACGTAATGCGATATTAAAAAAAAATTGAATCAAGATTTGATATGTCACAAACTGGGGAAATGTAGACTTTCTTCAACACTTTACAACACGGTAGGCCTACATGTAAGTATACATATACACATTTTGACAGTGATTGACTATTCCCTTTCACACAAAGTAACAATGACTTATTTTTGAACGATGCGTAACCAAGTGCGTCGAAACCGTGACTGATCTTTGTAGCAAATTATAGGTAGCCCGTGATCAACGACTATGACTGATCACCCTAACCTACATTATCACGGCGACATCGTCCAGTGAAGCACGACGACGACGGACCCATCACAGCCTTCGTATCTCTGTTATCCACCGCTACGCCATGGTTGTATCCCTTGATACTAGATGAGATTTAAGTTAGAGCCGACACGTCTACTGGAGATGTCTTTATCGTCAAGCATCTCTTTCTCCTGTCGTCCGTCTGTATGTCTGTCTTTATTTCTTCTTCTTCTTCTTCTTCCGCTCTCTCTATCTCTCTCCATTCTATCCTCTCTCTTTCTCTTAATCATTGTTTCTTTCTCTCACATTTTCTATTTCGCTCCCTATATCTATATTCTCCCCCTCACACCTAAATATATCTATATTCTCCCCCTCACACCTAAATATATCTATATTCTCCCCCTCACACCTAAATATATCTATATTCTCCCCCTCACACCTATTATATCTATATTCTCCCCCTCACACCTATTATATCTATATTCTCCCCCTCACACCTAAATATATCTATATTCTCCCTCTCACGCCTAAATATATCGGTATCTTTATCCACACCTTACAAACCCCTCTTTCTTTCATTCTCTCTCTCTCTCTCCCCCCCCCCCCCCTCTCTCTCTCTCTCTCTCTCTCTCTCTCTCTCTCTCTCTCTCATTTCTCCTTCTTCTTCTTTCTTTGCTCTTCCTCTCTCCATCCCTCTACATAATTACATCCCTCCATCTATCTATCTTTACATCTTTACCCTCCCTTATTATACATCTTCTTCGTCAAATATAATAGTGTTTGTCATCAATAGCGCACCATATTAGTATAGAGTCAACTCATGACCCCCCCCCCCCTCCCCCATAAGATGGGCTACAAAAATGATAAATCAGTAGTATTCGTAAACTCTCTGTGTGCCTATATCACAACGAGGCTATACGCCCCCCCCCCCCCCCTCGCCGTATATCAATTTTGCATAGGTCTTGTTTTTCTCTCCTGCTCATCAGCATTCTAATGCATGCTTGATACCAACTCTTGTATACTACGATGCTCACGATTATTTAAAAGCATTTAAACGTGTTTGTTTTATGGCTCACTTGGTTTTATTGCATTATTTGTATTATGCTTTGCACGGTTGCTTTACTAAAATAAAATGCAACCAGTGAAGTATACATGTTTTGGAAAAGGCAGATATTTGAGAGAAGAACATAATAGTAACGACAGTGAGTGTGTAACCATGGACATGGACCTTCTTAGTACTAGCAGGAAGATTCCTGGTACTATAGCAGGTCCATGTTGTAACATTCCTGCGTCAAAACATGACAGCTTCCGAGCTCTAGACCGGCCTACCACGCTATCCCTCTGAAGCCGGACCAGCTTACACTGATGTGTCTTCCAGAGCTGGTGTCGACATCATTATCTTTGTTTTAGGATGAGGACCAAACAAATGTGATCCAATAGTGAGTGTGTGCCTTCCAAAGGCGCCTCTCTAAATACTGCTAAATCAAATGATGGTCGGGGTGGTATTGGGGAAGGGGTGGTATTGGAGAAGGGGTGGTATTGGGGAAGGGGTTATTTAGTCGGCAATCGCTTAAAAATATTTTCTGCATTTTCAGAATGTTGTCTGTCGATCTAAATATCTATTGTTGGTATGCCTTTTTACATTTTCTCCTCTCCATTAATGCATACTCAACTACATAAAGTTTTTACACCTATTTCCCTTTCTATCTTTCTCTTTCATTTTGATAACGACATTGTTTACACTAAAAGTCATTTTGAGAATCAAACAGTGAACAATGTCAACAACATTAATGTGAGTTTTGAAGCTGCAAATTAGTGATTGGTAATGCAATACGTACTACTCATCATCATCGTTTAGAGTCCATTTGTCCCACTTTGTGGGGTTGGACATTTCATTTCTTTAATGGCCTCCTTCCAAGCTTTCCTGTCTGAGGGATCCACACGTATTACTGAATATGGTTAATGACACTTCCATTTAAAAAAAATCTTTTTCCCCTCCCTCCCTCCCCCCCCCCTCTCTCTCTCTTCTGCTCCTCCTCCTTTTCTTCCTCCTCCTTCTTCTTCTCCTCCTCCTTCTCCCCTCTCTCATCCCCCGTCTCCCCGTCTCCCCTCCCCTTCTCCTCCTCCCCTCCCCCTTCTCCAAATCAAGGGAATGGTATATTAAAGGCCCACTGCATTACTTGTAGCTACTTGCGCCCTCTATATAACAAACAATGCCTAATCGGTGACCATTGGTCCCCCATGATCCTCTTTTTCTTATGTTAACTGAGAGCTGAGTTGATGAGATAACCACCTGTCCAGTGACCTTGCAGGGCGGTCTAATCCCTCCTGTAAACTATGGCAGATAAGCTTTAAAACTGTGACATTCTGGGAATGGGGCGAGTTAGCTGTGGACAGGCTCTTTGAATCCCCTTAAATTAAATAAAAAAGTAAAAATGTTGAATTCTATACATCTACGCTAATTTTGCAACGTCATCAACCTAGATGTTAAGCGTCGATCTTCTTTCTCTTTTGTGTTAAGTTCCTTTTCTCTCTTTATAGATGGACCCCGATTCACCCGAGCAAGCAGACGTATTTCCTGGTTAAACAATTTCTTTTTCAACCGAACAAGTAAGAAACAAGTAAAGGAATATATAAACCAAATTGTGCTGAGAGGGTAAGTTTTATAGCAGTCATGATCATCTGCATACAATATGGGTATATTTATTTTTAAAAACTGTGTGTGAAATTTGCAAATAGATATTACGTTACAAATATACAACCCATGATAAATACCGAGTTGTATTGTGCTATTTCATCACGCATAATCGCCCATTATTGTTATCATTTTTGATGGAATAAACTGGGTCGGAGTACGTAAACAAGGCAGTTTTCAGAACAACTATTATAAGCATAACTTTTTAATTGTGTTTATCAATATTTTCATAATCTTATTGTATTTGGTATTTACAGGATGAAACAAGTACAACGGACTGGTATGACAACAAATACTGGAAAACTAATATTGAATTAAACAAATTGGGATGATAAATTTAATTGAACCACAATAGGCTGTGTTTGACAATTTCCTTGTTATGTTTCAAAACATTATTTTGATTTTATTTGTAATTGTCATTTCGTTTTATTTTTGGCTCATTTTATGTTTACTGAAATGTATTACTTCCCCCGATGGACTTCCACCCCAAAGCGTAATTATCCAACAGAGATTAGCACAAAAAATCTTACCTCTAAAGCAAATTTTTAACTTATCTAAAAAAGAAAGAAAAGGATAACAATTTCCCAAATCAAAAAAGTCTAGAATGAAATTGTAAAGTGTCATTCCCTCCCTCTTTCGTGTATTTCTCCTCTCACTCTCTTCTACTCTTCCAAATAATGTTTGATTACCTTTCTAACTTTATGAAAGACACAAGTATTGTGTCGATGAACTTATATCGAGGAAAACATAAATCATGACATAATTCCGGATCCCAGATTAACCAAAATTAATATTCGTTTCACCTTTCAGGACTTGGTTAAAAAAATATTGTTTACCATTCTAACATTATGAAAGACAAAAGTATTGTGTCGATGAACTTATATCGAGGACACCATAAATCATGACATCATTCCGGATACCGGATAAACCAAAAAGCAAAAATTGTTTCACAGGACACTAGTATCTTATAGCATTGGTTTTGAAGAAGAAAAGGATTTAACAAATCCGAAATCAACAAGTCTAGAATGAAATTGTAAAATGTCCTTCCCTCCCCCTCTCGTGTCTTTCTCCTCTCACTCTCTTCTACTCTTCCAAATAATGTTTGTTTACTTTTCTAACTTTATGAAAGACACAAGTATTGGGACGATGAACTTATATCGAGGAAAACATAAATCATG
The DNA here is from genome assembly GCF_000002235.5 of Strongylocentrotus purpuratus. Lineage (NCBI taxonomy): Eukaryota > Metazoa > Echinodermata > Echinoidea > Camarodonta > Strongylocentrotidae > Strongylocentrotus > Strongylocentrotus purpuratus. The sequence goes on from NW_022145600.1 coordinate 3,387,639, forward strand.
ACATTATTTCGAATCCAGGTTAAACCTAGCCCTAAAAATCGTTTCATCTTTCAGGACTTGGAAAAAGAAGAAGAAGAAGAAGAGGAAGAAGAAGAAGAAGAAGAAGAAGAAGAAGAAGAAGAAGAAGAAGAAGAAGAAGAAGAAGAAGAAGAAGAAGAAGAAGAAGATCGCAACAAGGTTTATTCCATGCGCAAGAAATTGTGACGCGAATCAATAAACAACATATTCTTTGATGCGGATAGGCCATTTTCGTATAATGTAACCAAATGTATGCCCCCCCCCCCCCCCCCACTCCGGGGTCGGAATGACCCCATGCGTGTTACCAATGTCCGGTAAAGGGGTACTTTTCGTGCGACAAAGTCCGGCCCGAGAATTGTAAAAAAAAGGGGTGTATTAACTTTTCACCCGGAGATTACTTTACAAAGGGGGTATTTTTTCTTTTTTTCTCTCGTCTCTTTGGACTCCTGAGAAATTATTCCGAATTTAGGGGGGTACATTGAGCATTTTTCATGATTTAGGGGGTCTCCAAGGCAGGAAAAGCCCGCAAAAAGCCCGCGAAAGGGGGGTTCGGAAATGTTGGCATTCCTCAGATAGGGGGTGCTTTCAAAAAGAGGGAACGAGCATTATGCGTACCCTAAATAACACTGAGTGGGGGGGGGGGGGGTGGGGGCGGGATGTATGCATATGCCTTTGTGAAGCGCCTTGATATGAATTATTTCATTCACCTGTTATGAGTAAATGTATCTCGATATTCAGAATGCGGAATGCATACATGAGTTGTTGCTAGGTAGGACAAACATTATGGCCTGCCCTACCTAACAACACGTAATAATATGCAACTTGCATTCTGACTACTGAAATTCAATTATTCGTATCATGCGAATGGAACGATCCAGGCACTTATGTATACATTTGTTAACAGTACGAACAAAATTCCCTATTAGTGTTCATGTTTCATCGGATTGTCCACTGTCTCCCCTTTTGGACGAAGTGTCTTTAAGAGGCAGTGCATTGATCACAACACATGGATTTTTTGTATATATCATGTTCAGCGAACCAATAAGTTACGTCGTATCTCTGTAATGGTTGTTACTTACGCACACTCTTTGTTATTGCCTATTGTGTGATAGAAAGAAAAGAATTTATGGCATCTGGGTGAAAGTGACTCACTTTGAGGAAGTATCTGGACTTTATTCCACTTTTCAAAGAAGGATCGGGAGGCGCAAGATTTTCTTTATGGATTAAGAATAGAATGAATGCCAGGATAGAGGTGCACATACGTCACAGAAGTTTCCTTGTGTATAGATGAGGAAAGATGCTGAATATGGAATGATGTTCTTTGCATTTCACTTGCTCGTAAGTAAGAGGACGAGTCTGAAATATGGCACTTCTTATTCAGAATTATACCCCCTCCCCTCAAAAACGGTGAACATGGTGAAGATTTGTGAAACGTTGCTGGAAGACTAGTGCAATCATTATCATGCGATTACTTTGTGTTAATTTAGAAAACAGTTTAAAACGGGTAGGCCTGAATTTCAAGGGATTAAAAAGTCCTCTAAGCTCCTGAAAATTGTCTTTCAAAGATTACTTGGGGCGTGATTTATGTGGGGCGTTGTTACGAGTAGGCTTAAATGGTATAGGGTATCTAATAAATAAATTTGAAGAATACGAAAAGTAAGAGTGCTGTCTGACGACATTTATGCATATTACTGCATTCAATATTTCACACTGACGTTCTCTACAATCACAAAAATTAAACCTTTACCTTTAAACACCAACACCCTTTTCCGGCTATACATGTAGCTTTTTAAAACCACATGTAAGTTAAAATCAGGATATCGGATATGGCTGTCTAATGACTAGTATGAGCAAGGAGTTACTAGCACTACTAACTCCTTGGTATGAGCATTGAGTTATGAAAACAGAAAGTTTTCGTGATAGGAAGAAGCCTTTCAATGGGTCTTTTAGGTCAAATCCTTTCATGTTATACATTGATTAATCCATTGGGAAAGAGGATATACATATTGACTTTCTTGTTCAGTCACTAGATTTGGTTACAACTGAATATTTCATGGATTTAAAAGTATGCGTGATAGTAGGGAGGAAAACTAATCTTAATGTTTCCAAAAAGAGAAAGGTGAAAATGAAGTAAGATATGAAAAAGAAGGAGAGGAATGTGATGGATAAAAAGGGATTGAAAAATAATTTCATTATGAAAAATGTGATTATGAGTAGGTGTGTGTGTTTGTTTGTGTGGGGTGTGCGAGTGAGAGAGAGGGTGAGAGAGAAAGAGAGAGAGAGAGAGAAAGAGAAAGAGAGAGAGAGAGAGAGAGAGAGAGAGAGAGAGAGAGGGAGAAGGCGAAAAGAGGGAGGGGGAGAATTTGCTATCGATACTGATCACTGGGAGAGTATGTTTATTACAGGCAAACTCAAATACACTAATTTAATCAAATATAGAAATGTAAAAATAAAACACCATTCAAATCAGAAGTCCATTCATTGCAACGGAAGTTATTGGAATTTAGAATGTCCTGTCGATTGTATAAGAAAATACGGAATGATACAGCTGATCCCATACCTACCAGATTATTTATAGCTCCTTTGAAATATCGTATTCAAAGATATAGGCCTATATTTCATTCTTTTCTTTTGTGTGCTCGCTCCTCAGGAAGTAAACCTGACGGAGACTTCCTCCATGAGCAACAATAATCAAATTAATCAATAGCCAAGAGTGAAAGTATCAATTATGCTCGAGAGAAAAGGAATGCGGGTATCAGCTCTAAGCGAAATAGGGGTACGCATCAAAAGAAACAGCTGCCGGGCAGCTGCGGCGAGGAATCGGATGAGAACGCGATGGGATATCCGTCCGGTCTCTCCACGGGTGGAAAGGAATGACAACTAACAAGAAAGGACGTACCTAAATGTCATTGACACATGGAAACATCATGAATCTGTAAAATTTCGAGGTAAATTATACAATTTATGGTACAATCGATGTCTTGAAACATGACAACATTATCATGAAAACGATGGCAAAATCTCAACAAAGCGTCGAGTTGATAAGCACAAATATACATGAAGAGTGGGCGTATTTTGTGCATTAACCGTGGTTGTAATGAAATTGCCTGCAAATGAAACAGTACTTAACAACAGCAAAACATTTAAAATAAGTTTCACAGCTCACCTATAAAGCAAATCCACACAATCTGCAGCCTAGTCGACTGTTTGAACTCCATTTTGAAAGCGTTGATAAATATTTCACCGAAGCAATCGTTTAATATAGTTTCGAAGGCGCCAGAAAAGAGGTGCGCCAAGTGATGAAAAGTTTTATATCCGTCGGTAGACGTGCGTAGATACAAAATCAAGCTGCACTATCATGACTATCGATTGCTTTGAGATAATTTACGATATCTCTGCGATGTCGTCTGCACAATGTTCAACCATGCATGCGCACACAATCACACCCCCAATACAGAGTACAAACGTTCAAAATTGCACCTATTCATTTGCAGTGCTAAATAGATAGTAAGCCTACAATAAATTATAGAAATCGGTTCTAGGACAACCAGGCGCGGATCCAGGGGGGGGGGGCCGAGCGGGCCTTGGCCCCCCCCCCCCGCAAAAAAAAAAAAAAAAAAGAGAGAGAGAAAGGAAAAGAAGGGAAAGAGGAGAGAAAGGGAAAGAAAGAAGAAGAAGAAGAAGAATTAAAAAAAAGGGGGGAAGAAGGAGATCGGGGGGACCGAAAGGGCCTTTCCTCCCAGGCTGTTGACCCCCCCCCCCCCCCTCCAATCAAAAAAATAAGAGAGAAGGAAGGAAAGGGAAATAAAAAAGGAAAAGAGGAGATACTGGCGTACTAATGGGGGGGGGGCGGGGGGGCTTTGGGGAAATCAAATTCAAACGTGGTTTATTTATAATTCCACAACGGTGGATTACAAATAATGCTGAAATGACATAATTTCCGAGATTTGTCCTCATTTTTTTGGTAAATTATACGTTTGTATATGTGTTTGTTAGAAAATGACAAATTCCTAAATTTACAGCCAGGCACGAAATATGATTCTTGAGATTCCTACATGTCAGGGCCCGAGGTACGGCAGGGATCGGGAGCCTCGAGCTCCCTCCCCCCCCCCCCCACTTTATTTGAAAAAGTATATTAAAGAGAAAAAAAAATAGAATGAGCGCAAGAAAGAACGAATAGTTAACTGCCAGTGTTAAAAAATGAGTCATCAAAATATGCTCATCTGACCGTGATTAAATGCCTAAAACCCTTAAGCTTCCGGAGCTCTGCCCCCTGGATTCCACCTAGGGTGCTACGGCGGGCCCTTAGATGCTCATCTGACGGTAATTTAATGCTTAAAACCCCGCTTTTGGGGGGATCCGCCCCCTGGACCCCACGCCAAATAGTGACCTGCCAGTGTCACAAAATAATAGGTATTAAAAAAAAATGATCATCTGACCTTAATTAAACGCCTAAAACCCCTGAGCTTCCGGAGCCGGACAAGTTATCAAAATGTGTTTATCTGACCGCAGGCGCGTAGCCAGCCAGGGGGGGGGGCGGTCCCCCAAAATCGGAAGAGGACGTAGAAAGTAAAAGGAGCAGACAAAGAAAATCTTTGAAATTCAGACACGGATTAAGAGTATAGAGAACAGTACAACGTATCGTCTTCTTTCTCTAATAGTTTAATGAAACGTCAAAGCTTCGCGCAGGAGGGGAGGGGGGGGGGGACTGAATTCAGACAAGGATTAAGAATCGAGAACGGTACAGTGAATCGTCTTCTTTCTCTCATAATCTTATGAAACGTCAAAGCTTTTGCGCAGGAGGGGGGAACCTGAATTCAGACGAGGATTCAGAGGCGAGAACGGTAATAATAATCTTTAATGAAACGTAAAAGCTTCCGCGTTTTGCGCGAGGTTGGAGGGGGAACTAAATTCCGACGAGGATTATTTTCGAGAACGGTACAACGAATCTTCTTTTTTCTCTATTGATTTAATGAAAATTAAAAGCATCCGCGCGGGGGGGGGGGGGGAACCTGAATTCAGACGAGGATTAAGATTCGAGAACTGTACAACGAGTCGTCTTTTTTCTCTAATGATTTAATGAAACGTAAAAGCTTCCACGCTTCGCTCGTGAGGGGGAACCTGAATTCAGACGAGGATTAAGAGTCGAGAACTCTACAACGAATCGTCTTCTTTCTCTAATAATTTAATAAAACGTAAAATTTTCCGCGCTTTGCGCGGGATGGGGAAAAACTAAATTCAGACGCGGATTAAGAGTCGAGAACGGTACAACGAATCTTCTTCTTTCTTTTATAGTTTAATGAAGCGTCAAAGCTTCCGCGCTTCGCCTAGGAGGGGGAGGGGGGCTGAATTTAGACAAGGATTAAGAGTCGAGAACTCTACAATGAATCGTCTTCTTTCGCTAATAATTTAATAAAACGTAAAAGCTTCCGCGCTTCGCGCAGGACGGGGGGGGGGCTGAATTACGACAAGGATTAAGAGTCGAGAACTCTACAACGAATCGTCTTCTTTCTCTAATAATTTAATAAATCGTAAAATTTTTCGCGCTTCGCGCGGGAGCGGAAAAACTAAATTCAGACGAAGATTTTGAGTCGAGAACGGTACAACGAATCGTCTTCTTTCTCTAATAATTAAATTTAATGAAACGTCAAAGCTTCCGCGTTTCGTGGAGGAGGGTGGGGGAAAACTCGCCCCTCTCTGCACCGACCCCCCCCCCTCCGCATTACGTCACTGTTGGTCATCGTTACGTACCAATATTTGACTCGCATAATTTCAAATTTGGGCCCCCCCCCCCTAAGAAATCCTGGATCCGCGCCTGAGGACAACCCCCCCCCCGGCAATCACCTTCGGAAAATTACCCCCGGAAAAATTACCCTCGTCGACAATACCGACCCCCCCCCCCCCCGAAGACATTTATCCCCGAAGATAAAAGTCTACTTGTATTGAAACAAACTTATTTAATGAACAGAGGGGTCATTTTCGGGGGGGGGGGTAATTGTCCTCGGGAGTGGTTGTCCTTGGTTATCCGGGGTGTACTTATCCTACGGGGCTATTTTCATTAATTATTAGAGAAAGAAGACGCTTCGTTGTACCGTTCTAGACTCTTAATCCTTGTCTGAATTCTTCCCCCCTCTCTCGCGCGAATGGGGGTAATTGTCCTCGGTGTGGTTGTCCTAGGGGGTTATTTTCAGGGATGGTGGGGGTAATGAGGGGGGGGGGGTGTCTTTGGGGACATTTTCTAAGGGTTAATTGTCCTCGGGGGTACGGTTGTTTTCGGGGGATAATTTTCCAGGGGGGAGGGGGGGGGGGAGATGATTGTCCAGGGGGTAATTGTCCCGGGGGGGGGGGGTGTTTCATAAAGAGTTCGTAAAGTTACGCATGACTTTACGAACGGCTTGTTTATGAAGTGCCAGATAGGATGCCCACATATTAAATTATGGCAAAAAATATACTTTGCATTAATTTTTTTTTGTTATAATAAGAATGTTAATCTACATCTGCACAGTTCAACTGAATAAATAAAAATCAATAATGATTGAGCATCCCATGTGGCTTTTCATATACAAGTCGTTCGTAAAGTCATGCGTAACTTTACGAACAGCTTTATGAAACACCCCCCTGATACGATAGAAAGCCCTAGTGAACAGGGACTTTTAGATTTGCACGTCAACAGCTTTGACTGCAACGTGTGACGTCATTTTAAGGCACTGCGCATGCGTTACGTCGTCTCAGTCGGCGATCGAGAATGCGTCAACCTTGATTTTCCTAATATAGCGCCGTTACATGCTCAAGGTACTAGTATGCCGCGTGCGCATAAAATATACAGTTCCTCAGGTAGACAAAGGAATATCCCTTCCCTGCTATTATGTAAAAATGTGTAGAACAGGTGTCACATGCATATTCACCTGTTCTACACATTTTTACATAATAGCAGTGAATTAGGGATGTTCTTTTGTTGAGGGTAGAATGAGGAACTGTATACTTTGTCCTCTTTCTTTGTCCGTGATGTTCATCGTCGATTGCAATCTACAAGATTTCTAATTGTAGTCAACATGGGCAGTTAAGTACGTTAACACGCATGATCAGTCGGCGTTCGTCGTGTTCTTGTCCACTTAATCTAAAAGTCCCTAATAATACACTATCAAGAACTAACCATGTTTGGTATGATAGTTTTTCATACGCCCAGGAATGACGAACACGAAACCAATTCAGGGAACAAAAGAACAGATTCGCTCTTTGCATAATAATGGAGGAACTTTAAATTAGTTGCATTGTCCCAACCAGGAAATACCCTTTTCATGCAGCTGCAGAAAAGTACAAATGAACGAGGAAAATAAATATTTGGATGCAGGGTGAGGTTCAGGAGGAGATGATTTCCAATATAACAGTTACCGAAGCATGTTAATACTATAGACCTGTTTACTAATGAGCACCGTGTCACCAACTCTATTTGATTCACCTGGGCCCCGCCTTACAAAGAGTTGATATCAATCGCAACTTATTCGTGATTGATATCAATCGCAATTATGTACATAAGAGGTGTGAATCTGCAAACTTGCGATTGATTGGAGGACTTGCGATTGATTTGGATCAATCGTAACTCTTTGTAAGACGGGACACTGCTATACAAAATAGCCTCTCTGTGGATCAATTTCACTTGACACATAAATTGTTGCTATGTCGGAAAGTCTCTGGTAAGCACGTCTAGTCTTTAAGAGAAACTTTTGTTTAAAGATTATGCACAGATTAGTAAGAATGTATATTAATGGTGCAGCACTCCACATGCACTGCATCAGATATTTCTTGCCCCGGACCCCAAATCTTGGTCATTTGATTTGATTTGATTTGATTTGAGTTAATTTATTGGTTTGTGCATCTTTTTTCTTCATCATACATTTTCATTCGGTATATACCCCTTGTATCTATAACATGCTTCATTTCCTACCCGTTGCCGAGAACTATACCCCTCTTGTCTCTATAAAGGCTCCGTTTCATCATGCTTATACAAAGTTAAATGTAAAACAAGGTAATGGAGAATAACTTCGCAACGGAACGTATATATTTTTACCATCTATACAATTGACTAACTCTTCTTTTCGAAACTTTCAAGCTATACATTGGTTGCGCTTTGGGGACCACATCCCTTTAATGTACAGTGTGAATCATATACATCATGGCCAACGTGATGGAGATGTATGTAACCGCTACCTATCAGAATTAATCTACCAAGAGCGAAGAGGAAGGGAGGGGGTCGCTTGCTCTCGCATGATAATGTCCCAGGAATCACCCCTACCCGAATAGAGAAAATGGTCAAAAGAATTTGCCTAAATCAATTGAGAGAAAAATAAAGAAAGGTTTGGACATTATCAGTATTGGATTTGCCTGTGTGATCAAAAGTAGGTCTACTAAAAATGCATAACTTTCATAATTGAAAATATTACATGGAAACTATTCACACTCGATAATAAATGTAGGTCTAAATCAATAAATGCGTCGCTAAAATGCATTTGTATTAATGAAAAAAATGTGTGTCTTTTTTGGGGGGGTTGGTGTGGTGAGGGGATCCCCTCGTAGACCCTTCCCCGTTCGGTTACTAAGATTCATCGGGTGTTGCCCCCTTCCCTTTCCCCACCTGCTCATGATATAATATAAGCAGCATTTGATCGGAAATGAATCGAGAAAAATTTGCGCGCGACTGTCTTCGATGTTTACGGGGATGTTTATAACTGAACTTGTCTTTCCCTATAAAAGGAATGCTCACAAAATCATTCTCAATAATAATATTTCGACGATAATACTCACGTTACTATTTGGAAACTGAATTAAGAAGATTTCTTTTTTTTGTCTTAGATATTACACTCTAAATTTGTGAAAGTCTTATAATTAACAAAGGAAAGTCATAGTAAAGATACTTTTGAAATTATTAAAAAGTCTACAACTTTATGTTAATGTTGAGTAGGAAATCATAATTGAAAAAATGAATCTATGAACCACCGTCGTCCCTTCAGAGTTACTAAATGATGAAATACACAAAACGCCTTTGCCCCACTGTTTCTCTCTTCCTCCTGCTCTCTCTCTCTCTCTCTCTCTCTCTCTCTCTCTTTCTCTCTTCCTTCATCGATATTATCTCTTTAAAAAGAATACAATGTTCACGAGACCATTCGTTTCGCATTATATATTTAATAACACGGAGTATAACAACTCTTTCTGTGTAACATACATCATTTCAGCACGAATCCATGCTTTTCAAAGACCTCATGATAATCAAGATGAACAAACATTCTTGAAAGAGACTTAAAAATTAAAAAAACAAGAGATAAAGCATGAGCAATATGGGGGCAATTTTTAAAAGTGGCACAGTTCATTAACATGACTTGTACTGAACAAATATTTAAAGTTTTAACATACAAAAATTGGAAAGGGCCTATAAATCCTAACGAACAAAATAAGGCACTTTATCCAGAAATTGTACGGATTCTTGCTTTTGAACGTTTACAGTAATACATCCCATTAAATAATGAAAATATTCATTGTATCTCAAAATAATATGAAGAAGCATGAATTATATCAGTAGCTATCAACTAAGCAAATCAACTGTGCTAAGTAAAACGATCAAATACACTTTTTTCTTTCTTCTGTATCTTCATAATCTCACATTAACACATCGCCACCTTCTCCACTTTTGTCAATTAGCCAGAAGGACGTAATAACTCTTTGTACTAAAAGGTACATGGTTCAATGCCCTACTGGTTCCAAACACATGCTTTGTTTTGTTTACAACCTTTGATCAAAGATTAGTAGTTGTATCAAAGTCTGCATTTCTACCAATCAATTCATGTTTCGATACTATCAATACTGATGTCCATTAGAAGCTGTCACTTTAAATAATTGTCCGCAGCCTTTTAAATGTCAGATTTAACAACAAGAAAATATACAGTTTTTAAAATATGATTTATTTTGTCATAATCTATTCTAGTCTATTTAAAAAGTAACTCACTATTTGAAGAAAAACAAGCTTCATGTACAATTAAAAAACATATTTTAATTTTAATTCAATAACAGTTTATGACTGTTGCATTAAGTTGCATATCATTCAAAAATACTTTCATCTTCACTAATTTTGCATAAAATGAAACACTGAATCTAATTTGGCCCTCTTTTAAATATAATAAATTTGAATTACACTATCATAAATTCCTTGCCTAACATATTACTTTTCAATTAAACACCTCCATTTGGCACACATCACTGGATTGCATATTACGCTGATTGGTGTCTATGTTCTTAAAGGGGAAGTCCACCTGACATTAAAGTTGGATCTAATAGAAGTAGAAACGTGAGAGTAACAGATACGTGAAAGTTTGATAAAAATATAAATACAAAAAGTAAAGAATGTTATGAATATTGAAGGCGCAATCAATCAAACACAAATTGGCAACTCTGTTATGTATCTCGCAAGCTCCCCTCCCATTTCCCCTGTACTAAAATACTTACAGTTTCCCTAAAGAAATTTTCAATCATACATTCAACATTTTTGCAAATATGTCCCTGTATGAAACAAATCTGTTCCGTCTTTAATAACTAAGAAAATGAAAGTTTATGGAATTTTCGGAAAAGAGCAATTTTGAGAAGAGCTTGCAAGATAGGTCACAGTGTTTCCAATTTATGTTTTACTGATGAAAAATTCATTACTTTCCTAGTTTTAATCGGATATTGCTGAAACTTTCAGCTTTTATTAAAACCAACTTCAGGGTGGACTTCTTTTTTAACTAAATAGAAATAAATTTGTCCATTCCTAACACATACTATTTCCGTTTTAAGACATGTAATATATAACTCAATTTTATGCTACCATAGTCTTACTGTAACCTGACGAGTTACACAATTTAAGGCTACTGCACAATATATGATTTAACTTGGATGAAATTTTACTGCAAATAGCAATAGTATGTTATGACGGAGTTCTACTTCTCTCACTCTCTCTCTCTCTTTATTTTTGTAAAAGACGCATAGTTCCTAGTTAGAATTGCATGTATACTCCTTCACACAAGGCATACAGACTTAGATATTTCGAGCGGAGAAAACATGATTACCTACAACTCAAAACTTTTCTTTGTTTGAATAAGTTCCTTTCAGTTGCGTTTATAAAACACGCTCTAAACTCTCTGTATACCACATACTGAATATTTACGATAGTCACATATCAATAATATTTGTACAAAAATAGTTCACTTTCTGTGTATATAGTATTCCTTTTCTATGTATATATTTATATATTTATAATTTGGAATGATATGACTCAATATGCACAACTATTTACTCCTTTTCCACTGTATACATATCTATAATTTGCCATAAAAACATAGCTTACATATTTCTAAATCATTGCTACAGTAATATATACATTTCTCATAAAGATGGATTACATTACAAAATATACACATATTGATACACACAATGCCTTCATCAAATTCATTTTCATAAAGGAAGACGTTAAAATAGTAGAAACAATTGGCAGTTCATACACCAGATTCATATTGCTATATATCACAATCAAGTAATGAATTTATTTATTTTATTACGTTAATTCAGCCTTTAAATATCATTCAGATTTAAAATCACATATTCGTTTAGTCTGCCATCACTTATGAAGAGTCAAGATTGCTTTAGCTTCAACCCATTAATAACACAATTTCATATTTTGCAGCTTTTGGATAATCAACTTTATAAGCTTATGATAAAGTTTCGATCGATCGCAAATCTGTACTAAAAGAGATAAGAGTTGTTAATTTTGTGCCCGATTGGAGGACTTACGATTAATCTGGATCAATCTGGATCAATCGCAATTCTTTGTAAGACAGGTCCCTGGACTGGTTGATGGCACACTGTTTAAAGCCTGTCTGCACTAATTTGGCCAGGAGGGATTAGACCTCCCTGCATGGTCACTGACAGGTGGTTAACTCATCAAATCAGCTCTCAATTAACATAAGAAAAAGGGGACCATGGGGGAACAACAGCCACCGCTTAGGCATTGTTTGCTAAATAGAGGGCGCAAGTAGCTATAAGTAGTGCAGTGGGGCTTTAAAGGACTGTCTGCCATCTTCTGCACGCAACTTTCACATCTCAAATCAAATACATCAACTGCAAACAGATTATATACCCTTTATCCCAACAGCACCAATAAGACAAACCTGTCAATTTCAGAGCAAATGTGTGTTACACGTGTGTCGCAACTAAGAAACCTAACTAAGAGCTGCAGGAGAAAAGTCTCCACTCGTAATAAGTCTCTGTTTGGCATCTAATTTTGGCAAGTTCCTTTCAGAAGAGTGTGGGTCATATATAATTTATGTCACAATGTTATATCCTATTAATTCTATCTTTGAATGTATTCTCGGAATAATTGATTTAAGATTACTACGCATTTCATGTGCTTTTATTGTAAACTGAATGTAATTCAGTCCCCAAGCTGCAGTGTTCAGTATTCTCAATAAAGCATTCAATTCAATTCAATTCAAAGTTCACACGATTGAATTAAAACCGTTGGAAAACACAACTGGAACAGATATATGTTGTGTAATTCTTTCCTGAGAACAAGCATGGCTCTGGAACTGAAGAAGTAGAACAAATGTGTGTCCAGCTAGTTTGTACACTCGAGCTGGACTGGTAGGGGCTTCTCTTACAGGACGCTCCATGAAGACAGACACCATCCTAAACTAAAGCAGATGAACTGTTAGGAAGTACTTAAATGGAAGGAGAAGAACGTGTCCATCACAGAATCTGCATCTTAATCCTGTACCCTGATGATGATGATGAACCTCAAGGGTCTCCAATTCATATCCAAGATGACACATTTGCTTTGCTCTCCAGCAATTTCTAAAAATGCATCTGGGTCTGATCTCAGTCATTCTTGGTGCATCCTCCATTTACCGTAAATAACGTTGTATAAACCGCCCTCGTGTATTAACCGCACCCCTCTTTTTCGCCCTTTAAAAAAAATTTAAAAAAATTTAAAAAAATAAAAAAAAAAAAAAAAATTTGCTGAGATTTTTTTTTTTTTGTGTGTGTAAGATCATTACGGTAGTGTAAATTAAAAAACAGTAGGGACCTAGGATAGAACCTTGTGGTACACCATGTAATAGAAGAAAAATTGGAGGAATTATTATTATAAACTACATATTGAGATCTATCAGAAAGATTACTTTCAAACCAAGATGACAGACAAATTTGAGTGTTGTTCTAGTTTCCGAGTGGTGGAGGGGCATAAATTGAAACTTTATTTGTTTTTGTTTTTGGTGTACCGTGTATAAACCGCACCCCCGACTTTGAAATTTTTTCGGCGGCAAAAAAGTGCGGTTTATACACCGTTATATACGGTAAGCGAGGTAATTTTGTACGACCTTTTAACACCACAAGTCAATGACTCTAGGCATGATCTTTCTGCCTGCCTGAGATGATGATAAACTTGTCTCTCTCAACTGCAGCATCTTGACAAATCAGCAAAATCCCACTATGCCATTCATTCATCTGAACATTATAGAAATGAAACGCTTCACATGGTCTTGTATAAGAGCCTCACTATTCAAAGTATCATCACAAATTTGGCCAACTGGGCTTGGGATATTTGTAATTTGGTTTAGAACTATACTGCTTCAAACAGTTCAAATTTAAGATGCCTTTACGTAGATCCAACATCGGTATTTGGCTCTGTAAACAGGCATCTCCATGGGGCTCCAGAGTCTTTCACCATCAACTCTCACATTCCATGAGCTATGTCATCGAGGCTAGACGCAAGCATCTGTTGCCATGGTAATATATTTAAATGACACGATGGTGAGCGCACCAGCAGAGAATCCCAGCTTCAGAGTGGTTTGATTGTTTGTTTTCCTGCTCTCAACCAGCGAAAGCTTTCTGGAGATAGAGCTTGCTGTTCGGTAATGCGTTGGTCTTGTAATGTTCTAGTAACTTGAGTATGTTGTCAAACTTAGGGACATGGTCCAAGTGAAGATTGGAATCCTGAGGGGAAAACATGGAGACAATCATGAGTTGATGAAGCTACGACTACAGTGTTGAACAACACTAACAGTGAACACATTAAATTTTTTCTTGAATGCTGTGAGCACCGAAATCGGTAACCAGCAGAGGGTAATATTCGAGTGCTTTGAGCACCTTGCAGGGTGGATATGTGCACTATATAAATATCCAATATTATTATATATATCAGTACATTTACTAAGAGATAACTCAGAATGTGACAATGTGTGTGCAGTTTCTAAATTCTTACTAGACAGAGATTAAGCATGGGTTACTGAGATAGGATTGAAAAGGTTCTACATAATATTAAGGTGTCAATAATGACAAGAATATCAAGGATGGTTATAACAATCACACATGTTTATAATGATAACAAAATTATGGTAGTGATGATGATGATGATGGTTATGAATATGACAACAGTCAATGGTTACGTTGATGATAATGCTGATAACGACAATGATAGATAATGATGATAAATGATGATGATGATGATGATGATGATGATGATGATGATGATGATGATGATGACAATGATGATGATGATGATGATGATGATGATGATGATAATGATTACGATGATGATGATGATAAATCTTAGGATATCGATAACAGTAATGATGTTAATACCAATATTTACCTGATCTTGAAATATTTTATAGTGTTTACATCTGCAGTTCTGACTGTCCCATACCATAAGAACCTGCATGAGAGAAAAAATTGAGTTGATCTATTTGTTAAACTTTAGAAAAATGAAGAAAATTCACAAATCTCACAAAGAAAATGTGCTCATATTCATGTACCTACCATGATTGACTTCTGAAATAAAAGGGAGTTTTTTTTATATGACATTCTTTCATTTCAGGTCTAACTTTCTGTATTTTTCTCTTCCCCTCCTTTGCTACAAGAAACTCTTTATTGTCTCATATATCTATGCCTTTTTTCTTTCCTTATCTCTCTCTTTCTCTGTCTGTCTGTCTGTCTGACTGTCTATCTCTCTCTCTCTCTCTCTCTATCTCTCTGTCTCTGCCTGTCTGTCTGTCTCTCTCTCTCTCTTTCCAAATCTTGCTCCCAATTGACACCCAGTTTCTATCTTAAAAACAGCTGCTTAGGCTGGGAGAGTCACCGTGTTTAAATAAATAAATGAAATGAAATGAAATGAAATCTTATCAAACATGTATGTCTGCATAAATCTCTCTGCATTTTCTCGCTCTTGTGTGTCTTTGCCTGTCTGTCTCTCTCTCTCTCTCACATTAATCAAATCTGTTTATCACTGTAGTATCATTGGTTCCATAGGAGCTTGTTTGTTGTCTCATGTATCTACGTCTTTTTTCTCTCTGTTCTGTCTCTCTCTCTGTCCGTCTGTCTGTCTGTCTCTCTCTGTCTCTTTCCAATGCTTGCTCCCATATGTCTCTGTGTCTCTCTCTCCTGTCTCTATCTGTCTCTGTCTGTCTCTGTCTATGTCTGTCTGTCTCTCTCTCTCTCTCGCTCTCTCTGTCTCTTTCCAATTCTTAGTGCTCCCAATCGACACCCA
Organism: Strongylocentrotus purpuratus; assembly: GCF_000002235.5. Taxonomy (NCBI): domain Eukaryota; kingdom Metazoa; phylum Echinodermata; class Echinoidea; order Camarodonta; family Strongylocentrotidae; genus Strongylocentrotus; species Strongylocentrotus purpuratus. The sequence goes on from NW_022145600.1 coordinate 3,403,222, forward strand.
TTTACATTCTTATTATCTCTCCCTTACTTCCTCTCTTTATATATTGAACATGTATGTGTGCATGAATCTCTCTGCATTTTCTCTCTCTTTTGTGTCTTTGACCGTCTGTCTCTCTCCTTTACTTCTCTCTCTCACATTAATCAAATCTGTTTATCACTGTAGTGTTATTGCCTATTTTGTTCCATAGAAGCTTATATTTGTTTGTTAAATGAGCTGTGAAGAAATCACCACGGTAGTGTGCCACATCAAATGAGCCTTCACGACCTTAACCCCAAACAACCAGCAAAATCAAGGTAATGAAATCGATAAAATCATGCTGCAATGACTCAGTACAATGGCTCAGTGGTTTTAGAACTGAGAAGTGTTTCACAAAGGCTAAGATCGACTTAAGTTGAACTTGAACTATGGCAGGCCTTTCATGCCACTAGTTCCTTTAACCATTCCTGACATTGGTATCTCAATGGATGTACGAATCGCGGTCACAAATCCACAGAATTCACATTTTTTGATAGTTTATTATTAAAGGAAAAAAAAAAAAAATTCTAAGGTTTTTTCCCTCTAATTTTACAGCTGGTTTAAGACTTTTAAAGGGCATAAATTGCCTACCGTAGTATAAGTCCAAGTCTTGAATATAGCTTAAGTTTACAATGTAATGAACTTTTTTTTTCCACAATGAACTACCGGTATAACAAAAAGAGGTAGATTCTGTAGATTTATGACATCCATTGAGAGACCAATGGTGAGAGCAACCAGTGACATGAATGGCCTGCCATAGTTAAAGTTCAACTAATGTTGATCTCACTCTTTGTGAAACACCCCCCTGGTCTGATACACTTTCTGGGTTCAATATCCTAGCCTGTGAGTTTGTGCCTTGGATGTGACATTATCTATATCTCTATAGCCCCCTAAATCTTTACCTAAAAGTATCAAAAACTTCTTGTTTTCTCAGCTATAACAATCAATCAATGAATATATTCCCTAGTTTTTAAATTGCTCTAAATGCTACACATCTTTATTGGAAATATTTCATCTATATCAAGTTTTGGTTAATTTGGTAGGTTTATTTGCAAAGTTAGGTTAAACAAATTGTTCAAAATTGCACTTTGAAATAAGTCAACCCAGCTATAGCAGAATGAATAAATGAAATACATCAAATTAATTAAAGCAGATTGAAAGAACTAAAATCTAGAACATACCTGGCCATGTTCTGATCCTAGTCTTACTAGGTACATCCCATCACAGCGATACTTCCGTAAAAGACTGGAAAAATGAAAAGACAACAAAAAATCTATGATTAGCAACAACTCCCTTATTAATGACAATGTAATTGATTGAAACACATCTGCAACCCCTAAGGTACTGCCAATAATAGATTTCATGTTTTAATAATACACAATATCACTTTAAAGTAGATATTCATTGATTTTAAAAACTAACTTTATTTTCATTATTGCAAAGTTGAAACTTTGATTCGACAAGGTTATCAAAATTCAATGCCTGGAAACATTCGAAGTAATGATTATTATACATTACAAAATGCTTAAATACAACCCCAGCATAGCACCTGAAGAGCTCTCCGAACGCTGCTGAGATGTGTGAGATCACAGTATGGACATGACTTGCACAAGCAGACGATGTCCCATGACATCTCACACATTTTCAGTGCCTGCGTTTTCATCTTCTCTGGAGTTCTTTCTCTTACTTCACTACCGTCAGGCTAAATGTATAATCTATTGCCTCACTCTAAACCCCGCACATGGTTTTATTTTGATAAAAAATGCAGCGATACAAAAATAAAGGAATCTGTCGCTTGTAAACAAAATAAGACACCATTGTATATTCAGCTGCACACACCGGGGTACGTTCGGTGTTTCAAGAGGGAACAAATGTCGTCCTTAATATCATTCCGGGGCTTTTTCAATTTGAAAGTCTGGTTTCTTTGATTGTTAATTAACCCCTATCCTGTGCATTTACAAGCAAAAGATTTTAGTTATCAGAATCAGGTCATATCCCCTTTTGAATGGTTTGACATGCCATTACATTTATATACACTAAACTCGTTATAATTTGAGAAATAATAGCTTTGCAATTATGTTCATTCTCTATGGGATGTCATCTGCTTGGGCAGTGTTGGTCCATATAGTGACGTCATTGAATGTTTGATGTCAAGGAATCAAATTCTTGATATCAAGAATTACCATTGTTTCACAACAGAAAATCTTTTCTTGATATCAAGAAATAGGAATAAATGTTAAAACTGCTTTCCATGAATACGCAAGCCTAATACTCAGAGGTGAGACTGAAACATTATGAGCAGGGCTATAGGTCTTACCCTTCTGTGTGGATCTTGTCTGAGGACTGGATAGATGCTGCCTCAGGAAGCAGCACTGCAGGGGCTGGTCCACCTGATGGCCTGGGCTACAGAACAAGAAAAGATGAAACAGAAAACTTGAAACGAAACTTGTAACGAAACTTGTCATATTTTTCTAAAAATCGTGATATTGGTAAATCTGATCAAGTTTATTTGAAAATGGGGTATTAATTACAATTTAGAGGGATTTTTGGACAAATCAACCTGTTAGAAGCAGGATTAGATGGGTTGGAATTATCTCATGGAATTTTGTTGAAACTAATTTTCTTATTTTTTTTAAAGCAGGGTATGAGAAATCATTCTTGAATATCAATTGTTATTTTTCCCTATTTTTCAATACACATCGATCACCATTGCTCAGCGCTACCAAGAAAGGAATTTTATAGCGCATTGCTTTAAAAATAAAATAAAATGCTATTGATATGAGTAAAGTCCAACCTGTCTTAGTGGCCACTTCTCTATAAAGGCCACCTCTCTATAGTGGCCAAGTATTTTGTCTCCCTTGAGACAAAAAATGTTTATCGTAGAACCTGTCTAGAAAGGCCACCTGACTACAATGGCCACTTTTACTGTGTTCCTCAAGTGGCCTTTATAGACAGGTTTGACAATGCCCTTGAGTCCCTGCCTATAAAAGAAATAATAGGCCTGTCTTCATCAGCTTGAGTAAGTCAAATAACCCACTATTTTCAGACTCGGGATATTATCCCGAAGCGTGAAATTGCGTCTTCACCAGACCGATACGCTCATCCCAAACTAGCTCAGACGGGCGCAAATTAGCCCGCTATTTCCCAAATAGTGGGATATTATGGAAACAAGACCAAGATTTTTCAGGATATTTTCTCGACCAAATGTCCCGCTAATTGCAACTGTGGGCTGATGAAGACGCAATTTAACTGGTTAATTTGCGATCGGGATAGTTAAAATAGCGGGTTATTTAACAAACTTAGCAAACTCGAGATGATGAGGACAGGCCTTACGTTACCATTGGTTCTTCTTCGTATCCGGACACCTAGCCCCTGGACATTCACCCCCGGATAACCACCCCCAGGACAACTACCCCCTAGGGCAACTACCCTCTAGGACGACTACCCCCCAGACAACTACCCCCCAGACAACTACCGTACCCCCTAAGACAACTACCCCCCGGACAACTACCTCACAGACAACTATCCCCTACTAGGACAACTAGCCCCTAGGATAGTTGTCCGGGGGTAGTTGTCTTTGTCTTCTTACCTTGACTGGTGGTTTTGGTGTGATAATCTTAGGCTTTGGTCTTGTAGCTGGTTTGATGGCATCTGAGGGCTTGGCTGATACTAGTGGTTTCAGTACTGGCTGCAACCAAAATGAGGAAGAAAAAACAGTATGATTAATATTTCATGTGCTTTTCATTATTACAAAAACAAACACTACATATAGATACATTTTATAGCAACTGTTGTATTCTAACATATTATTGGTACTTTATCATCCAAGAAATGAACACCAAAAAACAAAACAAAAACAAACAAAAAGACTGTGAATGAGACATGCGGCACAATTTTGTTTATCTTATGATTGTCTACAACTTTCCCATATTATAATTACATCCAAAAGCTAATCCTGTATGCACTAAATTTGAGGTTTGCATTCAAGTCGATTCATATTTATTTCATTTCCAACAGAAAGATAAACTAGATGGAATTTTGACTGCGCGCAGTCGAAAATGATGCCTCCGCCATAGAGCAATTTAAACAAGTTTGGAGTTTAAATCTCCAGTGGTTCTTGAGATATCATGATAACAATCTCAATGTATGGCATTTCGTAAGTTGACCTCTGTGACCCTTGACCTTTGACCTACGTGCTCCAAAATCTAATCAGATTGTCTTCCTATGGTGATACACACTATCATTAAGTTTGAAGTTTAAATCTCCAGTGGTTCTTGAGATATTATGATATGGTGATACATACTATCATTAAGTTTGAAGTGAAAATTCTCCAGTGGTTCTTGAGATATCGCAATAACGATCTCAATGTATAGAATTTCATAAGTTGACCTCTGTGACCCTTGACCTTTGACCTACGTGCTCCAAAATCTAATCAGATCGTCTTCCTATGGTGATACATACTATCCTTAAGTTTGAAGTTTAAATCTCAAATGGTTCTTGAGATATCATGATAACAATCTCAATGTATGGAATTTCATAAGTTGACCTCTGTGACCCTTGACCTTTGACCTACGTGCTCCAAAATCTAATCAGATTGTTTTCCTATAGTGATACACACTATCACTAAGTTTGAAGTTTAAATCTCCAGTGGTTCTTGAGATATCATGATAACAATCTCAATGTATGGAATTTCATAAGTTGACCTCTGTGACCCTTGACCTTTGACATACGTGCTCCAAAATCTAATCAGATCGTCTTCCTATGGTGATACATACTATCCTTAAGTTTGAAGTTCAAATCTCAAATGGTTCTTGAAATATCGCGCTAACAAACTCAATACAAGGAATTTCATAAGTTGACCTCTGTGACCTGTGACCTTTGACCTACGTACTCCAAAATCTAATCAGATCGTCTTCCTATGGTGATAAATACTATTTCCGAGTCTTAAGTTTAAATCTTAAATGGTTCTTGAGATATTGTGATAACGGTCAAACGGGACGGACGGACGGACGGACGGACGGACGGACGTACGGACGGACGGACGTACGGACGGACGGACGTACGGACGGACAACCCGAAAACATGATGCCTCCGGCACCACCTTCGGTGGCGGAGGCATAACAAAGGTATTACATTTTTTTTTCATACATAATTCATTTTTTTCTTGGTAACTAAACAAATACAATTTTCACGTGATAAAATTATTACAAGAAATTCTTAATTTCTGAGGAAATGGGGGGATCCACTTAAAAGCAGTGCTTGTAGTTTGTGGATCCCCCATTGTTTTAATAGACACCATACAAAACTTATTTTCACACAGACTAAATATGTATTCTTTCCCATCATCTGCAAAATCTTGATCATGATTAATAATAATAATAATAAATTTATATAGCGCAGCTTTTATACAAAATATATTTAGCTGCGCTGGTTAAGAGCTCCTTTTTACTAAATTCTACAAAAAAAGATCTCTTAGTTGAACAAATAAGTTTTTAAATTGGATTTGAAAACATTGAGAGATGGAGTGCTTCGTATTTCTATTGGCAAGCTATTCCATAGTTTGGGGGCAGCAATAGCTGTTTTGCCATGGGGAATCTGAAATAATAATTTATCCGTGGAACTGCGCAGGCTATGACTGTGACTGGACTTTGAGTTGAAGTAATTCTTGGATGTAATTAGGAGCTTGACCAATCAATGATTTATAAACAATGAACAATATTTTGAATGAGATTCTTTGACGATTAGATGATTAGCTACCAGTAGGTATCACAGATGAAGGTTTCATAATGTAGAGACTTGTTCATGATCGACAGAAAAAGCAAAAAAAAAGCAGGGGAGTGTTTCACAAAGATCCTAAGTTGAACTTATCTCTAAGTTGGACTTCACAATTATTGAAAGCCATTGGCATCTATGAAAATATTTTGTAAAAGTTATTTTAAAAGGCATAAAATAATTATTCAAATGATTCATATTTCTATTATCAAGTTCTTAATGTGGAATTCATAAAAAAAAGTATAAAATACTTTAATTTTCGGTTTTTAATATATTTCATCGTGATGCTACAAATGGCTATCCATAATGTTTAAGTCTAACTTAGAGTTAAGTTGGCTTTAGGATCTTTGTGAAACACCCCCCTGGAGTCATTACAAAATGGCCAATCTTACCTCAGGACCACGAAAAGGTCTTTCTGTGATAGGTTTCCTGAAACTGTTTCCCTCAGGTCCTCTCCTGCAGATGGATAAGAAATAGTAGATTTTTTTCCTTGTTTCTGTTCCAAAATACTTGAACAAATCACAGATTTTTGGTTTAGGATGGCCCATCTTCTTGGTAGTACAAAAAAGGTTATAAATTCAGGAAAATTTGAGTTATGCTATTAAAAAGAAATGCACTGAAAAAAAATTCTTCAAATATGTATTATTGCTCTGGTATACTCTACTAGGACTTAATGAGATATATAACTAAATACACGTTGCATTGCAAAATATTTACAAATTAATTGTGAGACAAGTACCCTGGCCCCCTACTCCGGGAAGGAAGGGACCGCATTCATGTTCCCAAAATGTCCGGTAAAGAAGTACTTTTCACGCAACAAAGTCCGACTCATAACACACACAAAATCGGCCCGAATTTACTTTACACACCGGACTTAAGGGGGTGTTTTCAAAAGGAGGGAACTTCATACACGTACCCTAAATAACACTGAGTGGGGGGGGGGGGGGGGACAAGTACTCATCAAACACATCAGTTAGTAGTTGTAAATTGACAATCTACATTTAGAAATAAAGCCATAAACAAGATTTTGATCTTATCGAATATATGAAATGAATGAGGACTTCTTTTCCTTTAATTTCCCCGAAAGGCCAAGCAGAAACAGTTAATTTGGGATCAGCTTGAGGTCAATTTGATGGTTTGCACGAGGTATCACTCACCTCAACGTTGGTTTGTCTTCTTCTGATCCCTCTTCGATGGACGGCTGCCTGTTGGTCAGTCTCTTGCTTGGTTCTCTCCTCTTTCTATTCTCCAGTTCTTGTTGAAGGCTCTTTCCCATCGGCATGATCATCTGACCCATCTTGGGGGTACCAGGCGTCGGTGGTAGAGGTCTGCTTGGTGACTGGGCATCCATCTCAGGCGTGATGTAGTCCTCATCAAAATCTGTAACATCAAAGAGACATGATATGAGCAATAATAATAATATTCCACTTATATAGCGCTTAATACAAATGTCTCTAAGCGCTTGTAGCGTATAACTTGCCAATCGGACTGACTGCACTTCAATAAATAGCGACAATTTCAAGCATGATGCGATACCGTTCACAAAAGGCGATTCAACCTGAAATTTAATCAGAATTATAAACAATCATAAATAATATGTCGATTTTCAACTGTGTTTACAATAATCTTGCATCAAATGAGTTGTATGATTAATGCACGTTTACTGAAATGACACATTATACTGTTCCAAAATGAAATATCAATGCCCACTAAATATTATGTTCTATTTCCTTATAGCAGATGAATAAAAACCTTTAAGATACCCTAATATGGCTGCTTCTATTTCCTTTGTTCACTAATATTTGTGTGCATGATAAAACAATAACCCTTTTGGCTCTACACATATTACCCTATATTCCTCTTTACATACATGTCTACAGTAACCAGAATTTATCTTCATTCTGTCCTTTTATACGACTGCCTATATATAAATGATATTAAAATAACACAACACGTTCTGTACAACAGACTATCCCCATAGCGCTCACACATGCACCGTATTATGTAACTGCACGTGTAATGCATCATAAAAGTTACTGTGCATACGAATCACTTTCATAACAAATTTTATACATCAATTATCTGAAAACTATGAACTGTATAAAACCAACACCCAACTCAAACTGACGGCTAGTTATCAATTATCAACATCATATGTTCAAATTATACTCACAACATTGGGCTTGTCTGGAAATACTAAATATTGATCGCAATCAGAAGGATGACTTTTCCCAAAATTGAGAATCATTTGCAGCTAACTTACTACGCCCCCACTCGGCAGACTAAAATTCAACCAAAAAACCATCGCTTCTGACGTCATACTCCGATCGTCAACTGAAATAAAAAATGTCCTCACAAAACAGAGATTAGTATCTTACATTCCGGCCCCTAAATGTGAAGATTTTACTGAACATTTACTTCTCTAATCTCTTCTTATTCTCAACCTGGACTTACAGGTATATACTTTATCCAAAATTCCAAAGGAATCCCAAAATTTAAAACATAGCTATCTATACTGAATGCCTTCATGCACCAATTAACAAATAATCTAATTTACATTAATTTTCATGAACACCTAAGCAACCAAACAACTTTCTTTGCAAATGAAAAAGAAAAAAGTTGTTCATGTCTAGATTTCCTTGTTACAACACCAAAAAGGACTACAATTTCCTTTTCAAATAAACTTACAACAAAGTTGGTTGCCATACTACCTGTATCAATGTATAACATGCTTCAATAAATTAACTTTATAAATTCTCACATTAAAATATGAAAACCAAAATTTCACTCTAAAAAATCTCTGTTGGCAACTGTTACCACTACAACCACTTCTTTCAATCCCATACAAACTAAAAGAGAAATCTTGTTATGTGTCACCCAATAAAAGGAAATATTGATTCTATAATCAACACTATGTACGATTTCACAGATACTGTTTAAAACTGAATTGAATTCACATACCAATTCCAGTACACATAGAGTCATGTTGTTGTATCCAAATATAACTTCACAAGACATTATCTGCTAGAAAATATAAATTTTCCTAGTCGAAACTTCCAAATCCCTACATAGACAAATACATCATCTGCATATACCATTTAATCTGCATATATGACATTATCGATTCTGGTATTACATATTCTACCAAATAGCCAACGCCATGTAATTTGGTTGTCACGGAAACAGTAATAAACCACATATCATCAACATGTATAACTGATTTGAATGTATTCATTCTGCAACTTTAAGCTTTCTCCTCTGGAAATAAACCTAATATAGAATACATACAAATGCATTCATCATATGAATATAAAGGAAAAGCACATTTACCATTTCTAATGAATATGAGTTTGTTTAGAAGGTTGAAAAACAAAAACGTTACTTTCCAATATCATAATAACATAAATTACACCATGTCAGTCTTGCATTATGGTATAATCCATTTTCTTCAAAAATCTTGTTCTTCGACATTCTCTGAATTATTAGAGGATCAGAATAATATGTATTTCCTCTTATGACTAAATATCAACTTTGTCTTGCAACATATTTTCTTGCTTAGAACTTCTTCTGAAACGCTGAACTTTCCTCAAATTTCTTGTAAAAGTCTCTAAAAATTCTCTGAAAGTTGCTCAAATGTTGACACTCTGTCCATGATGCTGAAGCACAAAAATTCCTCAATTTCTCGACTGATCAATGTTACTCTAATACGCGATAAGATCGATGTCAGTTCCGCTTTCTGGTTTTAAGAACACAAAACACAAATACCTCTACAATTGGCACGGGACAGCGCTAGGCTTGACCCCTCATCTTAGAAACACAAAAATGTTTCTAAGAATCTGCCTCCAAAATTAAACAGAGCTTAGTAACTGGTCTCCCGCAGTACGCTGGTTCAGGTCTTCACTTCACACTGTCGATCGAAGCCTTTCTCGTCTCGCCATGTCTGAAGGACTCTTCCCAAAGGCCAAACATTGCGGGGTGTGTGCTCGTCGACTGACAGTACCAAATCGTAAACCTGGATGAGGGAGGTATCGACATGTTACGTCACCTGGTTGACAATCTTGCTCTTCCACCTCCTCGGCATAACCTTCTGTGTACTTGTTGTGCAGAGCATCATCTCTACCTAGCTTCCTTCTAAGACTCCGCAACCTTTGTTCTGCTACCCATGGTTTGTCTGTCAAGCTACATGTAGGTCGTTTCTCCTTGAAGGGTATGTGAAACTGGTACTGTTCCATCTCTGTGCACTTCCCTTCATTCTGTATTTCAAGAGCCTTTCTGTCCTTCACCGACATTCCTTTGTCTGGAATAGCAGCAGCAGGGCCATGCAAGGACCATATAAGTACAGTACGTACATTCTCTAAGGGCATCAGGGCAAATGGCGCATCTTGCCCTATCAGGAGTCCCACTTCTTGTCCGCAGGCAAATGGTAGATCCAGCCCCTCTAAGTGCTGCCATCCTTCTAAGTCTCGCATACTGGCCATGTCATCACTCAGTAAGTCGGTCTTCCTGTTGGTAGAAACCTTCTGAAGCTTCACTCTTTCTGTCATGAGACCTGTGTCGACCATACGACTCACATCTTGAATCTGGATCCTTCCATCAGGATCGTCCAAAGTTGATATGGAAAGTATGCGCTCTTCCCCCTGTGCCGACACTTTCCTTACAGGGCTCTCTGTGCAGAAGGAAGTGGTCGAACCTGAGTCCAGTAGAGCATAGGTACGAACACATCTATCTCCATCTGCTGCCTGAACATGCACTGGACCTATGGGAAGTACACATCGCATACCGGCCCCTATGGCGATTCCATAACATGCTTCTGACCCAGTTAGTATGGAGCCATTCTGTTCTGTGGTTTCACTCTGGTTAATGGTGGTATCATACTTCAAGGGCTCTCCATGCTGGGAGAAGTCCTTGTCTGTAGCACTGACCCTGTTGGGTTGCAACTCTGAGGGCTGTCTCAGCTGGTAGACACCCTTCTCTAAATCTATAGCCACGCTGGGCTCCGTCGTCAAGGCCCCTCTTCGTTGAGAGACATCTTCACCTGCAGCAGCAGTCATGCTCTCTCCACGCTGGGAGAAGTCCTTGTCTGTAGTGCTGACCCTGTTAGGTTGCACCTTTGAGGGCTGTCTCAGCTGGTAGACACCCTTCTCTAAATCTGTAGCCATGCTGGGCTCCGTCGTCAAGGCCCCTCTTTGTTGGGAGACATCTTCATTTGCAGCAGCAGTCATGCTCTCTCCATGCTGGGAGAAAACCTCTTCCTCAGCTTTTGCCATGCTGAGTCTTGTCTGTAGCTCAAGCTTACTCCTTCTCTGCTTCAGCTTAAACTCCTCCAGTTCAAGAGCTTGTTGTTGATGGAGAGCTGCTGCCTGGGCTGCCAAGGCCGCTCTCTTCACCATTGCTTTGACTCTAGCTCTGGAGGTACTGCTCGTGCTGCTCTTGCCAGTCTGGCTTGCTGAATCCCCGGGCTTGACGGACTCTTGATGGGACATATCGCTCATGTTGACTTAAAGCACTGTTGTTGAACTTAATGTAGCGTATAACTTGCCAATCGGACTGACTGCACTTCAATAAATAGCGACAATTTCAAGCATGATGCGATACCGTTCACAAAAGGCGATTCAACCTGAAATTTAATCAGAATTATAAACAATCATAAATAATATGTCGATTTTCAACTGTGTTTACAATAATCTTGCATCAAATGAGTTGTATGATTAATGCACGTTTACTGAAATGACACATTATACTGTTCCAAAATGAAATATCAATGCCCACTAAATATTATGTTCTATTTCCTTATAGCAGATGAATAAAAACCTTTAAGATACCCTAATATGGCTGCTTCTATTTCCTTTGTTCACTAATATTTGTGTGCATGATAAAACAATAACCCTTTTGGCTCTACACATATTACCCTATATTCCTCTTTACATACATGTCTACAGTAACCAGAATTTATCTTCATTCTGTCCTTTTATACGACTGCCTATATATAAATGATATTAAAATAACACAACACGTTCTGTACAACAGACTATCCCCATAGCGCTCACACATGCACCGTATTATGTAACTGCACGTGTAATGCATCATAAAAGTTACTGTGCATACGAATCACTTTCATAACAAATTTTATACATCAATTATCTGAAAACTATGAACTGTATAAAACCAACACCCAACTCAAACTGACGGCTAGTTATCAATTATCAACATCATATGTTCAAATTATACTCACAACATTGGGCTTGTCTGGAAATACTAAATATTGATCGCAATCAGAAGGATGACTTTTCCCAAAATTGAGAATCATTTGCAGCTAACTTACTACGCCCCCACTCGGCAGACTAAAATTCAACCAAAAAACCATCGCTTCTGACGTCATACTCCGATCGTCAACTGAAATAAAAAATGTCCTCACAAAACAGAGATTAGTATCTTACAGCGCTTTACAGATATACTATTACCCCGGTCATTGGATTCAGTGCTGGGGGTCCCTGGGGAGCATTCCAGCCAGGTGTTACTTGACGCTCTCTTCTCCACATACCCAGAACATCCACAGTGACAGATGAAAATGCTTTTCGATCATATGCGCCTCGCCTCTGGAATCAACTGTCCCAGAACAGCGGTACAGCAGCACCCACACTAGACACCTTCATGAAGCACTTGAAGACTACTTATTTATTAGTTTATTTAGTTCTTTTCAGATGCATTATCATCAAGCATCATGAAAGCATGCAATGTACCACATCCATCTATACAAGTAACCACAAAGCCTGTGAAGTTGAAAAACAAAAACACTTATTAGTAACGTATGTCCTAACGTGCACCACGAATGAACTAAATGATGATTAATATTTCCGAAGCTACAATGAACATACCAACTGAATCTTTAATAAACAATAAACACATGTATAGTGCATATGGTGAACATGAACGACAGAAAACAAGTGAAGATGTCACTAAAAATCACCTAAAAGTGGTATGCACTACTAGTATACGGATTGAAACCCACATCATGCCTGAATTGTTAATTTATTTATGTTCCTGCCATCCTGGTTTTGAAGCTCATTAAGAACAATCCTTTGTAAGCAGCAACACAGTATAACTCATCCAGTGACGAAGTTCTGCAGATAAAAACACAAGTAAAATCAACTCAAGGAAAAGGTCTTCATAGGCAGGTGGTCTCAATGCGCAGGTGGTTTTAATGGACAGGTTGGATTGCACTTCAGTTATGATGGGTTGAGATTCTTTCTTGATCTGCAAAACAAAAGCAAAAATGGATAAGAAGGAACATGGAAAAGAACTCAGGCAGGATTCTGCAAGGCCACGACTAACAATCCATCTACAACACTACTAGTCACTATTAAAGAACAATCATGCGCGTGCCCGAGGATCGATCCTTTCCAAAGACGGAGGATGATCCCTAAACTCACGGTGGATCTTAAGCGGTTCCGGAAAGCGCGGTCGACTACTGGGTGAGCCTGGCGCCGAGTTAGAGGGGATCTTAAGTCTCGTTCCTGGCGTGGATGACCCCCTTCTAGACCCAGATGATGATGAACAGGAGGAGGATGACGAGGAGGAGGAGGAGGAGGAAGAGGAGGAGGAGGAGGAAGAGCTGTCATTTTGATGCTTGGTGGGATCGGAGTGAGTTCTAGATCCTAGACCTACTATTGATATTAAAGGGGTACAGGCATAGAAATAGAAATAGCAACTTGAAGATAAGATACAGAAAATCCTTAGTTATAATGAACTAAACTTGACAATCAAAGAAAAGCGACAAGACAAACAGGATGATCATCAAAAGAAAGAAACAAGAACAGCTGCAACAATGAGACAAACATACTGGTGACTTCTTCAATGACATACAGTAGACACTGACAAGATGGTTGAAAACAAAAGAATGAATAAGAAGATAAGAAACAACAACATACATTATTACATGTGACACAGATACAAATACCGGTAAGGAATTGTGAAACAAATCCTCTTCCTGTTTATTGCGTATGATTTGTATTTTGTTTGTTTCTCACGGTCCCTCAGAAATGATATAGAACAATCGATAATGACAAAGATGTTACAGAACGAGGGATCAATAAAGGAGATTCATCCTCACTACATACGAATAGATGAGAATGTGACATATACGTACAGATAAAGGATTGCAAATTTTTTGATATTGGTTATGACGTGTACACATTATCATCACCATCAGAACTTGCCTCAAACCTTTGCAATATCGGACGTCAAAATCTCTACAAATCGAAAAATGTAGGAAGACAGAGATTATCTTTCAAATCTTTTGAGTTTGCCTTAAACCATTATGATATCTGACATTTCCATCTCTAAAGTTTCAGAAAAATTTAATCTATAGGAAGGAGCCAAATATCTCTCGTAAATCCTCTTTGGATAGACATGCTTGTTGAGTTGGATTTTTGTCAACAATGAAAACAGCCAACTCATACATGGTAGTCAAGGTACAGAAGTTCCACTTTTTGTGACTTTTATCCCATTGCAAATCCATTGTTATATCCCTCATGACAAGACAGATATTTTGTGAGAGTCTGATCTATTTAGGATTAAGATATCGTCGCATCTGTTGTAATATCCCTTATGATGAGACAGTATTTTATGATGGAATCATTCCTTGAGGCTAAGATTTGATGTTGTCAAAACTGTTCTCGTATCCCTTTTAGATTAAGACACTCCTGAATCTGTTATTTCATACTTTATGACAGGATAGTTTTGGGTTGAATTATTATCCATTTCGGCCCATTTGTTCTCAAACCCTCACATCTTAAATATCATCATTACTTTCGATGAGACATTATTTCATGTAAGCGCTATCAAGTTTAGGTTAAGATATCTTCAAAGTCAAAGTTGAATCTTCTATTAAAGATAGATGTAATTTGATAAATGCATCTTTTTAAAGTTTTGCTAAAATCCATTGTTATCACCCTTATGACAGAACAATAATTGGAATAAGCGGTATCTGATCTGGCTAAGGATATCCTTGAATTTGTTGCAACTTCCAAAATGACTGGATTGTATTTCATGAAAGCAGTGTCCCTGTTGGCTTATGATATCCATATAATCCTTGATATATCCTTTGCTATGACAGGCTAGATTTTTTTTGTATCAGGTTTGATTGACAATGTCCTGCCTGACACAAATACACACAAACAGATAATATGAATATACAACAATAGAAGAGAAGTTGACAGTACTTTGACCATAGGAAATTTCCTTGAAATGTATAAGAACAATATAATAAAAGTAGAATAAAAATTGGCATTTTCATTGGTAATAAAATCACTCTTCCAGATTTGAGCAATTTCCTCTAAGAAATAATCACAATGCCCTTCATAAATAAGCCTGTTTTTATAGCCCCAATGGAATTAAAAAAATGAAGTTAGAATTTTTAAAGGAATACAGTCTGTTAATACCAGAAACCCCCTGAAAGGAAATGTAATACTTTTTTTACTTTCAGTATATGGTTGCAAATTATAAACTCAAGATTCGGACTTGATCTTTTTCCTTGTTATTATGTTGACTGTTAATTTGTTTTTATCATTCAACAATTGTTCATATTTTTATGTTTTAATGTCAGGACCTACATGGAAACTAGATGGAATTTTGACTGCGCGCAGTCGAAAATGATGCCTCCGCCATAGAGCAATTTAAACAAGTTTGGAGTTTAAATCTCCAGTGGTTCTTGAGATATCATGATAACAATGTCAATGTATGGAATTTCATAAGTTGACCTCTGTGACCCTTGACCTTTGACCTACGTGCTCCAAAATCTAATCAGATTGTCTTCCTATGGTGATACACACTATCATTAAGTTTGAAGTTTAAATCTCCAGTGGTTCTTGAGATATTATGATAACAATCTCAATGTATGGAATTTCATAAGTTGACCTCTGTGACCCTTGACCTTTGACCTACGTGCTCCAAAATCTAATCAGATCGTCTTCCTATGGTGATACATACTATCCTTAAGTTTGAAGTTTTTATACATCTCCAGTGGTTCTTGAGATATCATGATAACAATCTCAATGTATGGAATTTCATAAGTTGACCTCTATGACCCTTGACCTTTGACCTACATGCTCCAAAATGTAATCAGATTGTTTTCCTATAGTGATACACAATATCACTTAGTTTGAAGTTTAAATCTCCAGTGGTTCTTGAGATATCATGATAACAATCTCAATGTATGGAATTTCATAAGTTGACCTCTGTGACCCTTGACCTTTGACATACGTGCTCCAAAATCTAATCAGATCGTCTTCCTATGGTGATACATACTATCCTTAAGTTTGAAGTTTAAATCTCAAATGGTTCTTGAGATATCGCGCTAACAAACTCAATACAAGGAATTTCATAAGTTGACCTCTGTGACCTGTGACCTTTGACCTACGTACTCCAAAATCTAATCAGGGGGGTGTTTCATAAAGCTTTTGACTTACGACTATAACAAATCTGGTATCTATGACAAATCTGATTACGACTATCGTAGCTTGTTATTGAAGTGAAAATACGTTTCATAAAACTAATAACAAAGTGATCGTTTAAAAAACGATCATTACGATTATGCGCGTGCGCAATAGCTCCATTGTGCTTTGCCGTCGTCTGCAATCACCGTGACAATGAACTCAACTTCGGTGCTTGAAATGTTTTTTTCATAGAAATCCCGTAAGTACATGTCATATTTATTCCATAATACGAAGAATTATATTCATAACTCGACATATGTGTGCTTATTTATATTTAAATACTTTTCCAGCGGTTAAACAAAGATTGATTATGAGAGCTCGCGTGCGAGTGTTTGTCAAATTTCATGCGCCCAAACCGAGAGCGGGAGCTGCGTGTAACGCCCGGGCTGGTGGCGGGCACTTATGCATCGGTCCTACCGTCATTCGATGCTGTTGTCTGGAGTGACTGAGCTGGCTGAGCTGAGCTTAGTGTCGGATTTAATAAATTTAGAACCGAATATTACAGTTCTATTTTATCCTAATTATTGAAACAGCAACTCCTGCAGTAAACTGCAAGAACCCAAACAGTGTCTAGATTTAGATTTCAATAGACTCTAGTCTAGATCTAGACTAGACTAGAGTCTAGATCTAACTTAGACGTTATAGTTTTAGAGACGAGTCTAGTCTACTGTCTGAAAGATCTTTAATGTGTGTGTGTGTGTATTGGGTTTTTACAGACGTGTAATACAGACCTGCCAACCAGTACGATTTAGTAGTATTTAGTACGATTTTTAGAAGCAAATACGACAAAAATACGATTTTCCAAACAAAAACAAAAAAACAAAAAAAATGTTTTTTTTTTTTTTTTTTTTTTTTTTTTTTTTTTTAAATATATATTTTTTTTTTTGGCATTTTGTGTGTGTGTGTGCCATTTTCAATGGCAAAATGCCCATTCTGTCCTATAAAGCATCTCACATTGGCAATTTGGGGATGTTCATTGGTTCATCGAACACACCAGTCGTGACGAAATCATGCATATTCAACCAACGATCAATAAAAAAATTCTTCCTGTATGTAGGAACTGTAAGAGGCATTAATTGATCCACGTAACAGTTCATGTTTATTTTTAAGAATACAACTTTTGTCAGCAAAATACAACTTTTGGGATTAAAGAATACAGTTTTTGAACTCCAGAGGTTGGCAGGTCTGGTGTATCAATCAGATATGATTATTTACGTCTGGGACCGACCTTTAATAGTAATATAGTAATAATAATAGTAATAATAGTAATAGTATATATTTTTAAAGCGCTTAGAGACATTTGTATTAAGCGCTATATAAAAATTAAATATTATTATTATTATTTAAACGTCACCATCCGAAAGACGTGACTCAGTTTCGAACCTGCGTCCTCGGCTGAATCAGTTTGTAACTTCCACTTTTTAGCTGGATTACAGGCGCACGCCACAACGCCTAGTTGTTTTTTGCATAGTTTTTGCGTAGGGTCTAGTCTTAAGACTAAAGAGACTAAAGCTACTGTAGCAGAGAAAAAATATTTAAACACTTTCGGGGGCTACTTTTCAAGATTGGTTGCATGAAAGGGGGGGGGGGGGGATAAGAGCACATTTTTTTTGGTCCAGGATTGATAAAAAATTTCGCAACGACTCAGAGAGTCGCTGAATAAGCGGGGGGAGGGGGGGGGGGGGGGGGTAAGAGCACCTTTTTAATTATTATTTTTTTTGTCCTAAAAATTTGGTCGATTGCTATTTCGATCTGTTTGGGGGGGGGGGTATAGGCTTAAATTAATCCAAGGCCATGGTCGTGGATGCCCTTTTGATTGGCCTCAATGCCCCTCTCATTGGCCTTGGAGATTTTTTGTGCCCTTTCCAATTCTTTCTATTTGTGCTGTAATAAAGGAATGTGCCCCACAGAAAAGTGGCCTTGCCCTAAAAATATTGAAATTTAAAGCCTGGCCGGGTAAGTCAGGTTTTTTGGGTCACCCATTAGTACAAATTTTTTTTGTTTTTTTTGTGTGATTTTGTTGGGGGGGGGGGGGGGGTTTCCTCCAAAACACACAACAACAAAAATTTGAGGGGGGGGGGGTTCAACCCCCCAACCCCTGCGTACGCGCCTGAGCTCAATATCTGTTAATAAATATACCTTGGCCAGCTATATTTAGCATGACGTCATTTTGGACAAAAATATCAAAAAATTAAAAATTAGTAAATAGTAATGCCCTGCCTCCTCCTTTAATAGAAAATAAAGGACGAGTAACTCCCATTTTTGTTAGTTGGCCTAATAATGAAGGAGGTTTTTTTGTGTGAAATCCAAATTAAAACACGTTAATTCTGCAAATGCTCATCAAACATTAAATGGTCATACTCAGTTTTCATTCTAAATATTAAATTCCCCCTCTCTTTTACAGGAAAATGTACATTGAGACTTGTCGCAGTATCAAATGCTTGCCTCCTCTGAGAATGTGCTTGAAACAAGAATGACCTGGAGAAAACAGACCGTCACAAGAGAAGGTAAGCATATACAGTCAAACCTGCTTTAGTGACCACCTGTCTTATAAAGACCACATTTTTTGTCTCCCTTTAAAATGGTTTCTCATTGAAACATGTACTAAAGGAACCTGTGGGGATGCAAAGGGGTGGCTATGCATCAAAATGTCTAGTAACAAGTTGCTGTATAGTGTTTTAACTTCCAATGTATCTCTTTTTAGAATTAACATTTGAAGTTAATGTAGAAAGTGGGGGGGGGGGGGGGGGGGTCAATAATATGAAAAGGAATGGCAAGCAATATTTAATAATGCTATTATATTTGTATTTTCTTTCATATTTTGTCAATATTTATTGAAGTGTTTATAATTCTGTTCCAGAAGGAGGGCTTCCTGTAGAAAGATCATGGGGTGCCTTGAGGTTCCGGCCTTGAATTTCTGCCCTTTACCTCAAAGCGATGGCCTCTTGGAGGAGCAAAGCACAATGGACTGGTAATTCATAATAAATATTACATGTTTTTTAACCAATCTGGGTAATAATTCGAGATAAATTCATAGGATTTGAGTCTGTCATGGCATTTTTAGCGAACCGACATTTACCCCTGCAACGACTGCTCCAGGCTTTATTTCGTCAAATGTATAGGGTTCGGTCGAGGGCTGCAATTGGGATTGAGGTGGTTTAGGGTTAGGTTTTGGTCGAGTGTTGGGTCCAGGATAATGTTAATTATTTCGTTTAACAGTGTAGGAAATTGACGTGGAGCTGTGGTCACTGGATGAAGTGTCATCCAACACAATTTTGCAGGTGCTGGTGAAGCTGCATGTATGTTGCTCATCATCTGTATTGTGATAGCAGCTTAAACATGATGAAGAGTGGAAGGGGAAATAGTATACAGACTTCTTTCCATCATTTACAATAGCTTTAGTAAAGTAATAATACACTGACCTGCAGTTTGTGAAACATGTATTGTAGAAATGTATTACCAATTAAAAGAAGTAAGCGATTTTTACGACAATGGCAATTGTTTACTGGTTATGCTGTAACACAAAATTAATTCTTAACCTTAATCCTGGATCTATTGCAAAACATAAATTTATTTAAACATTCTGTACCCAAAGTTTGGTAACCCTAAATCCCTTTCTACATACCGGTAGTCCGGTACTGGTATTGTTGAAAGTTGATATTTTATTACACCTTTACTTCAAGTTCTAAAATTTCTGCAAAAACATACCCTGCTGTTAAATTTATAGTTATTATTTTACACTGCTTTCATGAACATGCCATAAAAGTGAACTCATTGTATGTCTCTGTACAAACAGGTGCCTGTACATGTAATGCAGAAGCTCATGATGATATGGCAGACAAGACAAGGACCTTGCTGTCTAAAGCTCAGAGACCAGATGACAGTGTCTGAAGTAAGTTGCCCAATAGAAGAGCATGAACTGTCAGTTGTAATTGTCAACCAACCCATCCATGCTTCCTGCAACCCATCCCACTTTCACAATATATTCTCTAGACAACAGTAACCTACAATCAACATTTGGTTTAGTGATTAAGAAAGGCGACAGAATACGATTTAATCTCCTTTTTCATACTCCTATATAGGAATTTGTTGTTATTGATTTTTAGAACTAAAATTGTTATTAATTAAATTGTTTATTTTGTAATTATTTATTTATTTCATTATTATCATTTTTTTTTTCTCTCTCCTTTTTTTTTTTTTTTTTTTTTTTGGGGGGGGGGGGGCAGTCAGCCCATCAATACAAGGCCTTATTATCGCATATGGCTATATCCTGGAGGTAGTCGCCCCAAAAGTGTGATAATAACAAATATTTTTGTTTACAAAAAAATCATGACAAAAAAGCATGAAATATAGGAATGTACTCCTGTCGAGCAAACAGTATGTTAATGATAATAATAATAATAGTGTAAACTTATAGAGTGCACACACCGTCCATGGACACTCATGGCGCTAGCTCAGCAACAGTTCTCTTTAATATAAGTAAAGTAAATGTTTATTTGATCATAGAGTTATACCATCAGAAAATCAAAAACAATTTTGCAACATTATATAAAACTAATAGCCTTTTGAAGATTACTAAAAGAAGCAGAAGAACAAAAAGGAGAAGAAATACACTGATGATGTTAGCTTTACATCTTAAAGTGCTTGTACAACATTTGATTTTTTTTTCTTTTTCTTCAACTAATCTTTTGTTCATGAACAGCCAGCTTGTCAGCATTGGTTACAAAGATGCAAGTGGACTTGTCTTCAGTAGTTAAAGAGGAGCAGTCAGCCAAAGGAGCACGCAACTCCAAAACAATGTGGATACTGGATATTTCTCTCAAGTTCATCTCTAATCAGACATGGCTCTTCAGGAATCAAGATGAGACAGTGGGGGTAGAGGAGTTTGTGACTCTCCTGACTGTGGACTACTTGCAATATACATGTACTAAATTAATGGATTGTAGAACTACTGCACAAAACTCGACCAGTCATGCTTGAACAAATCGTAACAAACACTTGTTGAAGCATTGATTTATGTAACTGGTATTAGCCTTAAGGTAGGGTTAAGCTTCTAAATTTGATAAGAAACTTTGTCCCAAAAGAACCTCAAGCTGCGATCCCCCCCCCCCCCCTCTCTGCTATTCCGTTAACCTTTCGAGGAAGGGATCAAATGAATTAAAATCCAAACTTGATTAATAACGAATTGATCTGTTAAATATTGTCATCATTTCAGTATAGTTCTTTGTGTGGAGATCAGTGAATGGATATTTTCATGTACAATGCAAGTGAGGTGTCTATCTTCATTGGAATTCAGGATGTGAATTCCAATGAAGATGGCTTGTTTTCAAGGAGCGAAGCAAGATGAATTGCTGTGAACTTAATGACATAGGGAATGTTTCCCTGTATTGTCAGATTGAGGTTTGGATGGCATGAATGTTGAATAATGTGAAATTAGTGAAAAGAATGGCAGAATATACTAAATTTGTACACCAGCCTATGGGAAATTTAAAAAAATTGCTTTATTTGAACACTTTTGTACACAGGTCTATGGAAAAACATAGCAATAACAACACTTACCGCACCTCATGAAGCTGCGGTAACTGTTACCGTTGGTATGACCACTTACCGCTGCTTTTTTCAGCGGTAAAGTTTTATGAAACGGAAAGTTACCGCTG
Source organism: Strongylocentrotus purpuratus (assembly GCF_000002235.5). NCBI lineage: Eukaryota > Metazoa > Echinodermata > Echinoidea > Camarodonta > Strongylocentrotidae > Strongylocentrotus > Strongylocentrotus purpuratus. Next base: position 3,425,159 of record NW_022145600.1, read on the forward strand.
CTTCCAAATTTACCGCTGAAACTGGAATTTACCGCTGAAAATGGGACTTACCGCTGCGGTAAATGCTTTATGAAACGGGCCCCAGATCGTCTTCCTATGGTGATAAATACTATTCCCGAGTCTTAAGTTTAAATCTTAAATGGTTCTTGAGATATTGTGATAACGGTCAAACGGGACGGACGTACGGACGGACAACCCGAAAACATGATGCCTCCGGCACCACCTTCGGTGGCGGAGGCATAAAAAGTAACATACTGATCTTGTGTTCCTGTATAAATATATTTGAATAAGATACCAGTAGATAAAATATTAACAAAAAATAAGATCTATCATAAACTATGGTGACGAGAAGCGAAACCATATCGGCATGGTTTGCTCATTTAATCAAGAACTGGCTATCATTTCTCATATCTGATTCTGAAGTATAGATCTCTCCATTAAAATGCTACAAAGGCCAATCATATAAGTTATTTTTTAAATCAAATATCGTCTGCTGAGAGCCTGCAGAGCGTCAAGTCTGTGCGAAAGATAGCAGCTAATGCTTTTCTGGCTATCAACAGACAATTTTATCATCATCTACAGTTTCTTAGAAAGCAGATTTGTGGAACAACCATGTCGATAGTCCTTAAAAGGACTGTTTGAATTCTTTTGTGTTGATTGAGAAGGCCTGATAAAGACAGAGACTCATTAAAGACTTGATGTTATGGACAGTTTAATTGTCTTGTCAACAGACAACAAGAATACAAACAGTCCTTTTAAGGACTTCCACATGGTTGTACCACAAATCTACTCTCCAAGTTATCTTCTTGCCCTGCAAATCTGAACTTCCAAACAACACTTACAGTTGCGTTAAATAATAGCAACACCCGATTGGAGGCGGAATCGTTTCTTACCTGCCTGATCTGCATCCATTGGTGATCTTGTAGACAATTGATTTGGTCTTTTAATGCCCGACATAGCACCAGCTGATGACCGCCTTGGACCTGATGATTAAATGGGGATCATATTTAGCAACAATCCTTTTCTTATTAAATTGTTTTCTTATTAAATTGGGATCATATTTAGCATCAATTTTTGTTCTTATGCTATGGTTTATGTGCACTTTTCAAGTTAAATAATCACACATAGAGCTCTGAGAAAATCTACTAGAGGTTCTATCGCACATGACATACATGTAAACCACCGAAGGAAAGCAAGACAGGTGGTCTTTGAAAGCAGGTGGTCTTCTTGTACAGGTTCTTTTAATACATGTGTCAATGACAAACACTGGTCAAGTGAGACACAAAATATGGTCTTTAAAGACAGGTGGTTGCAAAAGCAGCTTGACTGTACTGCTCTTTTTGATAGAAAACCCTATCAAGACAAAAAAGCTCCTACCTTAATTGTTATACAGTCAAACCTGTCTGTGGCAACCACCCAAGGGAAACACAAAAAGTGGCCTTTGTATACAGGTGGTCTTTGTAGACAGGTTCTTTTAGTACATGATTCAATGAGAAACCATTTTCAAGGAAACAATAAATGTGGCCTTTGTAGACAGGTGGTCACTAAAGCAGGTTTGACTGTATCAGGGTTTTACATTTGTATAAAAACAACAGAGTATTACAACAACAACAAAAATTCAAAGAAAAAGAATGAATCCTCACACGAATCAAAATCGTCTGTAGGTAACGATGGCAGGGGTCTATGGAGGGGTGCGTTAGGACTGGTAGGACTCGCTGTGTCATCGTAGAGGGGCATCTCGATATCCTCGTAGACCAAGGGGTCATTCGATCCGCTTGTTGACCCCCGCTGCTTGACCCCGAGTGCCTTGACTCGTCCTCGAAGAGCGTGTCTCGATGGCTGTTCTTGTATTTCAGATCCTGAAGGATTTTTAATGACCTTGATAGAAAAAACACAGAGAGTAAGTTCATGTGATGATATTGTAGAAGTTCAGTCGTGTACTTTTTAGTGAAATGTTTAATGTTCTGAATCTATATGTATATAAATGTATAACTCATGCTTGTCTACAGAATTTTAAATGAAAATTGCAATAAGAAAGATTTATTGTGTCACATGAAGTTTTTTAAACACTTGAAAATATTCTTGCAAAATACAAATAAAAAATGTCTCAATAGCTTTTCTTCTATTTCAAACCTTGAAGATTTTAATGACTTTTATATATGAAACAATGATGGTTTTAAGCTCATATACAAAAAGGGTTGATAAGACTCTAAACATTCTAGTATACAAGGTATACAAAACTGACACTTACAAAATAAATAATCTCTCTACATGGCTATTTTTCTTTTCTCGGTCACACATGATTCTTAACCCTTCATGGGGCCATACTTGGGAAATATTTCTTAAGATTATTTTTTCAATTTGTTCCATTTCACAGTCTGGGAGATACTTACTTTTCTCTTGCTTTTCCATGAATTGCTTGTTCCATAGCTACTTTGAAATATGCCATCCATAGCTGTATTAAAGGAAACAAAATAGAAATTAATAATCAAACTAATATTGCATGACGAAATATTGAATGGAATTTAAATGAATTGAATTGAATTGAATTGAATTGCATTGAATTTTCATATAACTTCACCAAATCCTACTCAAGAGGCTATTAAACTCATTTTCTGTCTCGCCAGCAGAACAGTTAACACTTTCTTTCTTACAGATACAGATAGAAACTGAAAGTTATTAAGTGATTTAATCAGCAATTACATCTGGTAATTATACTTAACAAACCATTGTTACATTCAGACTTTGCTAGAGAAAGTTGGCAAGGGTCATAACCTTCCCCCCCAAATATAGAAGGATGGAAACTGAAAGTTATTAAGTGGTTCAATCAGCAATTATATCTGGTAATTACCCTAACCCAACAATTTTCACATTCAGACTTTGCTAGAGACAGTTGTCAATGCTCATAACAAAATATTAAGCCCAGCCAGAGGTATTAAAGAAAGTAAGTAAGTCCTGTCTAGCGTGAATATGTCTGACAGTTAAGGAAAGCAGAACAATGGGGTATAGAAAGAGAAACTGTTGCCAATGGCTGATTTCCGATTAAAAGCTACTACTACAGAGTAGTACTACAGCTACTACTACTAAGTCGATTGTTCAAAATCAATGCACTTGAAATGAGTGGAGTTTAGAAATGTTAAATACTGCTTGAATAAAATTTTGGGTATATCAATTTGACCTCTTTGTCACTTCAACAAGTTCTGAGCATAATGACTTTGTGCATGCACTAAAACATCACAAAGACATGCACTTGAACTTGCCTGACAAAGTGACATTTGGACAGATAGGATAAGGTGAGTCGCTAATTATGAACGGCAGGCTATGACATTATATGGATGAGATCACTGTCAAAGAGGGGGTGCAAGGTTCATCTTGATTGACTTCAACTCATCTACCTTGCTTCTTCATATGTCCCTCTTTTATTTTACAAATAAATAATTTTCTTCTTTTCTCCTTCCTATGCATTCTCCCTTCCCTCCCTTCTCTGTTTGCTTCCTCTATCTATCTCTCCTTCTCTCCTCCCTCCTTCTTTCTCTCCTTCCCCTTTAGATTAATACTCCCTACAGAAACATACAAGCAGGGATTCAGCAATGATGCCCTGGGCCCTCTTGCATAAAGAGTTGCATTTAAACGCAACTCTAAAAATCAAACGGAGGTCCGCCATTGCATAAAGAGTTGCGTTTGATTTTAAACAAATCTTTCAAGCAGATAAAAGGATCAAACGCAACTTTATGATAGATATATGACCAAACACAAAGTTGTGTTTGATTACAAGTTGCGTATGATATTTGCGTTTGATCTGAGTTGCGATCAATTGCAGCTTGACTTTTATGCAATTAAGTTTCCAATTATTACAAAGTGGGATGCATATTTTCTTTCTTGCTTTCTAAGTAAAAGGTTTCTAAAACAACAACTGGTACTATTGCCAAAAATATGTGAAAATACATTGAAATCTGTTAAATGATATGATAGTAAATTCATTCTAACAATTTGGTATCCATTTCCTTTCTTGTCAGAGAAAGAGTGGATATGAGTACAAGACCATAGATAATATTTAATGCACTGCAAATAAGCACCTACGCCAAAATCCTTAGCACGACATCCTTCTAAAAGGAACCTGCAGAGTATTGTCATAAAAGTATACGGTAAGTCTAAGTATAAGTATAATTACAAGTTTAAGTATTAGTATTTAAATATAAATATAAGTATAAGTACAAGTACAAATACAAGTATAAGTATAAATAGAAGTACATGTAGAAGTAGAATTAATCAAGACTACAATTATCACCACTAATTTGATTCTAAATTTATGTTCTAAGAGTAGTATTATGTTGACTTTTATAAGAAAAAGCAAATTAAACAATGGCACTTTCCATATATACATATACTGTATATCAGGATTAACGCTAATATCCATAAGTGATTCTAAATATATTTTACATGAGTGGTTATCTAATGCTCATAATTCTTTTTCAAGGAAAAGTGGTTATTATTACAATGGACATACTCAAATGCCGAAAATACATCAAAATTTCAATTGAAATTCATGCCCGTACTCCCCACTTGGACTCTCGCCATGATAAACAGAGCCTCTTGCCAACGTCCCCAACCAACTACAACAATTTGGGATTGTCTGTCGTTTCCTTGATTTCCACAGTAATACCCTCCAAATTGAATACACATTTCTTAAAGATACATGATATCATAGGCAAATATACCTAGTGAAAACAAGAAGACTTGAATATATTTGATGCGCATGATTCGAAGGAAACAAAGACGGAAAGAAGGCGTACGTGTATTGTTTATCGAGGAGCCTCTTAAAGACGGAAAAATAATGAAATTCTATTGTTATTTCAGCTGCTAAATCAATATAACACGATTGAAGTTACAGTAACATAATCACATGGTGTTATCATTTAAAACTATCTAGCTATTTCTGTTTGCTATCTATTGTGGAGTGTTTTGTTTAAACTTTGACCGATACGTAATCTATATATGTATGTCTTACGAAGTAGAGGGAATTCCAGAAAATGGTAGCAAAATTTACCATTTTGAGCTTATTCATCTTTTTTTTTTGGGGGGGGGGGTATATAATATTTCATGTGTCATACTGAAGCCGATCAAGGGATAAAATTCTCAACATTTGGAACAGTAACTGTCATCTTTACCAACTATCAAAATACCATGCATTAATAAACGAACTACTTCATTATTGCAAAGAATATACTAAAGAATATGTTCTAAAAGAATATCACAGAATTTCTTATATTCAGCAAAGGCAGAGACTTGAGATGTAGTAACTATGACTGCATCCCCCTTCCCTTCCCTTTCCCCCTTCCTATCAAATGACATGCAAAACTTATTGCGTTCATTCATTGACTAAGGTTTTGTTCACATATGATATGATAAACAGCCTAGGCAAGATGAAAGCTCTTTCAGATAAGAAGAGCTAAAACACTGTAAAAAAACAACAATGCTGCATTATTTTATGTGTTAATGAATGGTAACTGCGCACAACACAGGTCCTACATGTACTGAGCTCTGTGTTACAAGATACATAAATGTGAATCATATTACACTTTAAGTCATCATTAATTTAAAAAAAAAAAAAAACACCTTGGGGGTGTTTCACAAAGATCCTAAGTTGAACTTATCTCTAAGTTGGACTTAACAACTATAGAACGCCATTAGCACCTTTGAAAATATTTTGTAAAATTTATTTTAAAAAAGCATAAAATGTGGATTCAAATCATTCAAATATTATCAAAGAGATTTCATGTTCTTGATTTGGAATTTATGAAAAGTCTAAAAATACTTGTTGCTTTTGAATATATTTTTTATTTTAAGGATACAAATTGCTCTCCATAATGTTGAAGTCCAACTTAGAGTCAAGTTCGACTTAGGATCTTTGTGAAACACCCCCTGCTGATCTGTTAAACCTATATGTGAACGAACCGTACTACAGGACCCCTACTAGTCAGTCATCGGGTCGGTAATAGAATCCTTTCCTCTCCTGTTCAAACCGGGTGACAAGCTTCCGCTTTCCCTGGGAAACCCACGCTACGGATCGGAGCTTCGACTCATCTCTTACTCGTACGTGTGACGTGTGACATGACCGAACAACTGCTTTATAGTCTCCCTGTCAGTCGTATTAGAGGTACTTCAATCCCATGACGCGGTATTGAAGTTTTGAAGTTAGAATATGATCTACGTCTAATGTATTCCTTATCATAAATGACTTGAGCGATGTTGCAGGGTATGGCACTTACTGGGATCCAATGCACATGGGCCCTGGGGAGTATTTCACAAAGACTAAGATCAACTTTAAGTTGGACTTAACTATGGCGGGCCGTCCATGCCACTGTTTACTCTCACCATTTACTGGCATTGGTCTCTCAAGAGACGTACAAATCATGGTCACAACTCTACAGAATTGACATTTGTTGATAATTCATTATTGAAGGACAAAATATTATCTGAAGAGCATTATGATGAGAGCAAACAGTGGCATGAACGGCCTGCCATAGTTAAGTCCAACTTAAAGTCGATCTTAGTCTTTGTGAAACACCCCCTTGGTTTGATATCATCTCTTAACCATAACAATTATCTGGACCCTTGTGAAAAAGGTAGTTGGAAACTCTGGATATCATTACTCATTTACGTTGGCATTATCTTACTTTATCCCTTAAAAGAGTATAAACTCAGTTGTTCATATATCAATTATGAGTTATTGAACTCAATGACTACATATTTTTAGACTAAATAGAAAAAGTGGAAAGTGACTCTAACAGTAAAACCTAAAAATCATCTTAGTGGTCATTCTTACCATCATCGTTATCATCATCATCATCATCAACATCATCATCATCATTATCACCATCACCATCACCATGATTACAATAATAAATACAGCATTTTTTATGCGCCATCGATCTAGTAAACTATTCTGAGGCACAGTATCACTATCATCATCATCATCACCATCATCATTATTATTATAACCTTGGAATCAGCATCATCACTATCATCACCATCATTATTATTATCACTATCATCATCATCATCATCACCACCATTGTTATCACCACCATCATCATCATCTTAAACTTCATTACATCACTCTCAATATGACATCATTACTCTATTCATAACATCATCACTTCTCAAATCACTTATTTGAGTCTACCGATACTTTGAACTACACTGTGTCCTTGCGTACGTGACAAAGAACTACGATTAACGAAGCCTTGGAAGAAGGCCAGTGTTAAGAGGTACCACACTGCAGCATGCACACTTGTTTTACAAGTCACATGTTCCCCATGAAACTCATTCTAAATGAGGCAGTCCGATTCACCACTACATGTAAAAATAGTTTAAAAAACAATGTAAGTTGGTAATCATCTTGTATGAAGTACTTGAGCTAAGGTTTTTTCTGTATTTTCATCATTTATATTGTAAATGATGATCCTTTTTTTTCTTGCTGGAAACAATATTTCTAAAATTTCTTCCTAAAGGATTGATTGTCTTGTTTGTTATTGGAAATGATAATTTAATTTCAGTTGTTATTTCAATTTACATCCTGAAATGGAATGAAACATAAGCAAGCAAGTATTACAAAAATGTGTTCATTTTGGTGATAATAATAATATGCCTTCTTTTTTGCATTTGCTTCAGATTTGGATTATAATCTTGAAAATATTTTGAAAAAGAACCTACCTAAACTAAATGCATTGACTACATGATACATATGTTTGGACATTTTCATTGTACTGAAGACCGGAAACATGCTTTCTTTTAATGCTAAATATATTACTCATTGAGGATATAGTATTGAAAATAATATCGCTAGTGATTGCGAGACAACGAATATCACTCAGATAATATTTTCGATGCTTTCTTTTGTTTGAGGACAATTACAAGGAATAATCCTAAGCAAGGGGGTCCTACTTTACATTTCCAACAGGTGATTATCAATAATTAGGGGTCAATTTTCAAGTTCAGAAGGCCATTTGCTTATCAACAATCATTTTATGTTGATGCTTGCCAAACCATCTTAATAATTTCACTGTATACTCACAAATACTAAATATATTACTAGCGATTTTAGTAAAATAAATTTGTAGGGATTGGGTTGGAAAGTTTTCCACCTTATCACCTTTGTGGGTCAAAAACATCCATTGTTTAGCTCTGCTGCCGATTTTTTCTACATTACTATGGCGATGTATTTTCTATCATGCATTATAATCTGATTGGAAATTATGCCATCTCTCCTTCTCTATCCCTCCCCTTTCCCTTTGGACCCTTATCAACTCTCCCTATATTTCTCTCTTTTATCAGTCCTTCGAGCTTGAGCTCTCTTTTCCTTTCTCTTTCAGCTCGTATTTTGTGATGCTGCTTGTCCTATTCTACTTTCATATTCACATTTATATTCATACCTGAATTTATTCATGATGTGATTCAGAATGGTATTTAAAATTCTTGCTATGTATAAGTCACTGTCTTGTCATGACTATTGTTTTATTCTGAAAGCCGGAGGACCGTACCTGCTCATAGACTTTTCCTTTGCAGTCTTGACGCTCTTCTGGCTTTCAGCACACGACACCATGTTTTTGTCTTATGTTTTATATATTACATGTTACACCAATGGAAAACAAATTTCTGTATATTATGGACAAATAAAATCTTGAATCTTGATATCCTTTTAAAACAAATATTGGATAAAGATTGGATTGAATTGGAAATAGGAAGAGTATGTCAAAATCATCTTTTTATCACTCTGTCCTTTTGGGTCATCTCTCGGTGTGCCTTACCCCTTGAACAAATTAGCGGATGTGACCCACTAATGGGACACACAGGTAGCAGTTTAAACTTTCCCCCTCCTTTTCATTTCCATCAAAACTTGGTCAACAAAAATTGAGTCATACAGCCTCCAGCGTAGAAATTAATATTTCCTTGTAGCCCTGACCAGTCAATTTCAGGAAAAGAAAAAAATGCAAGGAAAATTTTAAGATGCTTATAATTCAGACCAGGATTTCATACTTGACTTTATGACGCCACCAGGCTGTCAACCACAAGGAAAAGGGTTAATATCTCAGCCACAGTGCTAGGACATTAATCTACATTTGACACACTCAACCCAGGTGATACAGATAGATATCTAGTATAATTATTCCTTGAAACGCACAGTGCACTGGTAACAGTTGCCAGAGCTAAAGCAACATGATCACATTCTAAACTCTTTGGAAGTGCAAGATTGTAACATCATATCATGAATTGATGTGCATGCACTTTACAAGAAAGGAATAATATTATCTTCCAAGAATTTATAAAATATGCAGGACAAACCTTCATTTCTTTTTCTGATGCTGCATTGAAGTACCATGTTCTGGAATCTGACCTCAACCCAATGATCTTGAAGGACCATTTTCTCTCGTCTGACACTGCCTCATCTCGCATGACCCTTGATTCAAAGACATTAAAAATAGAAAATATATTTATTATACTAACAGGTATGGGTAGTGTGGACCAGTGTTTTTATTTTTGGGGGGCCAATTTCCTTATAATAAACAATTTAAAAAAAAAAAAAAATCATTTTATTTAGTGTGGGAATTACCTTGATAGGCCTGTTGGCCTTTATTATTCCCACCACATTATGAATACCAGTAGTACATGTATTTCTAAAATCTTTGTTTTATATACACACACCCATGTTGATTGTATTTCTTTGATTTTTTAACCAAATCTGGAAATAAACTTGAAACTTGAAAATTTCTTTGAATTGGTGTTTGGTTATCATGACAGAAAAATACATAATTCATTGGTTGCAAGAGGATGTGTTTTTCATTAGTTCATCTTCATTTGAAAAAGCATAAACCATGAATGTTACACTTACTGTATCATGGAAAAGGAGTCTGTCACTGAATTACAAAAATAATGCTATTTTGAAGATAAACAATAGCATTAAATTAATGGGAGAGTTCTAAATGTAACACATTTTACATCATGACAGAGTTACGAACTGGAGTTTCCACATATCCTAATAGTGATCTAGTACCCCAGAACTAAATTTCAATTTTTTTTTTTTAGAAGCTTTTGCATCTTATGATGTGACAAAAATATTTTGTCTTCCTTCTTAAAGATAAACTTAAGTTCTGGTAATGCGATTGCATTGTGAAAGAAAATGTGTGGAATGGATCAGTAAAGTTGATCATATAGCATGTAAGTAATGGTGTGTAATGCAAGGTTCTGGAGTCATCAAAATCATCATAAATTTGGCAGAGTCTTGGTAAAGTAACAATCACTTACACAGGAAGATGTATATGGGACAACACACATGGTGTCGGGGCTGGTACTACCCTGATTTCCTTATCTTTCTATGCTCATTACTCAGCCAGTATACATTGTCTTCCAAAATTGTTTGGCACATGAAATTTATTTGTAATCTTGAACATTCAGTGTAAATTTTGTTAGATTCTGTGAGAATTCATTTTCTTTTTTTTACCAGAACTCAAGTTTATCTTTAATTTGGACTAATCCTGACAAGAGGACCTACAAATAAACCCTATATATAATTGTATGTGTGTGTGTGATAAATTTTTGCTGATTTTTGAACAATTTAACATTGGCAAATCAAATTAAATCAATTAAATCAAGTAACCTCCCTTACCTTACTTATTATAAACCCAGTGTATTTCCACTTCTTCTGTATTTTGTTCTGTAAAGTGCATAGAAACATGCAATTGTGCCTGTGTGTTTATACAAAAATTACAGTTAAATAATCATCATTATTATTACCTGTTGTAGCCTGTCAGGGAGAAGACTCCCTGTGGCTTCTTGGCCTTGTCGTCCCTGAAGTACAATACATAGTGCTGATAGATGATGACGTAGCGTAGCTGCCACCTTCTTGACCGGTCCTGGAACCCCAGAACCCTGCCCACATGCTCCCCGACCTCTCCTAGGACATCCACCTTACGATCCTGAGCCTTCTTGTAGAGGAAGCCAGAGTGCATGACATCTCGGAGGAGGATGTCATGAGCACCTGAACGGAAGGAGAGAATAGTCATTAAAACAATGTGATCCTGGACCGGTCCTGGAACCCTAGAACCCTGCCCACGTGCTCCCCGAGGAGGATATCATGAGCACCTGAACGGAAGGAGAGAACAACCCTTAAAACAATACGTTCTTGTTGATCCATTATTTCAAGTAGTTCAATACAACTGCTCTGTGCCAAGCTAGTCAAGGTGAAGGAATCGTGTTCCTGGTTCCTGGTTCAGAGGAACTCATAGACCAAGACATCTTGGAGAAGGATGTCAAAGGAACCTTAAAGGGGGTGTAGCATGGCAAATACTGGTTAACGCCATCTACAACTTCTTATGGACAACTGCACGTTAACGAATGGACTTGATAAAAGTTCTCATCACGCTTCGGTTTCACGTACTGCGGTCCCGTTGTCCGTAGTCATATTATACCCGATTGGCCCCTATTGAGGCCACAGGAAAGACATGTAGTCTCGTCATGCTACACCCCCCTTAAGTGAGAGAAATTGACCATTAATACCAACAGACTATTTCAGTTTGTACAGGACATCTGTTCTGTGCTTATAATAAAGAATTATAGTCTTAGCTAGGGAATGTTATTTTGAAATTGGTTTTAGTCATGTCCCAAAGCCATCATGGAGGAACTCACAAGACAAAATGTCTTGAAGGAGGAGGATGTGCCATCTATGAGGAACATTAACTTATCAATGATTCAGATATACATAACATACACAACCAGCGCATCGTTTCATGGTGCCAGCAGCTCAATGAAAGGTGTCATGTACATGTACCTCTGGGTAGGAACTGCATGTTTCGACACACTTTGAAAGCAATGCAAATTATATATATTCCAGCAGTGAGCAAATATAATTTGACAGGTTTCATATCATCTTAAAGCCCATGAACAGTTTTGATAAAACCCTAAAAACTTTTTGCCAGCTTTCTTTTCACTGTATTTGATAAAAAGCAAAATACCGACAAACCTACATGTATAAAGCAACCATGAAGTTCCGTCTCCTCCTCATGAGTAATATCAAACAAATAAGATTTGCAAAATAATTAACATGCCTGGACCAGACATATAAAGTCCTTCATGCAACGGCTACATGTAAAACATACTGTAGCTGTAGCTGTGGATCTAAGAAACTTTGTAAAAAATATCTGTGAGGTTCTAACGTGGGACGATCGAGGCCTGCTCCCAGGCCAACAGCAGATGTTTTGTAGCCTAATAATGACATTCCTTTAAAGGTAAAGACCAGTAATGGTCATGCGATTGCATTGTGAAAGAAACGTTGTGGAATCGATCAGAAAAGGTTGATCATCTAGCATCTAGCATCTGCAAGGTTCTGGAATCATCAAAATGATAAGAAATTTGGCCCATTCTTCGTAAAGTTACAAGCACTATACACAGAAAGATGTATATGGGACTACCCTATCTCTCTCACACGACCATGAGAGAAATAAATTTACCAAATATATAAATTAGTAGGCAGTTTCCCGGCAAATTTTTTATCATCATGTATTAGTCAAAACATATTCTTTCACATGATTGGTAATGCGAGCTTCCATTTCATTTTTTGAAATTGGGGCGTTACCAATACTGGTCTTTACCTTTAAACATAATTTTATCAAATTCACTAAAGAATAATCTTCCACCAGAAATCTTAGATGGAACATCCAACATATACCTTATGATACAAGAGTTACAATATGTGGATATATGACAAGTTCCATTCCAATTCCAGTTTTGCTACCAGGGGGGTGTTTCACAAAGATCCTAAGTAGAACTTAACTCTAAGTTGGACTTAAAACTTATGGACAGCCATTGGAGTCTTAAAATGAAATATATTCAAAAGCAGAAATTCAAGTATTTTAGACTTTTTATAAATTCCACATCCAGAACATGAAATCTCCTTGATGATAGAAAATATGAATGATTTGAATAAACAATTAAAGCTTTTCAAAATAACTTTTACAAAATATTTTCAAAGATGCTAATGGCTGTCCATAATTTTTAAGTCCAACTTAGTGTTAAGTTCTACTTAGGATCTTTGTGAAACACCGCCCAGAACTAGATATCAACTGTTAGGATCCAGAAGGATATAAACTTGTATACTTAAAGTCTTCAACATCAACTTAATCCCTGCTGGTTCTCAAAAGAAGATTCTTACTTTTAAATGGTGTCAGCAGTGGGATATATTAGTACAGTAATCAAGTATTTTGATCTACTTTATCATCTTCCCACCTTTCAGTTGGTAATTACTTGCAGTTAACAACAGAATTATTCATACCTGTTGTAAATTTGATACTTTTTGTGTGTATTTTCTATGTTAAGTTCAAGAATGAAAGGTGGACTGGTTGAATTTAATAGGGCCTTTGTTGAATACTTTTAGATGTCAGCTTTCATATGTCACATTCTCAAAAAACATAAATTGGGACAATCAAATTTTCACAAACTTGTTTTTTTTTTTTACAAAACTCGATATTAAGGGTATGAATAATTCTGGTGTTAACTGTATGTACTACTACTACTAATTTAATGTATAACAATGTCCCTCCAGGGAAAATAAACCATTTGCAAAAGAAGTGATTAACATTTTCCTCCCATGGAAATGGCACATTTCATCAAATATGAATCATGAATCTCTTTCTATTCATATTCTTCTCAGGGAACAAGAGAAGTGAATAGACAGAGATTCTCGTTAACAACTAAAATCATTCATACCCTTACCAAGTTTTGTCATTTTTTAAGCATGTGAAAAATTGATTTGTTCAAATTTATGTTTTTCAAGAATGTGACATATTAGAGCTTATAATAATATTAATAATATTCCGTATTTATATAGCACTCAATACATCGATCCAACGATGTGCCTAAGCCCTTTACAGATATATTATTACCCCGGTCATTGGATTCAGGCGTACCCGCACACAATGTATGCACATTTTCCACTCCCTGGGGAGCATTCCAGCCAGTCGCCATACATCTAAAAGTATTCAACAAATGCCCTATAATTCAACCAGTCCACCGTTCATTCTTGAGTCATGGAAAAAATAACATTTAATGTAAAGTGGTATGAATAATTCAGTTGTTCACTGTATGTAACAGCGATACTGTAGTGGATTCAACTTACATCCGTCAAATGTAAAGGACACTATGTCGCTCGGCATCATTGAAAATCCTCTTTGGCAATACAAGTCTTTAAATAGAACTTATTATCACAGTCTCCAATCCTGAATAAAGTCCTATTATCATTAGATATAAGTTACAGGATATCCATTGGCGTACTCACAAAGTAGCCATAGTTTTGTCAACAACTGCCATTCCGCTATTAAAGATATTTGGTATGTTCCCTCATGATTAGACGATAAAGATGCCAGACACTTTGAAAAGCCTTGAGGTTGTACTCCGCTTCAAATGTTCTTCACTTTAGGTCCTGTGATAGACGGCTCATTAGTGTCCGGACCTAACAACTCTTATCACTTCGATACACAACGGACAGACATCTCAGCGACCAATGACTTTTCACCTAGTAATTTCTGTAATGAATTAGTCTCTAAACTGTCTTTATTTATCCTTGTCTTCAATGGACACTGTCCTAAAACATTCCTCAGATAGCTGAGACAATTAAAAAGTGGTTGATTAATTAGGCACTTCCGTCAGCTTTAGATAAACATATTTATGCACGTATCCTGTGAACGATCCTTCTGTAGTAAATTATAGAAACCTTTGAGTCTAGTGGCATTAATCAGGGATTCTACTGGCGTACTGAAACATCCACATATGGTCTAACCTGCACATGCAGCATAACTTATAGAGCTGACAAGATACATTAAAGAAACCTGTCTGAATTAGACTTTTATGGTACTCTCCACAACTGGTATATTCACAAATAACGTCCGAAACAGCATCTGAAAAGATCAACATCCATTCAATCTAAATCAAGTTTTTCTGTCCGGGCACTGGTGCTGCTTCCAGCATTGTCAGGAAATGCACACAATAAATGCAGATTTTCTGAGTGCGATCTCCACATAATATCCAAATATTGAGCTTTCATTGTATTCCGTTATGACATCATGCAAAGGCACTTGCTCATCAACAATCAACGACCTTCTGAAAATAGGAGTTGATTATTCGCCACAACAAAGGAGAAATGGGTAGGGTCTTTTTTTAAGCATTACTTTTAATACTCGGGACGGGGAGACCCCTAAAGAAGTCCCATTGTTCAGTACCTTATGATCCTGTAGGACAAGTTTGTCAGGCCCTCTGTTACATCACTCACTCCTCATTCAAGGTCGTGCAACATCACACGTAAGGTCATTTCTTTACAAATTAGGCAGAAGAAGAATGAAGTCAAGTTTGCTGAAGGTACAAAAGTAATGGCAACGTTCCAAGCGCTAAAATCTTCTAAAAGCCGGCAGGCCCATAGAAGGGGACTCGGCTATCTGTTGTAGAGCTGAAGATTGCTCTTCGTACTTTCCACTCAAAGGGTTAAAAATAATCTCTATTCCATACACTAAATGTATCCTAACTAACTTTGCATATAATGTCAACCATAAAAGCTTCACAAATCAGCTATAACTGAAGAAGAAGATACAACCTTTGCCAGATCGCACAGAAAATGACTGTGTACATGAAATTTGCTTCATGGACTATTGTTCCAGAATCTGAATGTCGCAGTACAAATTCTTTTCACACGATGCCACGGCGAAAGATTATCTGTTCCTCAAAAAATGTCCAAGTCTGAAGGTAACTCTCTGTAGTCTATTTCGAAATATATAATCTTGAAAGTGATCATACTCCAAAGAAAATAGAAGGACCATGCCCTGTGTGCCACAATGAAGTCCTAAACAGCGTTTGAACGCCAGAACAAACTACAAGCCCCTAAAGCGTACTCCCAGAGGCTCCAAGAATTAGTGATTGCTTCCTCAAAACACAAGCAAGATCCAAGCTATCAGCTGTGCGTCTCTCCCAAAACTCTAATTGTTCAATTTCCTCGACCCAGCTATCTCCATGGGACCTGAGTCTCCACGAGGACAATGTGGGACTATGGGGAGCAGGTGCCCTGCCTTGCGGGTGTTGTCAGCACGGTGGCTTGGAAAGAGATGACTCCTTTTGGTAATTCGACTTAAAGACCTTTTTCTCACTTCTCCTGCTTCGAAGAAGGCGATAATAAGGAAGTGTTACTGATTAGCGAATAGTTGCAGCAATTTCCCCAACCAATCAGCGTGCATGCACAGGATGGGGTGAAAAGACAGAGAGAGAGAGAGAGAGAGAGAGAGAGAGAGAGAGAGAGAGAGGGGGAGAGAGAGAAAGTGTGTGTGTGAGAGAGAAAATATACCAAGAGAAAGAAAGAAAGATAGAGAGAGGGAGGGAGAGAGTCAGACACATTGTATTCTAAACTTCAACCTCACAAAAGAGTACTTTCACTCAGCAATTGAAACTGTCATACCATATAACTTTTTGACAGAACATCATTGTACTGCTGCAGTTAACTTTTCAACAATTACCATAATGGCTGTATGTGCACTTCAAGTGTGTATTCCTAAAGATTTCATAAATGTTGCTTTGCTGTGTTTACATTTGTTTCTCACGCTCGTATCAGTATCATCTTCAACTAGAAATTGTCTAACACGCAATAAAAATAAATTGTTGAAGTTTTAAAGAATGATCAATTGTGTGTGTATACATTGTAAATAATATCTGTAAGATAAACTCCAAACCTAAAATGAGTAAAGCTTTAATACATGAAATGTCTATTATACATTAGACTGGGGAGGCAGTGGGTCACAGGGGTCTGACACCCCCCCCCCCCTTTCTATTGCTTGTCATACATTTGTGTGTATTGGACAAAACAATTTTTTCTTCCAATACCTTCTTTTTTTCTTTTCTTTTTTTTTTGGGGGGGGGTCTCATTTCTTTGAGTGCTGAGTCAGCACCATTAAAGTTCTGATGTCTTTGACATATTTTTGTTTTTGATTCTAATGAGAGGTTGTTTTTTTTTGGGGGGGGAGGGGAGATGAAACCCCCCTTTTTCATTATACAAAATCATGGAGCTGCCCCTGGTACCTGGTACCTGTTTTAAAGATTGTGACAATGGACTTTCTCTTTTTATAATATACAGCGTATATATATATATATATATATATATATATATATATATATATATATATATATATATATAAATATATATATATATATGAGGGCTAAAAAGTACTTGCATTGACTCCTTATCATTCTAATTGAAAGTTAGCTTTTACTTTTCACTAACTAACTTTCCATCATTTTTCTCTTACCAGAAAACTGTTAGGATATTTAACAATCGACCAATCCACTAACTTGTCATTTATTTAATCAATCCATCCACAATGACTCACAAACATCATCATACCCTACACACAAAATTGAGTCTTAGTGGGAATTCCCCTTCACATAAACTGGGGACAATGCCATGCTATCCAAATAGAATGGTGTTATCTATACTTCTTGTGAGAACAATGTGTAGTTTGTTAGCTCAAGTTAGAAGAATAATACAGGACTCAAAATGCAAGGAAGACAGGCAAATATGATCAAGAGCTGTGGATATAGTACAGGATAAAGGAAAGTATGGTGTAATGGAGAGTTATACAGAGTTGATAAACTCTAGAGTAAAAAATAGATAAATAAATGGTATATATGTAGAGGTGTAATTGTGGTCGAGTGGATACGTCGCCGGACTGTTGATCACAAGGTCCGCGGTTCGAGTCCCGCCGCCGCACTAATGTTCTTTGGCAAGACATTGATCTACATTTGCCACACTCCACCCAGGTGAAGTAAATGGGTACCTGGTAGGAATTTATTCCTTGAAATGCTAGAGCGCCGTATGGCAGCCGTGCTAAAGCCAGGGTAATAATCGGGAGCGCCAGGAGGGTCAAATCTGACTGACATGAGCGCTATACAAGAACCCACTATTATTATTATAATTATTATTGTCGAACTGCCTGAGAGCACCTTTGAAAATCTCACTGTGTGCTAACATGTTGCAGATACCAAACTCCCTCCATCACAATGATAGGTGAGCAATGCAAACAATCCAGCCCGGTTATAACATAGCCGCGCCCATCAGGCCTTTTGAGAAGCGCCATCACATTAACCTTCCAATCACCCCATTCAATCTGCACACGTACATTACACATCAAAATTGCTTGATCACTCTTTAACATGCAATTAATAAGCTTTATCAGGTTACAAACGAGAAATCAACCGATTAGGTCACAGACACAACAGGATATAGTTCAAGTCGATACACGCATGTTGAGATCAATGGATGCTATCCTGATTAAATGAGTTAAATGATGACAGGTTCCATCACAGCATTATAAACTTATTTGCCAACCATCCTGCTCACTTCAATGAACTAATCATTACCCAGAATGTTAGCAAAGATGTATCATGGCATCACTTTGAATTGAGCCTTTTAATTTTAGGCCTTTAATCCTTTGCTTCAGGTAGTTTTTTATCATTTTGCACATTAATCTTCCTTTTCCTTTGCTCTTTTCCTTCTGTTTTCCGGCTCTTGCTAGTCTCCTTCTTCCATCCTGTGTCATAAATTTCAATGATATTTCTAATGAAACAAAGCTCCATATATTTAGTTAAAAGAACTTTGAATAGTTCTTATAATGGTTAGAGTCGTTTATTCAGTTTTCACAACTGTGATGTAAGCAAAATATTTCAATATTCCTGCAAGTCTTCAAATTCATTATTGACTGTCAATAGGGTGGATTCACATTTAACAGTGCCCCCACCGGCAAGCCATGACAGGCCTATTTTTCGGCTGGCGGGTCGACATCTTTAAACCAGTGTAGCACAGCAAAACATGTAAGCTAGCCACCAGTTGATATGACCCAAGTGGTCAGAACTGTGTAATATCATTTAAAGGTCGTCAATACTACTGGGCCAGAAGGGATTAGACCACACAGCAAGGTCACTGACAGGTGGCTCTCTCATTAACTCAGCTCTCAACTAACATAAGAACTAGATGGAATTTTGACTGCGCGCAGTCGAAAATGATGCCTCCGCCATAGAGCAATTTAAACAAGTTTGGAGTTTAAATCTCCAGTGGTTCTTGAGATATCATGATAACAATCTCAATGTATGGAATTTCATAAGTTGACCTCTGTGACCCTTGACCTTTGACCTATGTGCTCCAAAATCTAATCAGATTGTCTTCCTATGGTGATACACACTATCATTAAGTTTGAAGTTTAAATCTCCAGTGGTTCTTGAGATATTATGATATGGTGATACATACTATCATTAAGTTTGAAGTGAAAATTCTCCAGTGGTTCTTGAGATATCGCGATAACGATCTCAATGTATGGAATTTCATAAGTTGACCTCTGTGACCCTTGACCTTTGACCTACGTGCTCTAAAATCTAATCAGAATGTCTTCCTATGGTGATACACACTATCATTAAGTTTGAAGTTTAAATCTCCAGTGGTTCTTGAGATATTATGATAACAATCTCAATGTATGGAATTTCATAAGTTGACCTCTATGACCCTTGACCTTTGACCTACGTGCTCCAAAATCTCATCAGATCGTCTTCCTATGGTGATACATACTATCCTTAAGTTTGAAGTTTTTACATCTCCAGTGGTTCTTGAGATATCATGATAACAATCTCAATGTATGGAATTTCATAAGTTGACCTCTATGACCCTTGACCTTTGACCTACGTGCTCCAAAATGTAATCAGATTGTTTTCCTATAGTGATACACACTATCACTAAGTTTGAAGTTTAAATCTCCAGTGGTTCTTGAGATATCATGATAACAATCTCAATGTATGGAATTTCATAAGTTGACCTCTGTGACCCTTGACCTTTGACATACGTGCTCCAAAATCTAATCAGATCGTCTTCCTATGGTGATACATACTATCCTTAAGTTTTAAGTTTAAATCTCAAATGGTTCTTGAGATATCGCGCTAACAACCTCAATACAAGGAATTTCATAAGTTGACCTCTGTGACCTGTGACCTTTGACCTACGTACTCCAAAATCTAATCAGATCGTCTTCCTATGGTGATAAATACTATTCCCGAGTCTTAAGTTTAAATCTTAAATGGTTCTTGAGATATTGTGATAACGGTCAAACGGGACGGACGTACGGACGGACGTACGGACGGACGGACGGACGTACGGACGGACGGACGGACGGACGTACGGACGGACAACCCGAAAACATGATGCCTCCGGCACCACCTTCGGTGGCGGAGGCATAAAAAGAGGATCATGGGGGACCAACATGCACCGATCGGCGAAGTTTTCTATATAGAGGGAGCAAGTAGCTACAAGTAGGACAGTGGGGCTTTAACGGGATGATTGTTCTGATATCAGCATACATTTTTATATTGATTTGGATGCCAAAACCCACTGTCAATTGATTCAAGCTGAAAATTAAGCATACTTTTGGACAAAAAAATCAATATAAATAGTAATTTGTTGTGCCCCAAAGTGACCGAAATGACCATAATGTTGTTAATGAGGGGGGGGGGGGCTATTTGACCACTTTTCTAGCATCAGGGCACATTTTTACATAGGATATGCCTATCAAATCTCCTTTGCTAATAATAACGATTGGATAAATTACCTGAACAAAAGTGACCATATCATTATATCATTATTATTATTTTTATCATCAATTTCATTATTATTATAAGAAGTGACTTACTGGTATTTGTTTGGAATAAAAACATGAAAGTAATATATACTAATCATAGATTCAAAATCTCATGTTCACTCAAAGCTCACATACACACTATAAACTTAAACCTTAAAACCATTCAAAGCCATTTCAAATTATCATGGTTCTGCAATTCAATGTGAGATAAAAAGTGAAATCTGAAACAAAGTCAGTGACATACTTATTTTCTTGATATCCTCTATCAGGTTTGAGCTCTGTATTTTTGAAATGACATAGGGTGGATCGCACTTTGGTTCTTCTTCTTCCTCTTCTACCTCTTCTATGTCTTCTTCTTCTTCCTCTTGATCAACTTGATCAAGATTAAGATCTAAATAATATCCTTGCTCCATTTTTCCTTGAGCCAGGCACTAGGGTTCTCCTTGCAGACAGGAAGATGGGAATATTTTAATATCCATCACAAAATCACTTTTTTTCAAACTTATAGTTTCAATATTAGTCAGAACCAAACTTCCATGAACATATCCATGCTTCCGCTTGTATAAACATGTATCTCGCGAGCTTGTACAGTTGAGAGAAAATGTTTTCATTCAGATTGAAACTAACAAGGATCTTATACGAGTCTTTGATGAAGGCCAGAGGCTCTTCAGCATATACACTTGTGACAATTATGAAGGACTTTGGATAGTCCAGTATCAGTTCCTAATGGAGGCTATTTGGAGCATTGAATATCCAATAAAAGCTTGATAATGTACATGTATTAAAGTCAGGTGAATCAAAACTCATTGTTGTGAACAATGTCGGTATATTGATACCAATTGGCAATGCCGATGATGTCACAAGACACTTGAAGACAGCTAGTAGTTCTTCCCTGTATCACTTATCAGGAGTTCCTCAATGCAAATAGCCCTGTAAATGTAATCCATGCATGCATGGACCAAAGTTAAAGCCTTGATACATCCCTCTTAGATTGTTGCTCCAAAAATAATTAACAGAACATGCTCCTTTTCACTACCTGGGATCAGTCTTTTCCAAAAATATCTGCCACAGCCCTAACTTCTATTATCATTCATTACATAAAATACTCAGGTCTCCTTCTCAACGGACAATTCCACTGCATTTGGCCCCACAATTGTTCAAACCAGCAAACACGAGGTCATGATCTCCAATCAAAAGATTCCACGTCCTTAATTTTCATCCGGCCCAGGCTCTTTTAGTTGTAATGTAAAACTCCTACATGTAAAAGCAACTTCTCATAAATGCAGGATCGACTCCATGCAACGCTTTTTCCACGATTCACAAACGATTTATCCTCATGATAAAAATCCTTCTTTTTTACACTCCAAATGGATCCTCGTTGTAGACGTACCTTGCAAAACTATTGTTTAATTACACGGTTTTTCGCTTCTTATGCCTTTCAATTGACAAAAATATTTTTCTGTCTACACATGGTCTTTATGCACTAGTTTTTGCACTCAAGTTGACTTAACCATGTAGATACTTTGTACCAAGTATTCCACCCGCATGCACACGTACAATGGAAGTGGCATGTCAACCGAGAGTCGGCACAGGAAGTTAGTTCACATATATTTTATCATTATCAAGGTCCAAGGGTGAGACCTGCCCTTGTGGGAAAACCCCAAGTACAAGTATTTCAACACTCAAACAATCACCCTCTTCCTCCTTTCTGTGTTATTACCATATTTCAAAACATCATTACAGGGATAGAGGTCTTTAAATTGGCAATATACTAATATAGTCATATCAGTTACATGTAGGATGGGATCAGGTGCTCGATAGGTCATTAATTGCTCAATAAAGAGCTATAATCGAAAGAAACTGAAATAAACAATGCTCTCTGTAGACTCTGTAAAGAAAATATCAAAGCTTTGACCTTTGATCGGTAAGGAAGGAGTAGTAGCACAAGCGAATACTAGGCAATCTTCCGTGCCAAACTCCATTCATCCGTAAAACGGGAAGTCTTGCAGACCTCGTGTCTTGTATTAATAAAATTAATTATTCATTTCGATTTCCCCTTGCTTTCCTCTCACCTCCGATCATTTGATAATTCCCCCACTGATTGTTAATTATATGACATGTATTCTCTTATCATCATCTACGATCGAATGTTGACTTTCTATCTTTCTTTCTATCTTTTCTTCACTGCTTTACCCACATCCTCTGCCTACCTACCTTTGTTTTCTTCAACTCTCTCGCTCTGTTGGCATACTCATCGTACAAAACGTATTTCAATTACCTTATTCAACTTTAGCTGTTATGAGTATAGTTTACTGAAACTGACTATGATTATGATTATTTCTTTTTTGTAAATTGATTCTCTGTAAACTTCAATTTCAACTTATGAACAAGGAACAGTAACAGGAACCACATATATATTATGAGGCAACACTTTTAGGCAAGGAAAAAGTACAAGTGCTACAATAATCATAAAAACTATTGTGAAATTTGATTACATTTATCTATTACAGCCTCTATTCATTGTCAACATTGTTTACCCCCTTGGCACTTTTGGTTGTATCTATAGAATGTACATTACACAATGCAAGCATGACTTGTTGAACTTCAAATTATTATTCAAACACTGACTTGGAGACTCGAGGCTCTAATATTGACTATGTGGTACATTTGTACGTCTAAGGCAATAAACAATCGAGACATCTAGATTTTAATCTGGCCCCTTTTTCATAAACTTTTTTTTTTAAATGCTAATGTTTTATGACCAATTACCTCACAGCCAATCAGATGCCATGATTTCAGTAGCTTTTAAAATTGTAACTTGAAAAGTTGATAACAAAGTATATGAAACTGGAAGCAGTTACATGTATATCACAATTTATGTGTATCATCATTGAGCTCAATGTGTCAATGTTTTATTAGCTCAGTTCAGCAACAGGCCAATTTTTCGTAGACATGAGACAGCTCTAGTCTTCTGCCCCAATAGCTGTACAATTTCTATAGGGTTTATACTGTGTTTTATTCCAACAATAAGAGATGTACTTTACCTTTTAAGTTGATTAGTCGTATGACCGTTAAGATATGACGCAGAAACAGCATTAACAAAGATGCTGCAGATTTCATTTTTGCGTGTAAATGAATGGTAACCACAACAAGGGTCGTACACATATTTACTTAGCTCGATGTCATAAGATAAAGAAATATGAAGCATATTACAATCACATTATCATTTTTTTTTTAAATGCCAACTTACCATTTCATATCTGATTGAGGATTTAGGTTATTCTATGATAAGGGATAGATCTAAAATATAATATAAAATTCACCTGCAAAAATCTCAAATGAACTTACTGATGTTTTCAAGTCCATCCCTGGAGTTCAGACACGATTCCGACGTCGTTCGCTGGAGGGGTTGTAGATGAAGACTCGTCGGGAAGTTGATGCTGATCATCGACTCTCTGCCTGTTTTCCAAGCCATAAGAGTGTTGCCGTGGTAACCCCTCTATCCGATAAAACTCTTTCTGGTTTGAAACCTTCCGTTCTGGTGCCAGTGGCAATGATGATGCAGACCCTAGCCAGCTGACGCTAGTTGCTACATCCCTGTAATCATTACAATTCGTTTGAATTTGATCAATTGCCTGTAAAATGTGTAACTAAAGCAATCAT
Source organism: Strongylocentrotus purpuratus (assembly GCF_000002235.5). Taxonomy (NCBI): domain Eukaryota; kingdom Metazoa; phylum Echinodermata; class Echinoidea; order Camarodonta; family Strongylocentrotidae; genus Strongylocentrotus; species Strongylocentrotus purpuratus. The sequence continues at coordinate 3,449,524 of NW_022145600.1, forward strand.
GTCATAATACAATATCAATTTCCTGCATTAGAAATGTTATAGTAAAAAAAATAATAGTATTTGCTTTATCATCAATAACAATCACTTACTAGTACTAAAAGTATATAATGATAATTACATTGCTTGCTAATTAAAAATGGTAAATAAATCACAATTGTAAGCTTAAAAAGCATAAATGATAAGTTGACTCAGTGATCCAAAGATACTGTTGTCGTTGTCAATTGATCATGACATTTTAACAAGTCATGACAGTGTACTGTAATCAGGCAAACTATTTTCCATTCAATTTGCTGTTAACATTTATGAAAGAGAGCAAAAGTGATGATTCATTTCATTTTTCGTTTTTCATTTCAATTATTTTCATATTTCTCATGTTACATATACATTTCAAAATAAAGTACAAGTTGTTTTGTGTGTGATAAAATAACAATCAATAATACATAATAAATAATATAAAGATAAGTGGTCAATAAAGAGTACTCATTTAACTGAGAGAAATATGATGAGACCTACATGAAATATCTATATTTCATGAACAATTATATATATGGTGTATACATAAGATTTAAAACGATACCTTTTTATTTCTTTATTGAAATCCCATCCATGAGCTATCCTTCACAAAGAAATGCGGTTCACGACTGGAAATGAGCATTTTAACTGCAAAAGAAAAAAAAGTCTCGATTAAACTCTTGATATAGGTACATTTGTTACTGCATGCAGACAAAGCCACCATATACATGTATAGCAAATTCAATCAGTACATAAATCATAATTTGCATTGTTTTTTTTCATTGATTGATTCCTTTCCAGACAACAAAGAAATGCTGTTTCCATGCCTTTTATTTCGAACAATACTATTGAAACTCAGAATATGGCATGACCTTTTCATCAACCAGAGCGAGTAACTTTTGTACATGCAAGTCCAAAGTACAACTGTACGCTATTATAGTCTCAACTGAAGGAAAGTATATCGTGTTATCAGACTCAAGACAAATAAAGAAGATGAGAGAGGAATAAAAAATACTGATTTGAGAAGTGGCATCATAATTCATAATCATAACAAACAAAAGACTAAGTTATTAATACAGCTGGAAAAGACCCAAGACATATTCCATAATTCAGACAAAATCAAAAGAAAGAATATTGATCACATTTAAAACTCAAATATATGTTTGGAAATCGCTCAAGTTCGTATTTGATCAGGGAAAACATTACTTTTCACCTGTTTCAATATTTACGCTTTGTCTACACAAAAGGGTGATTCTACGCTTGACTGAACTGATTGAAAAAATGTGTTTGTCTGTTTGTTTTAAAAGTATATTTCTACATTGTTCTGAGGGTACATTATCATTTGTACACATCAATGATCAATGACCCGCTTCTAATAATGACCAAAATTGAGCTTATCAAGTCTTTACTCAGCACAAAACGTATGACTCTGTGGTACAAGGTTCTGAAAATCAGATTACCTTCTAGGCCTATTTTTTGCAATGTGTTTTGAAAATTCCTAACGGTCAATATAATTCCTCATACACGGACGGTAGAGGAAATTACCAGTTCTAATATTTTAAGAGGAGTTTTTTTTGTTGGTACTAAACTACTATCTCTTGTTTACCATAGGATTTACATAATTTTATATTTTCAGTCTGCAAAAGGGACAGACTATCTTTAAATGTTGTAAAATCCTTTTTTACTCCACTACATGAAGTATAGATTTATGATCATTATTACTTCCATCTTTATTTATTCATCTAATATTATCTTTCTTAATATTGTCGCACTATTAATTGATTAGTCTTGCGAGGGCAAGAATCAAACTGGACTATCTTTCATCTGAAACATGAGCTTGTAAAAGGAAGAATGAACATAAATAGATTACACTTATGATTATTCTCTCAGTATCAGGGCTAAACAAAACAAATTCATATTACATCAGAGTTATACAGTATGACATTTATGACTTTACTTTTGTCTGGATTACATTTAATCGTAGACAAAGTAAAACATACTTGTCATGTAAATGGATACAAGTAAAACCACACCGCCTCCTTAGTCCTTAGACAATTAAATTTGCCCTTGGAATTTTATGATTATCCAATTGTCTTTACTCTTTTCTTACCAAATCACACCACTGACAAGCAAAATTTAGAAAAAATGTGCCAGTAGCCCAGTACATGTACATGACAAGTGAAGTAAAATAAACCTTCTGTGAGTAGACTATGATGAATTTGGGCAATGCAAAACTTTTAAAAGCCCCCCCCCCCCTCCCCCCTCCTCCTCCTCCTCCTCCTAGTTCTTCCTGTTTTTGACTTAGTTTCTTCTTCTTCTTCTTCTTCTTCTTCTTCTTCTTCTTCTTCTCCTTCTCCTTCTCCTCCTCCTCCTCCTCCTCCTCCCCTTCTACTTCTTCCGTTTTTGACTTAGTTTCTTCTTCCTCCTCCTCTTCTTCTTCTTCTTCTTCTCCTCCTCTTCTTCTTCTTCTTCTTCTTCTCCTCCTCCTCCTCCTCCTTCTTCCTGCTTTTTACTTTGTTTCCTCTTCTTCTTCTTCTTCTTCTTCTTCTTCTTCTTCTTCTTCTCCTCCTTCTTCTTCTTCTTCTTGTTCTTGTTCTCCTCCTCCTCCTCCTTCTACTTCTTCCTGCTTTTTACTTTGTTTCTTCTTCTTCCTCTTCTTCTTCTTCTACTCCAATGAGGAAAAGGCCTATACACTAAAAACCACACCACACACAAGTAAGGGATCGAAATACCTACTACACAGAACTGTATGGAATTGGAAACAGCCATAAACAAATAACTCTCACAACAACGGTCCGAGCAGCTACAATCACCCGAGCCGAGCGGGCTGCGGCCGTGTGTGCAAGCACTTGCACTTCTGACGTCCAGTTTTAGAGACTTTTGCATAGATCTAGGCCTACTGCTGTCGAAAAATCAGGTGGTTGACCTTTAAATTTCCTCTTTAAAGTCAAACAAATGTTAGCGATGCTCAGATTAAATGATACGTAGTTATCGGGTCGCACACACAGATTACACGCTATAATGCTCGATAAGCTACCAAAACTAGTCTGCGCAATGAAACTAGAATACTAAAACTTGAGTCTCTTTTAATTTTTAAAATAACTTTACACATAATCAAAGAGGGTACACGAAAAAAAAAAATTACAAGATATTAAAGAGTACTATATTTAAGTAGATAAGATATATTTTATTGGAAAATTCAGTCACTATAACAAAGCAAATGGCAATTCGAATTTAAATCAGGTCTGAATATTATATACTAACTAAGTAAATAGGGAATCCCGTTCTATTAGGCTTCTAGACAAGACAGTGCGCTACGAGCTCAGTATGCATGATATAGGAACACCACTAAACTTTTTGGAGGGAAAAAGGGGGGTACCCCGGGGGGGGGGGGGGGGGTACCTACAAAAGGAAACCTCAAAGCGAAAATATGCAATTGTTTAACATTGTTATATACCCCTACAACATCGTGATTAAGATATCAAGGATTATTTCAATATCTGTTTTGTGTTTACAAGTTCCAAGATACAGTTGGGTGTGATGGTCTGACTTTGCGAGGGAGCGAATTAAGCGAGCAAACAAAAAAGATTTGTGAGGTCACATTACGACCGATAAGATATCATAAAGACCAACAACAAAAGATCCTGATTGAGTATTAAGCACAATCTCATCATGAAAGCCTGAAAACCCTTTAATTAGTTACAAAATTACATCAAAGTAAAATAGTCATATTTTATGTAAAAGAGGCACTTTATGGGTACTTGAAAAAAGGGGCAATCATGTGCTGGAGGTTCTCGCCCTATCTGTTCAAAAACTCATTATCCCTATATATTTTAATCAACTTTCAGAGTCATCACCAATGAGCCTTCATCAATCCTCTCCCAAGACTCTCTAACTTGTCTTTTATAAGGAAACACCTTTGGATTCTTCATTAAAACTCATCATTATCTAATAATGCAACAGTAGAAATTATAATACTATAGGGATTAAAATAGACCTGTATTCTTTAAATCATGTTCTGGAGGTTTTCATATAGCAAACAAAGCCTGCCATAAGCGGTACCCGTTGATTCCCCATGGTCCCCTTTTTCTCATCTTAATTGAGAGCTGATTTGATGAGATAACCACCTGTCAGTGACCAAGCAGGGAGGTCTAATCCCTCCTTGCCAAACTAGTGCGGACAGGCTTTAAATTGAATATTCCTCAAGAGTAACAAATAAATTAATACAACAAAAGGGATTCCAAAAGAGAGGACCCCAAAAGATACATTATTAGACACGTCTTGTCTAAAAACAAATTGCGATTAGTACCAGCCTTCAATGAATTCAAAGGTGGCGCCCACAAATACAAAAGCAACCACTCATCCTTATTGCAGGAGCCACGAACCACAAAGAAGCCCCAGAATGCACATTCGCAATCACGCAATCATGTACTGCGAACGCGCATCCGGAGGCCTCCCGCCTATCTGCCAAAAAAGAGACAAAAACTCAAAAACTCATTAACCCTCAGGCGCGTATACAGGGGGGGGGGGGGGGGGGGGGGGGGGGGGGTTGGGGGGTTAAACCCACCCCTTTAGTATTTTTCTGTGTGTAAACTCCCCCCCCCCCCATAACCCCCTTAAACCCCCCCCCCTTTTTGGATTTTTAAAAAAAAAAATTCTATTTATTAAAAAAAAAAATTCCCATGGCTGACCTAAAAAAGCTGACCTTACCCCCCCCCCCCCCCAAACGGAGCAAAATGTCAAATTTTCAAATTTCGAGACCAAGAAAAAAAAAAGTGTCCTCGAATTCTTAGTTGAAATGCAGCATTTACTTGTTCACCCCCTTCTTCAAAATAAACCTTGCATCATTATGGGAGATTTCAACGTTGATTTGTTAAAATGTAATGATAATCAGTTCTCTCATTATTTTCTGGATACCTTACTTTCATATTCTTTTGTTCCATTAATTTAAAACCCACGCGGTTATCCACTCATTCGTGTACTCTCATCGATAATATATTTGTAAATGTTGATCATTTACAAACTGAATCTGGCATCATACTGTCTGACATATCAGATCATTGTCCAGTTTATTGCAAAATTCAAAGTTTATTTAATCTTGCTGAATCACCTCCCCCGTCAAAAATAGTAAGGAAATTTACAGCCTCCAAAATTGATAAATTAAAGGGAAAGTCGGGATCGATTGATTGGGCAGAAATTTTGGCTCATACTGATGTAAATGTGTCTTACAACAATTTTATCCACGTTCTAAAAATAGCTCTTGACGAATGTATTCCTCTAGAGAGATGCAAATTTTCTTGTTATAGACATGAACCACGTAATCCTTGGGTCTCTAAATCTTTATTAAGATCAATTAATAGGAAAAATAACTTGTATTATAAATTTCGTGCGAATCCCAAACCTAAACTTCGTGAAAAATATGTTAAATATAAAAACACATTGACAAAGATTATGCGATTAGAGAAACGGAGATATTATTGTGCCCAGTTTGAAAAAAAAAAAGAAATCCAACATAAAGGAAACATGGGGAGTTATTAATAAGGCATTGAACAAAAAAAGTGGGAAAAAAGCATAAAACAAATCCGAGAGGATAATAAAACCATCAACGATGAAGAATCTATTGCTAATCACTTTAATGATTACTTCTCAAACATTGGACCCAATCTTGCCAAGAAAATTCCTGTTGTCGAAAAACCCTTTCATTCTTTTTTGAAGAACAAAAATCAGAATTCTATATTTTTTAGTCCAACCAACTCATCTGAAATTCTAAAACTTGTTAATAATTTCAAAGAAAAAAGAAGTGCGGGTCATGATGAAGTCAGTAACTTTTTATTGAAAAATATTATACACGAAATAGTTGTTCCCTATCTTTCCACGTCTCAGGGTGCGGTTCCCGATGCCATGAAACTTGCAAAAGTTGTTCCGATTTTTAAAAAGGGTGACCCCTTAGATTCGTGTAATTACAGGCCCATATCTCTCCTGTCTTCCATCTATAAAGTGTTAGAAAAACTTAACTATGATCGCACAGTAGCTTTTTTAGTGAGTAATAATATATTCTCCGATTCACAGTTTGGCTTCAGACAAAAACATTCGACTGTTCATGCTATTTTACATTTCATTAATCATGTTACTTCTGCAATCGATGATCACTCTCATACCCATGGGATGTTTCTGGACCTCTCCAAGGCCTTTGACACAATCGACCATCAAATTCTACTATACAAACTTTCACACTATGGTATACGTGGAAGGGCCTTGGAGTGGTTCGAAAGCTACCTCAAGGGTAGGAAACAATACGTATCCATAAATGGAACAGACTCGACCTTTCAACAGTTAATTTGTAGAGTGCCACAAGGATCCCTTCTGGGGCCAATTATATTTATATTGTATATGAATGACTTTCAAAACTCATCCAATGTTTATATTATTCGCTGATGATTCTTCTGTGTTTTTCTCACACAAAAACCCCAATACACTACTTGAAACCGTAAATCTTGAAATGAAACTTGTTGAAGAGTGGATTTGTGCCAACAAACTTTCCTTGAACTTAAATAAAAATCAATGTATGCTCTTCAGCAGCTCTATTTCGGGGATTGCCTGGCAACGTTTACATCAATGAAACGATTATAAACTTAGTTGATTCGTCAAAATTCCTTGGTTTTATCATTGACAATAAACTTTCTTGGAAAGAACACAACTTAAATTTAAGTAAAACTCTATCAAGGAACATTGGGATAATCAATAAATTAAAAATGTCTTTTCCTAAGCATATTTTGAAAAGTTTGTACTCGACGCTTAACTTGCCTTATCTTAACTATGGCATACTTGCATGGGGAAATTTGTTTAATTACCAGTTGGACAAATTATTGATACTTCAAAAATGCGTCATACGAATAATCTGCCACACTAATAGTTTATTTTTAGAAAATAAAATATTAAAAGTTCATGACCTGTATAATTTCTTTTTAGGCTGTTTTATGTTTCGATTAAATTTTAACGAACTTCCTCATGCCATCACTTCGATATTCCAAAAGAATCGACAACTTCATAATTATCCAACCTGACAGTCTTCCTTTTTTCACTTACACAAACTGAGAACTTTACTAAAACAAAAAACTTTGATTTATACTGGTCCTGTGTACTGGAACTCCTTAGACATTTCGCTCAAACAGCTGCCAAGTTTAATTACTTTTGAATATCATTTGAAACATAAACTTCTACTCCAGTATGAAAATGAGTAAGGTCATCATGATAGAGACCATCGGTAATATCAACACTTGTTGGCTGGCTGCACCACACACCCGTTTTTGTTCTTTTATTTTGTTTTTTGTTTTATATATTATGTGACAAATGTATTATGTAAAGGGAACCTTAATTACAATCATTATGCTTCCAAGGTTTCCTCCTCATTACTACAGATAATTGTTAGCATCATATGTATTTAATGACTTGCCATTACATTGTTTTTATTACTGTTGTATCAATCGAATATTATGTACATGTTTTGTTACCTTGTATATGCCTTACTTTGTAAATTCTTTTCATATGCAGTTAATTTGGAAATAAAACCTAAATAAAATAATACTACAGGGATTAAAAATAGACCTGTATTCATTTAATCATGTACTGGAGGTTTCCCGCCCTATCTGTTCAACAATACTAAATCGAATTTCTAAACTTCAGAGTCATCACCGTGAGAGCCCTCCCTATCCTCTCCAAGGCTCTTTAACTTGTCTATTATAAAAAAAAAAAACCTTTAAATTCTTCATTGAACACTCCTCGATTAACCAAAGCTTTACACTAGGGATTCCAAAAGAGAGGACCCCGACTAATACATTAACATACCTGTATTGTCTAAGACAAATATACCATTGCAACCAATGACAGACCTCAATGCATTTAAGACAATGACCCATCCCTCACTGCATTAAAAAAAAAAATAGTTCTGTCACCCCCTTATTTATTGATTGATTGTTTTTGGTTGAGCGCCCTCTATCACCACATCGTCAGCGGGAAATTTGTTGACATTTCTGAATTCTGTGTTCTCCGATCCAACATCTAAATCATGGATGCGTCAAAGCGATCTCTCTACGAACCAGCACCGCTTTACAGTGAAAAGGAAACAAGGTAGATTCCTTTTTAAGATGATCTTTTATTTTACCGATTGCATTTTATGAATACTTGTTAAAATCCACTTTTTGAATTTGATAGTCAAGTCCCACACGTTCATTTCTGCGTAGGCTAGCTAAACTGTAACTCCGGGAAGCTCCAACACCGGCGCCGCAGGCGTCGGAGCTTCGGGTGGTTTCCTTGGTTTCTCTTGGGGGCTAGTAAAACAGCCGATTGGGTGATATTATCGTTAAATCTGCAAAGGGAGTACTTACAATTTTTACATCATAGGGTGCACGACTCCTCAGGGCTCAACTCCAATCACTTGAATGTATAATTTGAAGAAGTCTTCGATGGGAAAAAAAGGTTAATTCGAGGTACTACACCAACGATTCTTCCATGTCGCAGCGTTGATTCAAAATAGCGATGAGAAGGTACGCATGTGTGGCAGTGGCGAAGAAAATATGAATATTCAGGCTATCGAGCGCCGATCGCTCGAAATCGCTGAATATGCACGACTCGAATAAACAGAGCCCTTCTCAACCTCGTGCATATTCAGCGATTTCGAGCGATCGGCGCTCGATAGCCTGAATATTCATATTTTCTTCGCCACTGCCGCGCATGCGTACCTTCTCATCGCTATTTTGAATCAACGCTGCGACATGGAAGAATCGTTGGTGTAGTACCCCGAATTAACCTTTTTTTCCCATCGAAGACTTCTTCAAATTATACATTCAAGTGATTGGAGTTGAGCCCTGAGGAGTCGTGCACCCTATGATGTAAAAATTGTAAGTACTCCCTTTGCAGATTTAACGATAATATCACCCAATCGGCTGTTTTACTAGCCCCCAAGAGAAACCAAGGAAACCACCCGAAGCTCCGACGCCTGCGGCGCCGGTGTTGGAGCTTCCCGGAGTTAGCTAAACTGTAACTCCAGGAAGGAAGCTCCACTCCAACAAAGCATAGTGAGTCATAACTCCGGGAAGCTCCAACACCGGCGCGCAGCGTCGGAGCTTCGGTCAAACTGTCGTGGTGGCTTCGAAAAAAAAAAATGGGGCGACGTTATCGTTAAAATCTGCAAAGGGAGTAGAGTCTAGACCTACTTAGTACTTACAATTTTTACATCATAGGGTGCACGACTTCTCAGGGCATAACAATGATCACTTGAATTCATAATTTGAAGAAGTCTTCGATGGGAAAAAATGGTTTTTCAGAGCACTACCCAAACGACTATTCCATGTTGCAGCGTCGATTCAAAATGGCGAAGAGACTGTACGCATGCTCGGCAGAGCCGCAGAAAGTATGAATATTCATGCTATCGAGTGCCGATCGCTCGAAATTGCTGAATATGCACGACTCGAACAAACAGAGTCCTTCTCAACCTCGTGCATATTCAGCGATTTCGAGCGATCGGCACTCGATAGCATGAATATTCATACTTTCTGCGGCTCTGCCGCGCATGCGTACAGTCTCTTCGCCATTTTGAATCGACGCTGCAACATGGAATAGTCGTTTGGGTAGTGCTCTGAAAAACCCTTTTTTTCCATCGAAGACTTCTTCAAATTATGAATTCAAGTGATCATTGTTATGCCCTGAGAAGTCGTGCACCCTATGATGTAAAAATTGTAAGTACTCCCTTTGCAGATTTTAACGATAACGTCGCCCCATTTTTTTTTTTCGAAGCCACCACGACAGTTTGACCGAAGCTCCGACGCTGTGCGCGCCGGTGTTGGAGCTTCCCGGAGTTAAGTGAGTCAATGCTAATGCGTATTGGGAAGCTCCAACACCGGCGCCGCAGGCGTTGGAGCTTCAGTTGGCGGATCCTGGGGTTAGTAACACAGCCAATTAGGCGATATTATCGTTAAATCTGCAAAGACTTCATAATCATAGACCGTCACCTGACCTAGGGCTAGGTTGCATGATTTCTCAGCTCAGGGCATGGAAGACCACTTGAAATTATAATTTGAAGAAGTCTTTGATGGGAAAAAAAGGGTTTCTACACCAACGATTCTTCCAAGTTCCATGTTGCAGCGTTGATTCAAAATGGCGAAGAGAAGGTACGCATGCGCGGCAGTGGCGCAGCAAATATGAATATTCATGCTATCAAGCGCCGATCGTTCAAAATTGCTGAATATGCACGAGGTTGCGAAGGGCCGAGGGACCGCTCTGTTTGTTCGATTTGCATTACAAAAACGCTGACCTATCAGGAGAGAGTTGTGATGTTGGTTCGGCCGCAAAGGCAAATACATGCGGTATACACTAAAAAATTACCTGTTTTTTTAATTGCCAACCTGATATTGTCTTTACAACAATAGTGTTTAGTGTAAAAAGGTGCATGCAGGCAGTTCCCCAAATTCTGTGCGTGTCCCTTTTTAATTTTACATTAAACTTATCGCTATTATTGTAAAATCAGAATTTCAGGTTTCTTTAGATAAATATATATTTTTATTCTTAGTCCTTACCTCTTTTTGTTCTTGTACTGTAAAAGAGCTGCACTAGACAATGTGGCTAATCCGCGATACGTGGGATACCAAGAAGGTCTTGTTTAGGGCACAGGCATTCTTGGTGATCCAAACTTGATCTGTTGAATCATAAGATAATTAGAAAGGGAAAATAATTGTAAAAATGTGTGATCCACCAAATAAGATTCTTGAATATTTAGAATCATTTTCATCTCATATGGAGACACTGCAATGAATCAAGTGAAGACATTCTTGCATGTTACTGAATCGCTGACAAACAATATTTCAGTGAAAGTCAGTGATATCTAGTAATACGTAGGTACCAAATTCTTGTTCACCTATATTTGGTTTCAGATGATCATGCAGCAGCAGCCTTCCCTGTTGATGAACGATGCTATGTGTATTCAGTATTGTTAGTTTGTTTGTGAGCAGAAAACTTCAGACCTTTGTTTCTTGCATGTAAGAACAATTCAAAAGGAAAATTCTAGAAGTAAATTATCAAAATACTCTCCAATTTTAAAAATCAAACACTGTCTCTCACTTTCTTTCAGTGATGTACCTACATGTACTTCTAGATATATATTTGTCTATCTCATCCCCTTCCTCCCTCTACCTCTCCCTCTGGCTATCTGTCTGTCTCTTTTTCTTTCTTTCTCTGTCTCTCTCTCCTTCTCTCTCTCTCCTTCTCTCTCTCTCTCTCCTCTCTCTCTCTCTTTCTCCCTCCCTCCCTCCCTCTCTCTCTCTTTCCTTCTATCTCTCTATTATAGGAGACCACTGGCCCAGGGACGTCTCACAAATGATACTGTTCTCCCAGAGAGTCTGACAGTGTATGCCTCGCCCTCAGTACTTGCTTCAGACCCAGGTAGAATGAAAGTAAATTATATTATGGTGAAGCAGCAGAGAAAGATTTTAGTACTGTCTAAAACTAGAATCTGATCTGAGCTCGTTCATATATTTGTCAAAATAAAAAATGTAATTTGTGATAAATGTACATCAATGTTTAGGTAATTATTGTACTATTGTATTGTATTCAAGCAATTGTAGCAGTTATCAAATACACTATCAAACTTAGTGATGTTCATGTGTATGTAACTGTTAGAATTTATATTAATTTTTTTTTGCTTGAAAGATATTTTGGACACTATTAATGATCCAGCATTTGCTCTTTCAACGATTGTTCCAGGCTTTACTTTGTCAAAGGTTTAAGCTTTGTAGGATAAGGTTGCAATTTGGTTGTAGGGTTAGGGTTACGTTTAGTATTGGGACCAGGGCCGAAGTTAAGAATTCAGTTAGTCTAGGAATTAGATGTGGAACAATTGTCACAGGAGCATACATGTGTCACACAACCAATCCTGAAACCTCTCATTTTATCAAATATTTTATTCTACTTCAAATCTACAGTTACTACAATGTTAATTATTTGAAATCACAGACACAGTTGCAAGAATATCCCACAATGCTTCTTCAGGATTTGGTGAAAGTGCGATGACCCCAGCTCGTCACTCCATGGCTAGTCTCAACCTCAGCCACCGCACCCCATCTTTATCAAGTGATATCTCCACATCACTGTCGAGGAGGTAGGGGGATCAGTTCTATAGCATACGTGTTAATGTACCATTTAGGGTTATATATAGATGTCCTGTTATTATATATACAGGTATGTATATATATAAATATATATATATATATATATATATATATATTGAAATCTGTATAAGGACCGCTCCAGCAAAAAATGAAAAGTGGTCTTTATAAGGAGGTGGTCTTTATCAACATGTTCCTACTTCCTACAGTACAAATTTCAATAAAAAAAACATATTTAAGGGAAACAAAATCTGTGGTCTTTATTGACACATGGTCGCTAAGGCAGGTTTGACTGTATATGTATATTTTTAATTTTCCATATATTTATGTGCCTTACTAAAAAAACAGATTATAGCTTTAACTTTGAGTACCGGTAAACAAGGTCCAGAGCAAATGACATTTGTATTGTGCCACAGTTGGATCCCATAGATCAGTGGTTTTTAATCTGGGGTCAGGATTTGGGGGGGGGGGGGGGCATTGTGATTTTTTTTTTGATTTTTTTTTTTGGGGGGGGGGGGGGTCATAAGTGGAATATGAAACACATTTGAATGTAACTTTCGAAGTAGTATAACACAAGCGAGAAAAAATTAATAAAATTTTGTCAATAGTCCTCTCAGCCTTATCTTTTGAATGGAACTTATTCCGTATGAATTGAAACTTGTTCATTGCTCGTCACCAATTTTTGTTCTACTCATCCTTCACTATCCAACCATCTTCCTCATCTAACCAGTTCACCCACTCATCATCGCTATGCAGTAGACAGGAGTTACTCCCCTCCGAGGTCTCCTTCCAAGCCCTCTCCATCTGACTTCCTGGAATTATCGGACTCGGACAGAGAGTATCGTCATACGGTAAGGCCATTAGTGAAGTAGGTGGAAATACATATTGTACCTTATTCATAAGTTGGACCATATTCTATGACAAATAAGTGATATCAATTTGACGTTTATGGCCTGGTTTCACTTGAACAGTAAAGATATTAAAGCCATAATCTATAATGATGAACAGTAAATGATAATTGAATGATATATATAGTGATGTACTATAATGATAAACTCATAATTAATGATATACATATATATGATGATAAATTACAGTTTGTATATATATGCATATCTTATAAACCTTTAACAACTGCAATAAAAGTAGGTCTTTCTAAACTATATCGGTACCTATAAAATGGTTGGAGGTGTCTCAAATAATGCCTGCATAGCTTCTCCTGTATTGACTTTGCATTGAAAGAGTGAAATTATTGGGTCACAAAAATAAGCTTGTCTAAGAAAATTGCTCACTGAGTAATCCTGACGAGACATCGATAATTGACGGAGGAGGCTCGTTAGCTTTGATAATTGAGTTGGAACCTACAACAATTTCCAATACCTTTTCCTCACAAACAGCAGGGGAGCCATTCGGTGACACTAGTTATTGTTATGGTTATTGTTCAGGAGGGACCCGCCCCTAATGCACTTAGATCTAGTCTTCAACTCCTGATATGTTTACAACTGATATATATATTTTATGTGTTAACCCTTTCACAACAATCTTCCCACATTCATATATTCATATCTATATTTATTTCATTTCCAACAGAAAGGTAAACAAAGATATTACATTTGATTTCATACATAATTCATTTTTCAAGAAACTATACAAATAAACTTTGCAGTTTGCACATAATAAAATTATTACAAGAATTTCTTAATTTCTGAGGAAATGGGGGGGGGGGGGGGATCCACTAAAAAGCAGTGCTTGTAGGTTGTGGATCCCCCAGAAAAAAATAAAAATACAAATGTTTCAAATTTTGCCTACGAAGACTTAGAAAACACAAGACAATATTTCAAAACAACATACAATTTACAAACACGAAACAAACAAGGAGAAGTAAAACAGATAAGAAGGAAAGGGGAAAAGGGGAAGAAAGAAGAAGAAGAAGAAGAAGAAGAAGAAGAAGAAGAAGAAGAAGGACATTACGTGGTTTGGCTCAATAACTTTTGATTCAGAGCCCTTAGAATATACCAGATGTATGAGAAGAAAGGCAAACAAAGTTCTGCACATGCTGCATCCACTGTGTTTCATGGCTATCTTGTGATTGATGTCAGGGATTTTAAAGATAAAAATATGCTTTAAAATCCTTAAATTGGCAACACATTGAGAAATTCATGATTGTTTTTCAATCAAAATTGGCAACTTTTCAACAAGATTCCTGCCCATTTACATTGTTTTCAGAGGCATTACATTTTATCAGAACAATGTAGCAATACAAGAAAAATACTAAGGTTGCCAATTTGAAGGACAACTATGATCAATTAAGCCCTAAAAATAAATCCTGTCCTGAAAGAGTTTTAATAGATTAGAAGTATATCATGGGATTAATAATCACTCAGTGTACCCTTCACTGAGGAATGCAATTAGGATGCAGTGCCTCTAGTGACATGTATCAGTCTTTAGACAGACTTAATTAGCTACCAAATATTTAAAAACAGTTAATGAGGAAGGAGTATTGGTTAATTAATTGGCTCTCAATCCCAGGGTTCATAATAAATTTAGTAAATTTTAGAAGTTTCTTCAGTTTAATCATTTTCTTGCTCAGCAAGTCAGTGGTCGTGAATCCGTTTTAAAGCGACCAGGTTTTAAAGCGACCAGTTTTCATAGATGGCCCACAAGATATAATCGTATTTAAAGAAATAATCTTTAAGTGTAAATCATAAGAACCTTTTAGTTTAGACAGTCACTCTGTTCATCACGTCAAGATACTTCAGTTAGTCTTTGGTCAATGATATCTTCAATCGGGAGCAATGTTGTACATGTTGTAGTTGACTCTCATATAAGAAGGTCATGGGTTTGACCCTTGATCGGTGCTTACGTCCTTGGACAAGACTCACATTTGTCCCTCTTGACACAAATGTGTTAAGTGATTACCATGTAGTGATGGGGGTAATATTGTGATATGAGAGGGATAGTTGTTTTAATAGGCTTTTACTGGCATTGTTCGTTTCTTTACGGGAATGGCTAAAATCATAACTCCAATTTCGACCAATCAGATGGCTAGATTTCTAAAGAGAGGTATATTAAGGCTCCTGTAATTACAATGTAGTAAAATACAAGGGCATCAGGAAAAGCAGTGTTAATAATTATGAGGCTTCCCTCGGAAAAACAACAGAAGACCAACTTTGAAAGTGGTTGTTGTACAACACGCATAGTGGAAGGTTAAAGCCCCACTGCATTACTTAAAGCTACTTGCGCCCTCTATATAGCAAACAATGCCTAATTGGTGCCTGTTGGTCCCCCATGATTCCCTTTTTCTTATGTTAATTGAGAGCTGATTTGATGAGATAACCACCTGTCAGTGACCAGCAGGGTGGTCTAATCCCGCCTGGCCAAACTATTGCAGACGGGCTTTAAATGATTACGCAGGGGGTCAATTTTGGAGGTGTGAATTCCGCATCTGTCTGTAACTTAGCGTTCATCATTCAGTCCTCTGAAAAGTCACCCGGCCTCACAGGGCCCTCTGTTGAACTTCCTGAAACTGTCAAGGTCAGAGTGTGAAACTGTCAATCACTTGGTAGGGTGAAGACGTCCGGGTGCATCATGATTGACAGCTCGAGGGGGATGGGCCCAAAACTTCCTCGATCACTGACTCATGATGGGGTTCGAGAGGGTGGATGTTATGTCAGCAAGAATGGTTGAATAAGGGTCGGTTACACGAAGGGAGCGTACTAATAGTGGAAGTGGAAACAATTATGTCATGCAGTTGAGGTCAATCTTAAAGTGATATTGATACAAGCAGAACCAAAACAGGGGGTGTTTCATAAAGCTGTTCGTAAAGTCATGCGTAACTTTACGAACGACTTGTATATGAAAAGCCAAATGGGATGCTCAATCATTATTAAATACATCAACTAAATTTGAACTGTGCAGATGTAGATTAACATTCTTATGATAACAAACATTTTTAATGCAAAGTTTATTTTTTGCCATAATTTATTTGAGGTTATTGAAAATATCAAAAAAAAACTTTGGGCATCCTATCTGGCACTTCATATACAAGTCGTTCGTAAAGTCATGCATAACTTTACGAACAACTTTATGAAACACCCCCTGGAGAGTGTTTCATCAAGACTAAGAACGACTTTAAGTTGAACTTAATTATAGCAGGCCGTTCATGCCACTAGTTCCTCTAATCATTCCTCGCATTGGTTTCTCAAGGGACGTACAAATCATGGTCACATTATTGAAGGACAAAATATTATTATCTAAAGATCCAATTGAGAGACCAGTGGTGAGAGCAACTAGTGTCATAAATAGCCTGCCGTAGTTAAGTCCAACTTAAAGTTGATCTTAGTCTTTGTGAAACACCCCCCAGGATCGATTGCATTAGGTTTTGGATGTAACCCTAAGTGTACCCAGGGAGGAACATGCCTGGAGCCAGCAGCTTGTGCATTCTCAATGTGTCCAGTTTTATGTATACCGAACTAGAAAGGAAAAGTAAATGTGAAATCACTCTGAAACCGCCAATGTAACTCATGTAATAAAGAAAAGATTTTTTGCATTTATTGAAAATAAATTACAGCCTCCAACCAGGCACCATCGTGCATCGCCAGGGTCTCCTGTTCTTCTGGTCGATGCCAGCGGTCATCGTTATGGAGAGGGTCAGGCGGAGGTCGAGGTCAGGACGGCCAGTATGTCATCCCCAGCAAAGGTCATCTGCCACACCCTGTCCAGCTTGGACAATGACATCAGGTAAGGTCAAGCAAAGCTGAGATTCACATTCTTAACACCTGAGTTCTGTGCTCTTTTGTTATTTTTGTTGTTGGAGAGGGTGTTCGGATTGAATTTTCAGAGTCTATACATTAGTCCATGTTAAAATGTTCAAACATTTGGGGTTCGGAGTTAGATTAGCTCCTGTCGGTGTTTGTTGGTTTCTCGTCCAATTTACATTAAAATTGTGAAAATATATTATATTTCACTTTTTGTTCTGTAGCCAAACAATGTAAACACTCATAATAACATGTGCAGAAATTATGATATTTTTTTTCAAGTATAAACTAGTCCAATCCATGTGCATACAATAGATTAGTCCTCTTGCATAAAAGTTTACGTTTTTAAACCAAATCTATAAAAAAATGGATGTCCCAAAGACGCATTCCTCACTAGTTAAAAATCAAATTAAATGATAATATAGAGAAAAAAATCCTTGCCAAGATATTAACTTTCCAGTTCCTCAATTATGTGTCAATGCAATTTTCCCCAAACTTAATTGGTCAGTATATTTTACCTAATTTTATTTTATTGCATTCATTTTGAGCCCGTTAATATCAGGGTCAAATCGCCCTTTAAACCTGTTTAACACGGTCGCTTAATATTTCCCAGGTACTGGATATATTCAAAACATGGAATCATTTGGTTTTGGGGCTTTACAATAATCCATGCACTTTAAGTGCATTGATTATTGGTAATACCAAGTAGATACTTGATACTTGTTTTGGCTATGCTTGTATCAAAGCGTTACATAGACTGTCAGTTTGGTATTAAGTGTGAAGTTATGTTTGAATGCCAAATGCCCTGCCTAAAGTGTGTTGATCTTCTTAAACTACCTGTAAACTACTCTATCCATATATTCATGTACCTTTTGTGAGTGTCGCTTTCAGGGTTTAAACTTTATGAAGTATCTTTTTACAAGAAAATGGCAGCTATGTCTAAACCCAGGATTAGAGTGATTTGCGAACTTGTTTTTATTTTCTTGTATTGGTACAAATGGGTGGTAGAGCAAGAGAGAGTGAGAGAGAGAGAGAGAGAGAGAGAGAGAAGAGAGAGAGAGAGAGAGGAAGCTAATAGGCAAACTGCCAATTTCCAAACTAATGAAATACATGTGCTGTAAGTCTGTAGGCCGGGCAGCATGTGCGACATAGCTTGTCTTATGCTGGAAATCAATATTCAATATTGTCCTGAAAATGTTGTCAAATCTTCTTTTTCAACATGGGACTTACATGTTTATGTATCCCTGGATGTTCTAATTTTATTGATTTTTGCGGCAGCGAAATCT
Source organism: Strongylocentrotus purpuratus (assembly GCF_000002235.5). Taxonomy (NCBI): domain Eukaryota; kingdom Metazoa; phylum Echinodermata; class Echinoidea; order Camarodonta; family Strongylocentrotidae; genus Strongylocentrotus; species Strongylocentrotus purpuratus. The sequence goes on from NW_022145600.1 coordinate 3,467,734, forward strand.
GCCCCTCTCCGGCTGTAAGACCAGCATAATAAGTTGGGGAGGTTTAATAATAATTTAAAAACAAATGAAGAAGATCCTGCTGTATGGATGGACCTCCATAAATCACTCTACTTCTTCTACTTCTACGACGATACTCAGCAGGATCCATAAGTCAGGATGTAGTGCTGAGGAATAAACTATCTAGTTCTTGGTCTAGATGCTTGGTGGAAGCGCTCCCTTGAAGCCCTCCAGTGAAGTAGCGCCCTCCAGTGCAGATGTCAAAATCTTAACTTGTGTCTATAGCGCAGTAACCTTAAATATTATTTTAACCCGTTGACTTCTGCGTTGTCAAAATCCGAAAGGCTTAATAACAGGGATCACCAGGTTCATGTAGGCTATAGGCTGATAACCCCAGGAGGAAAAGGGCTATAAATGGAGCTTTACTTGATTAATAATGTAACAACTTTGTGGTCTTTCTGAATGTTATGTTAATTAATTTTTGTTTTGTTTCCCTGTAAAAATCTCACTGGAACATACAACGGAACTTTGCATAAAGACCACCTGCCTATAAAGACCAACTTTCTTGTCTCCTTTAAAGCCCCTCTGCACTAGTTTGGCCAGGAGGGATTAGACCTCCCTGCATGGTCACTGACAGGTGGTTATCTCATCCAATTAGCTCTCAATTATTAAACATAAGAAAAAGGGGACCATATGGGGGACTAATGGTCACCAATTAGGCATTGTTTGCTATATAGAGGGCGCAAGTAGCTATAAGTAGTGTAGTGGGGCTTTAAGCAGTACAGGATTCAATCTATTTGTAATTGTAGGAACAGGGGATCTGTTGGGAGGGGTAGGGGGGGGGTAATTTTCCCACTGGCCCCTGTTAATGTTCAGTCGTGCTTACATACAGCTAGGTTGACATACTATTCAAGGTTGTGGGAACAGAGCTGATTTTGCTCCAGTTTCAAATGAACTTAGTCATGTGTCACCTTGAAGTCATCAAACAAAAATTGATCTTGAATCTGAAGGGCAATTTCCTGCATAGGATTTCCCTCGTGCTATAACCATGGACCTATTACGGATGGACATTCAACGTGATGCTTTCTTTGATCCAATGATAGTTGCCGCCTTCTGATTATGTGCATCTTAATGGGAACATTCAGCTGTTTTAACAATAACGACTGCGTAAGCATTTTCGGTCATTGACAAAGGAGCAGTTTCCCTCTCTTGGGTTTTGTTTGGATGGTGTGCTCTGTAAGAGTGTGTCTTAAATGATAGCATCCCCAATGGGGGAGCAGCAAAGTTGAAAAGCAGACGATTTGGGTGATATGAAATGTATTATTACTGATTCTCAAACTTTCGCACACACCTATGACCTTATAAAACAATTAGAAGGCCATGATCTGTATCAGCCCTGTGTGTTGTAACTCTGGAATATTATGAGGAAATAGGGGGAAACAGGATTTTAAATCACAACCAAAAAATCAAAAAATAACCTCTATCTGGTAATATCAACATGTTTTTCAAAATAAAATACATGTACAGTACACGGAACAACAATTTCCGATTATAAGCCAGAACCGCACATTGATTTTCCATGATTTAGGCGAGAAATTATCTTCTGCGCATGTAGATTAACATGTGTAAAATCACTGATTCTTGATTCTGTCCCGGCTTTTTTGCCGGCGACCATGATGAGACCAAATTGAAGAAACATGTACAGAATGTTATTGAGACGACATTGACGGAGACAATCACTATGAATTTGTTAAGAAAACGATGAATGTCCATCTGTAATACGTCCATGCTATAACCCACTCCCATCAATGGGCTCAATGAATTAAAGGCAAGCAGAAAGTAGATTCTTATAGAATTATGAAATGAATTTTAAGCTGAATTTTCATGACCACAAATTAATGGTTTACTAAATATTTTTGGTAGAAAATGTGAAATGGCCCAAAAATTTGAAAAATTGTAAAGACAATAAGAAATCTATGTATAGTTAGTAGTCAAACTCATGTGTACATTACATGTATTATTTGCACAAGTTCAGTATGTGCAAACAAGAGAAGTGACTGATAATTGCATTGCTAGCAATTTACAGTATATGTGTTTTTAAAAGCATTTTAAGATAGACGATCTACACACATCCTGTTTATTTTCCTTTTGAAAATGTACCCCTGTATATGATACTAAATAATGATAATTAGGATTGTAATAATCAACACTTTTATATTATTTACAGTATTACAAATTATACATAATATTGAAATACCAAAAGGTTGAAATTTGGATGATATTTATCTGCCTAAGCATGACATTGAAAAGGAATAAGTCAAGATGTGACACATTGTTTCTGAAACCTGACCTAATTGTTGCTTGGAATGTACATACCCTAGTAAAATAAAAGAAAAAACATAGAGAACAAACAACACATAAGATGTTTTTTTACTATGTTCATCTACGGATATATTTTTTAGATTTTTCATTTTTCCATAAGAATATAGAAGTAAAGTCCAACTTAGAGATAAGTTCAACTTTGGATCTTTGTGAAACACCCCCCAGACCTAACTGTGCCTAGGAACTACGCTTCAAACTATCCACTTTAATCTCCAATTGAAGATGTCAAATTAAATAGATGATCATCCTGAATAGTGTAAAGCAAGAAACATATCAGATAAGATTAATGCTCTTCTTCATTAACCTGACCATAAGGACTAACATGACAGGTTGATTCTGAAGCCTGACCTAATTGTGTGCCCCCAGGAATGTACGTACCCTTCAATGTAATCCAAGTGTTTCCTGTTGCCTTCATCACCTGCAGAACGTTTGACGTAGACAGCATTGAATGAATGCACTCCAAAGTGCTCCGTGAATGCTAAGTGTTCTTTAAGACTAACAAGATGTATAGAGCAATGGTATACACAAATATGGGGTATAGTCATGTGCAAGAACAAGTCAGTGCCTATATTGCCTTTTAGGAAGACATTAATCCCCAAATAGCGACTAGCCCTTGAATGAATGTCCTGAAGTTGTAGGTTCCTAAGTTTCTTGCTTACAAATGTCTTCTTAGCCCTGTAGTGAAATAATCAAAAAGCGATCAATCGGACAATGAATCAGCTATCCAACTGAGAACTCAAATCCTCTTCATTCGCTGTTCGTGTATCGTCCTCGTCGTGTGACAAATTAAAATGAAATGAGAGGTTGTCCACTTTCAGGGTACAGCACGTATGGAAAGTCAAACTTTCATAACTCGTTTGCGTCAAATGACTTTGCAGTTTTCAGGCTTGTCGGAGATGGCTTGGTTTCCACTCCAGAGATATGCACCCAGTTCCAAGAATTCAAGCAAAGATACCGCTTAAGTTGTAAGAAATATGAATAACTATTGCTGGGCTTTGTAAAGCAAGCTCGTTAGTCCAGAGTATGTGGAGAACTATGTGCAACTGTATATCTTTGTTGTTGAAGTATTCAGCATCGTAGGAATTCTTTGTTTGGTGTACGCATGTGTGTGGGTTAGATATTTGTGTGTGTGATCTTGTGTGTATATTATGAAATAAAAAACATCCTGCCCTGCCAAGTCCAATATATCCTTACCCCACAGAAACGCGGGATACACAGAGGAAGCGGCCAGGGTACATATCGACTCGGTTCCCTCGGTAACCATCCTCGCTGACGCAGATTCCGGAGAAGGGGCTTCCGTGGAGCTCGACCAGCACACGCAGCGCGGACTCCCAGGGCAGAGCCCCGAATCAACCGTCCTCTCGCGGGAATCATCCATGGCTTGTAAGTTTATTTTCGTTTTTGTAATAAGTTGCCTTTCCCCTCAATTTTCCCGGTAGCCCCCTACCCGTTGCCTGCCAGGGACTTCCGGTTGGAAACTTGGCGAGGCTAAATATAGGAGCGCTGTGATGTAATTCAGACTCAGTCATCATGAAATACAATACAATCATGTATTATCTGAAACGCTCATATGTTTTCTAGGAATTCCATATGTATGCCTCGATCTGCTAACTATTCCCAAGACTACATGTAGCGAAACTGCCAGTTTGGACACCTAGAAGAATCTTCTAGAATTGAAGGATGGAATTTCTGTGTTCGTGAACAAGCAAACGCAAGGTCATATTTGTTGTCATAAAATAGTTGTTAAAACTCCAAGCTTGGAACCAAGGCCCTATTGAAAATTAAATCTTTGTTTACACACTGATTGAAAGATACATAATGGATCATTTAATGATTCTTTAATGATTTTCAAATTAGATAAAGAGTTAAAAACCAACCAATCGATCTATGACATGATGCATACATGTAAATAATACATAACGAATAGGATAGGATTGACTTCCACCTACCCCTACAGCTACTATTATCAATGCTGCTGCTGCTACTTTTACTACTGCTACCATTACTTCTACTACTACTGTTACTGGTACTACTTTTATATGCTATATTTACTTCTACTACTATTTTATAAGAATATTTTTGTTTTACAATGTCCTCCATGCAATATTATAGTATACTTCATCTTTTGAATCATCAACACTGTTTTTGTTTTTGTTATTTACGCGTGTATGTTGTTGGGTGCCTTGAGCATCCCTTAGTAATTCTGTTATTATTAGTGCTGCTATTTAGGGTCCATTTGGCAAATGTTATCAATCGAGAGGTCATATTCATCACTCACTTCAGAAGACCACCTAGATACAATGTTATGGTTCATGAAACTTTGTGGTAGGTCTACGGATTCACACCATCATGCAACATGTTTAATCATGTTTAAGAATCTGATTGGCTCCAGGCATGACATCACACACCAATCTCCACCCCCCCCCCCCCTATTGACCCACTTCTTGATACTTCTACCCTTTACAGCTCTCTTCATAAGCCTATTTATATCCATCATTTCTAAAGGCTATCCCAGGTCTTGTGCCTTAGTATGCTTTAGCCTGTCTTCATCAGCTCGAGTTTGCCAAATAACACGCTATTTTCAGACTCGAGATATTATCCCAAAGCTCGAAATTGCGTTTTCACCAGACCGATATGCTCATCTCACACTAGCTCGGAAGGGCCCAAAAAGCCGGATATTTTGGAAACACCAAGATTAGCGGGATATTTGGTTGAGAAAATATCCCGCTAATTGCAGATAAAGACGCAAATTAACTGGTTAATTTGCAATCGGGATAGTTAAAATAGCGGGTTATTTGGCAAACTTGAGCTGATGAAGACGGGCCTAATGTGGTAGGTCTCCAGAAACACATGTTAGAACAGAATAATTGACTGCAGATGTGATATAGCATGCAGCTTTCTGACATGACCTGCTTATTGGTGCCTTTACCCTTTACATTCATATAACTATAGATATAAAAAGTATGGTAAATCCAGAAACTGTTGTCACATGAAGCTTTTGCAATTATCATTTTTCCTTTTTTTTTTTACCCATATACATTTCCTGTACTTTACTTGCATTTTGATTAGTTTTCCTGAAAATTTGAGTAATATTTTATCATTTCGGTATTAAAAAACTTCATAGTACAAAAACAATTCTTACTTACTTACTACATAGTCTCCCTTTACCAAAAAACTTCTAGATGATTCTTTCATAATCCCAGTGCATGACCAGACTTGAGAAAATTTGTTATAGGTCCGAGGATTTACGTCATCTAACAATCTTGTAGAAAAATCTTGCAAAATAGGCATGACATCACAAGCAATTCTCGGAGTCTGGTCGGGAATTTTTCATCACTGTAATGAATTCCCCCATGACTCCTGATACTATCTGTTTCCTCTTGTCCCATCTATTTATATTCATGTTGTCCTTGAGGTCAAAAGATTTCGGTGACCGTGGACCTCACTACTAGTTATGTGTACACGTTTTAGCATCAGTATGGACAGTATTGGATGTACATGCATGCTTGAAGGAAGGAAATAAATTAATAAACCTACAGATTAGCTATTAATCTAAAGAAAGTGCCTTTAATAATATAAAAATGTCTTGCTGGTAATAAGTATTTTGGACATTAAATCCACTAACAGCTAATATGCTAACAGATTTGAAGTGCACAAAAAGAAGAAAATAATTTTACAAATGGATACAATATCAACAGAGACACAAAGATTTGGATGCTAACAGAAAATGAATCACAAATCCAAACCACTGTGACTCATAATTATAGGATATAATAATATTAAAGATGGCTAGAATGAGTACTTCTTCTATGCCAGACAGCGAAATTTCCTATAACTGTGGCATATAATTTATATGTATGTCAATAAGTGCGAGAAAGAGAGAGAGAGAGAGAGAGAGAGAGAGAAAAAGAAAGAGATAGAAATAGAGATAGAGAGAGAAAGAGAAAGATAAAGAGATAGAGAATGGTGGGGGGGGGGCAGAGGCTAACACAGAAAAAACCTTCAAAAAATAGGAGGGCTAGAGATAAAGTGATTGAGATCTGTTTTGGGGGTGTCAAAGTTAAATTCATATTGAAATGTATTCTATCTGTATCATGGTATTTACAAATGACAGAAGGGACTGTCCCCATAGCACAATGTACATATTAAAGCAATATGATTTGTCAATGGGAACTCACTAGCTTACTTGCAGTGATCAATGGTTGAAGTAGACATCCACTGGCCTTGGTCATGTCCATTTTGAGAAATGTTCAAGGGAGCCATTGTCTGAACAAACCACATCTTTACCAAGTTTCTTTGAAGGTTTGTCACTTTGTCATAGTTGAGAACATAGGCCTCTGTCTTTGAATGAATAGCTTATTTTATTTTCAACTGGAAACAAATGAAGTGATAATATGCATTTAAAAAAAAAATTGTATACTGTAAGGGCCCCTTTTACATCTGTATTTCTTTTTCACCACACAAAACATTTCCATTACAAATTCCAAAAAGCTTTCTAATTCCAAAAGGAATTCCAAAATACAACGATCTCAAAGATCACAAAAACATTAAAATACAAGCAACAACAAAAAGTTATCCAGATTCTTGTCAGATTTCTAAATTAATGTTCACTTCGTTCATGTGGAAAAAATAAATTCTGATAAAAATTATGTCATGGGTATTTTGCTATAATTCATCAACTATGGTAAGCTAAAACGAATCTGACAAATTGCTTATTAGGACTTGCCAAAAAGGCTCACATGCTTTTAGATGAAACCTGTTTTAATTCCTCACACTGTCATCTCTTTAAGAAGCAAGCCATCTTGCTGAATCTGGGATGACCCCCTTGTTACTATTTTTAATCGCTCGTGATCGACATACGTTTGCCAAAAATGACAAAATTCGGGGACAAGCACTCAGAGAGTGAGTGGGCTGAGCCTTAGAAGAGATAATGGATGTTTCCGATTTGAGATATTCCTAGATCTTGGGCTGTCAGAAGAGTCTTTTTGGGTCATGTTTGCGGATGCTTGAAAACATCTTGATGTATGCAGTTGCCAAGAAATTTTGGAGTAGAATGTTTTGGATTGCAATCTGATTGATTTGCGGATTCTGCACTCATTCGAGCTTCAATGGTGTCGTTGATGTAGTGTCTGTGGCTCAACGAATGCATGAAAAGTAAAGAAAAAGAAACATGTTTTATAATTCATCAATTCCCTTTTAGAATGACAGTTATGTATCACTATCAGTAGGAAGATTAGAACACCCAGAACACTGTCCGCAAAGTTTTAAACTCTACATATTCCGAAGAAAGTTTTTAGAAATTGATTTATCTGGAGAGTCTATTGGGGTCATGTTTCATGGTTTGCAGAGGCTTAGAAACATCTTGGTATTGGTGTATGCAGTTGCCAAGAAATTGTGGGGTAGAATGTTTTGAAGAGCAATATGAATAATTTTCATTTGTGGTGTCCACACTTGCACAAGCATTGCTTTTAAGTGTACCCCTCTATTTCCAATATGTATTCCTAAATTGTTGTAAATGCTTATAACTGATTTGTAATGTTTTGTTGGAAACATAAATAAATTGAAATTGATTTGCAGATTCTGCACTCAGTCGAGCTGGTATATATTGCTTGGAATATGTGAAGGGTAAAAGAAAAGAATTCTTCTTAAATTAGACATTCATCCCCCCCCCCCTCCCCCTCAAAAAAAAAAATTATATTTTGATATATACTTTTCCAAAATCTTTAAACTAAATCTGCTAAAAAGTGTTCAGAATTTGTATTTTTTTGAGAGTCTTTTTGGATCATGTGTGTGGAAGTTTTAAAACATCTTGGTTTTAAAACATCTTGCGGTTGCCAAGAAATTGTGGGGAAGCATGTTTCGTCGAACAATCTGATTCATCTGCGGATTCTGTGCTCAGCTTTAAGGATGTCATTAATGCAGTGTCTGTGGCTTGAACAATATGTAAATTAATGTTTGAAGAAAAAGATGGTGATGAGTATCATGAGAAGAAATTCATTAAATATTTTTAAAATGAAAAATATATATATCGATGGAAATTGTAAACACCCAGAATTCTGTACTCAAAATAAAGAACTGAAATCTATTAAAAAAATTAATACTGGTAAGCATTCAAAATAGGATATATTTACCCTAGTCAAAATAATTAAGTCTAAAACCATTTGAAAAGTAGTGTATAAACAGCACAGAAAGAAAAAAAAAATATTTTAATACTTATTTCAACTTTGAATACATTTTTCTATCTCTTGTTCCAAATCCTTAGCCTAAAAATATGTTTTTGGGGGGATCCATTTTCCATTTTTTCCCCATAAGAAAATTGTTTAGTTTTCTAGGAAATACCATAAAAAATGTAGAGAAAATTACAGCTGAAAAAAAAAAAAATTCCATGTAAGAAACAACAAGGGTAGATAAGAACGATGCAAAAAACCTCTCAATCAACAAGACAACAGTGATGTTATTGATCAGATGTGATAAACCGTGCATTACTGACTTTGCTCTGGGAATAAATGTGTTGTCTCAAGAAACAATTCTGTTTCCTTTTATATTATCTGTTTACAAGGTTTTCAGCCATAATAGTTTTCTTTGATATCTAAATACAATCTACATGTATATACTGTAAGTGTTAAATACCGAATTACATATTTTGTTTCTATTTATTTCCAGAAATTATTAAAGGACAGGTTAGCATTTTGACCACACTGTCAATTAAACCATTCCTGTCAGGAAACTATCATGTAGGGAATTGGGAATATGGCTGGTTAACCATGACATTTTATGATTCATCCTCTGACTGCACTAAGCACAGTGCCATTAATTTTATAACATCCATGTATATTAAAGTAGAATTTTTTGCCTCAATATTCCTATGAGTGATGATTTGATTTTGATATCAAGACAAGTCAAGACACTCATTTTTCCTGGAAAACTTGTTTGAGAGATGAAGATAAATCTTTCAGTGTCATATATGAGGTAGACAGGTAATAATTGTGATTATTTGGGGGATTGCTGGATATGGCTGAAGGCCAGGCGATTATACACGATTATGCAATTGCTTAAAATGATTTGTTACAATTTGCCTGGGAGGGTGGATGCATGTACACATGTGTTGACGTGTGACACGCACATAAAGCATGCACACTGTTGAAGGATTAAAAAAACATTCATGGAATTAGTCATTTTCGACCTGTTACCCTGGCAACGGAACAACCATCCCTAAATAGGGGGGCCCTCGTTGGTTTTGGGGGTGAGTTAATACCGACTAAGGACTATAGTCCAAGGAGGAATGGTAAAGCTGTTATAGCAGTTCCGAAGAAATCCAAGGTTTCATTAGATTCCACTTTAATCCCTTTCGCAATGGAGAGAACTGTCTGGATGAAGCGGGATGTACAAATCACAGTTTGTTAACATTTCTTGGACTGTTATATGAGGCCTCATTCACATATGGCAGCATAAATGTTAAAAGAAAGCCATGGCAAAATAATTACTATTTTAAAGGGGGTGTAGCATGGCAAATACTGGTGAACACCATCTACAACTTTTTTTGGACAACTGCACGTAAACAAATGGACTTGATTAATGGTGAGCGCGCTAGCATTCACGAAACAGACCGAATATCTCCTCACGCTTCGGTTTTGCGTATGTTGCATGCACGAGAATACTGCGGTCGCATCGTCCGTAGTTGTATTATACCCGATTGGCCCCGAGTCAGGCCACAGGAAAGGCACCTAGTCTTGTCATGCTACACCCCCTCTACCGGTAAATATAAGATGGAGATGGGGTGTATTAAAAGAGAAGCCGTGTGCAGTGAAGAACTCAACTCCTGCTCCCTTGTACATATACAGTTAACAGCTGAATGATTCATACCCCTTGTAATTTTGATATGTTTTTTGGGTCATAGCTCAAGAATTAAAGCTTTACTGGTTGAATTAGGGCCTTAGTTGAAGCTCTATTATGTCACATTCTCATGAAACATAAATCGGGACAAGTCAATTTTTCACATAACTAAAAAATCACAAAACTTGGTAAGGGTATAAAGAATGTATATGTTAACTGTACATTATCCCTTGTGAGAGACATGTTATTTGATATTGTAATTACCACAGCATGCGTTTCACAGATAGCTTACCACATCTTGTGTGAATTAGGCTCTAAAGGGGGGGGGGGCTGGATTAACAATGGTTTGCCCAAGGTTTGTCCAACACAGCAGCAATCATGAAATAATGATAGAATGTAACCAATATTTTGAATGATGTACCTTGAGCTGTACAATAAATACATTGTGCTTGGCCGATATAAACTTCTTATATTGAATTTACAGTTAACCCCAAATTGCACAATTCTAATTGTTTGTAAGTCTAATCATTAAAAAAACAACTGTACAAAACGTGTACGATTTGCACTTCTTAAGTCGAGTTTTGCATAACAGTTAAGTTACACTATTTTTTTGCAGTCCCAACAGATTTGACTTAAGCAAACTAACTGTAGGTAGTGCAATCGCCTGACCAGAACTCAACTTTATGTTTAATGAGAGAGAAGGGTGTTAACTCTGTATCCAAGAATATGGGTTCATGTTATTCTGACTTCCAGCAGAGAATATTACACAGTACGTGTATGAAACAAAGATGGATCCCCCCCCCCCCCCCCCCCGCCCCGCAATGACCTGTATTACTTCCATGCCTGATTACTTTGAAAGTTGAAACCTTGCCATTCTCAAAACAAACAAAAAGTTATAATCTAGAAGTCTTGAAAAGGAAATGTGAGTGGAAAGCTGGGCCTCTGTATCGCTGATCCTGGACACGATCAAATCCCAGCCACCTACTCTCTCCAAGTTCACCCCTTTTTCTCCTCAATAATGAATACACCCACGTGTAGATTCCTGTGGTTTGGCACACAAGGCTAGACCATTCCATGCGCATGTATAGGGGGGTCAGGTCGCTTGGTAATGAATTGCCACTTATGGAGGGAAGCTCATAAACAGGAAATTAGAAAAGTTTCCCTCTGCTTCCCTGCGGTGGGTAGACACACTGGGTATGTAATAGCCGTCTGTACATTATTGCACAAGGTTTAAATAAAAGCTTGGAGTAATGCCTGAAATCCAGAATTTGAGGGAGAAATTTCTAGTTTACAGTAATTTCTAGTTTTGTTTTCTGTTTTGCAAAGAATAGTCCCCTAAGGAGTAACCACAATGAGTATTGCTTCTATATCATCAGGGGAAAATATACTTTGTGGCTTGGATGGAACTCACTTAGGGATATAATGCACCACATCATATTGTCCTAATCATTAAATGTAAAGACCAGTATTGGAAACGCCCCAATTTCAAAAAATGAAATGGAAGCTGTCATTACCAATCATGTGAAAGAATATGTTTTGACTAATACATGATGATAAAAAATTTGCCGGGAAACCGCCTACTAATTCATATATTTGGTAAATTTGTTTCTCTCATGGTCTGTGAGAGATATAGGGTAGTCCCATATACATCTTTCTGTGTATAGTGCTTGTAACTTTACGAAGAATGGGCCAAATTTCTTATCATTTTGATGATTCCAGAACCTTGCAGATGCTAGATGCTAGATGATCAACCTTTTCTGATCGATTCCACAACGTTTCTTTCACAATGCAATTGCATGACCATAACTGGTCTTTACCTTTAAAGAGGAGAAAATAATATCCATACATATTCACCCAGCTGAAAAAGGACTATTTCTGCAGAGTTTAGAGTATGTTCTGTACAGCACAGTATCACTAAATAACTTTGATAATGTTAATAACCAAGTAAACAAATTTAAATGACTGTGGATGAAGTTTTCAGTGCATTAATCAATCTTTGACAAAAATGGATCTAGGGGCAAATAACCCCTCCCCCCCCCCAATACCTTGAATGCCCTCTCAATATCATTAACCATTATTTGAGATGACAGATACATTATATGATAGGATCCCGTTGTGTTTTTTTTTAAACTAACTATATTCTTACAATGAATCTCTGTACATGTGGAGCTTTTTTTAATAGAGAAAGATAGAGAGAGAGGGAGAGAGAAATTTAGTACTAGTCATGTTTTTGCAGAAGAGAAAGATAAGGGATTTTATATATTTTTTGTTCATACCTGAATATACACATATTCTAAATCAATGTACTTTATTATATTCTGTTCATCATTTATGACCACAAGGTAAAAGCACCAAAACAGATGCCAGACGTATAAGTATTTCAGATATTTTTTTTATCCAGATGTCTGGATTACCAATAAAATTTGTATTTGATGTAATTTGATGATTTGATGTTTTTTAAGCTTTTTTTCTACCCTTTTATTCTTAATACAATTGACGATTGTACCACAGGTGCATAAATGAGTAATGATGACATACCTTCATAAACACGTATCATGCAGTATCGATCTTGATAGGTTTTAAAGTTTTGTACAAATGACTTTTATCTACTCATGCGCAGATAGTAACTCCGAAACAGCTTATTATCATGCATGCATAATTGGATACTGTATGTACCTTCCTGTGATTCAATCAAGCAATACAGTTATTTTGAAGAATACACTGAGAAACAAAATACAGAAATGCAAAACTTTTACTTACTTGGTTAGGACAAGGTGGTAGGTATTCCTTAAACAATGGTTGACAAATAAAGAATCCACTGCTCACTTGAAATGAAAATAGGTGAAATATTCCCAAGCATCCAGAGAAACAATGGTGTCAGAGATAGAAGCATAAACCAGATGGATGATCCAATGTGTTACAAGTAGATATTAGAGGTCACTGGAATATATGTCAATGAAGAGTATTTCCTACATGACAAGAGGGGCTTTAAGACTTCCCCCCTAGCACTTTAGATGTATAAAACAGCACAAGTTTATGTCAGCTGAGAGCACCTCGAACCTTATCCGATGGCTTAACAACTTTCACTTTACCTCCTCTCTGTTCTCCACCACTACAATGGACGCAAAAGAATAAATCTTGAGCTGTTGGAGGCCCTTAATTGGATTAAAAGGGGAGCAGGAGGGATGGAAGGAACCCCATGGAGGAAGGTATCGATTAGAGCCCTTGTGATGTGCGAGGATCACTGCCCTCGTTGTTGGGGATTCAGACGCTTGGCAAGTCGTTAAATCCTTGTCGCGTGCGAGGTGCGAGCTAGCTAGTTCCCTCGTGCTGAATGTACTCCGTGGTGAAGCCTTACTAGCTACTCTCGTCACACGATATGTTGTGACAGCGCTCGAGTATCGCCGAGGAGTGGAAAGACGCTTACTGTCCTGCGCCTGCCTCACCGACACCCTCAGACTGGAGGGGTCTGACACTGTCAAAGCCTAGCCTCCTTGTCAGGGTTGTGAGAGAGTAAAAGATGGGATTTAGCAGTGCTAATCCCCTTCCTCCTCTGTAGACTTGATCTTGAAGTAGATTGAAGTATAGGCCTTGATATGCCACATATATATATATATATATATATATATATATATATATATATTGAAATAGAGCAGTCCACTTTAATTCAAAGCTTTTGTTCTGTGATTGTGCTGATTCAGTGCACATTCTTCTTATGCAGCTGTGCTCGACTTTTAATAATATAAATCATTACACTTTTTTTCAATTTTACTCACTAATACATTTCTGATCTTAATCATAGCTCTTTTTGCTTATTACATGTAATAGTGTAGGGCTTTCCTAATGACTTAGAGCATTAAATATTCCAGATATTCGTTATTCTGAAAGGTTCAAGACTCTCAACACCCCCCCCCCCTGCAAGGCTGCAAGCCTTTAAGTTCAGTGGACAAATTGCAGTTATACAAAGTTGACCTAGTTTCCTCAACCCTCACTTTGCTGTGATGTATCTATTTTTATCCATTCATGTCATCATTAAAGCAGATAGGTGCAGGTCATTTTACTTTAATCAGTAATACAATTTTATTCAGTAAATTAATATGAACATTTTTTGCACAATCTCAGCTCTGATTGGTTATAAAAAGAGTAGGACTTTATTGGTTGGAGATGTTTAATTTTCTTGATTCTTTTTTTGATTTATTCTTTTAAAAGGTTCTAGACATCCATTTTGATAATAACTCCCAGTGGTCAATATTACAGTAATGCCAGTCAGCCTAATTTCTTAACCTTTCAATGACCTTGCTATGATGTTCCTTTATCATCCTTTCATGACATCATGCAAGTGAATTAGTTCCGGTTTAAACTAGTTTAAACCGCTTTCCTCTACACTTCCTTTCTGTCATTGAAAATATCTATTATACAGTCAAACCTGTCTACAGCGACCGCCCAAGGGAAACACAAAAAGTGGTCTTTGTAGACAGGTTCTTTCAGTACATGTTTCAACGAGAAACCATTTTCAAGGGAAACATTAATGTGGCCTTTGGAGACAGGTGGTCACTAAAGCAGGTTTGACTGTATAATGACATTCTTATTTTAATTTCAATTGCCTATGTAAAGGGTAGGGTCTCTCCAATGTGGGTCAGGGGAGGAGGTGGTTGATATTTCAAAGATTTATCGTCTTATTTACAAATATTTTTAAAGGTTCTTGAACTCACATATCTCCTTAAAAAGGAGCTTGTTTAATCTAATCAGAAAAACAATAATCAATTTGAAGGTATGATTTATCGATTTCCATGGCGTATTGATCAGAAGATTTGTTATAAATATAATAAATATATGTAAGCACTTTATGACAAAAATAGATCTAGGGGCAAATAACCCATTAAAATAATATAACCAATTGTTACATGGAAACATTTGTATGGCAAAATGAAACACAATATAAAGATGGATGACTTATATAAGAAAGAGAAAGAAAGAGAGAGAGCAAGGGGATAGAGAGATTGAATGAAGGGAAAAGGGGGATGGCTTAATAAGGAATTATTCAAATTTATAGTACTTATCATATCTTGATGAATTCATTTTAATTTTTTGAATGGAGAAACTTTTCGATTTAAAGGAGTGTAATATGAGTATAATTCATTTCAAAAGATAATAACTGTACTTATATTGGCAGGATGAAAGGCTATACATATAATGATCTATTATCATTGTTATTAACACCCTCTTGTCATACAGTCGACAGCTAAATTCTTCATACCCTTGCCAAGTTTTGTAATTGTTTTTAAGTATGTGAAAAATTGACTTGTCTCTATTAACGTTTCTTGAGAATGCAACGTAGCAGGGCATTCATCTAAAAATATTCTATATTCAACAAAGTCTTTGATTCAACCAGTCCACCTTTCATTCTTGAGTTATGAAAGAACACCCAACAAAACTTCAAATTTACAAGGGGTAGGAATAATTTACGGTAGTTGTTAACTTTACTTTTTAAGATTACCAAAGTCGACTTTTGTCACAAGTACAATGCAAATTTAACACAGTACTCTAAAATATGTTGTGGTGTAATGCATCAATCTGTAGATAATAAAGAGTTAGTGAATCTCGTGAGAGAATATGTTTTTTCTTCGGACCCTTGAAACAACTACCGTAACTGATGGAAGAATACATTTTGGAATATTGAGTTTTTAACAACCCGAACCGGCCCATCATTTGAACAATGCATGCATTTATTTCATTTCTTATAGCTTTGTGCCCCTGAGCTATTCAATATTTTAAATCTCTCATGTGACTCATTTGATATTTCTTCTTTCAAACTTCATTGAAAGAATTTCATGACATTATAAAACAGTGAGGCGGCTGTTTTCTTAAATTCAGTTCCATTGAGCGTCCATTAATCTTCTCCAGTGATTCACTCTGTGTTTTCTATTACACATCATGGTGACATCATCCGAATATGACATTATTCCATAAGCTGATAAAATAAACATTTGGCAAGTCTATGTTTCATTCAAGATGAATTCTTTAATGAGTCACTGAGGTACAACGGAAAAAATACATTTGGCCAGGTCAAAATGTCGATTTTGCCAAATTCAATTATCATTTTTCAAGTTCACATGCGACGGGTGAATTGTAGATTTGTCATGATACGTCATCTGATTGAGATGAGGTGACCTGGAGTTTGATGAGGCATGCCTATGTTTTGAGGGGGATTGACATAAAGCTATAGGGATATACAGGTGGACACTTAATGCTCCCTGTAACCACCTCCCCTCCCCCCACCCCCACCCCACCCCAAGAGAATAGCTTAAAAGATGTTTTGGTAAAGAGAAAAAGGAGAGAATGAAAAGGAAAGGGATAGGGTAAAAAGAAGGTAAGGTCTATACCCCTTTCCACCCCTCACTCAGTGGCCTTCTCTCACACCCCATCAGTCTTATAATTCAATTTCATTTATTGTTCAACCATCAAAATATATATACAATCAAAATAAGTTACATCAAGAATTTAGAATAACGCAATGATGGTTTGGTGACCCCAGAGAAAGCAGGGCTTATAAAAAGGGGCCACCAATACATAAAAAGATCAACATTAATTATACCAAAAAATATCAACATCGAACATTAATATAAACAAGGAAAAAAAAGAGAAGTACACTTCTGCAGCAGCAGCAAAAATATAAGCTTGTATGTCCAGTGTTCCTGGGCCACCTATTCCCAATCCCCATGAAACCATATCAGTGAGTGTCCCCCCCCCCCCCCATCAGTTGATCGACCCAGGATATGCCACTGAGGTGGTGTATCGTCCTGTAGTAGTGGAAAGCCAACTCAATGAACATATCAGGTCATATAGTTTCTGCATTGCAATTTTTTTTTCTCCAAAGAATGCCATACATGTAGTTTATTAGTTTAATATAAATATATCTGGATATTTCCTCTGCTTGGGCACAGGAAATATCGTCCTCCCCTGTCAAGATGGCCCATACACATGACAGAAGTGGCTTTTTAGTTCGGTATATGCTGAAAAGTTACTGGAAAATGAGAGAGATGGAGTATTCTTGTATTCAAAATTTAAACTTCTGCATACTCTGTTCATTATTTCATTTTTTTTTCTTCAGTTTACAGTGTGTATATTTCATCCTTGTGAATTAACTTCTAAAAAAATCGCTAAAAAGTTATTTTCAAACTTTACCACTGGTATTTTTTGGTGTGTATAAATGAAATGATTATTGTCTCACTTGTTGTCAGAGTGTCATAATCCTTTCGTAAAATGAACAATTTCCCACGAATTTGACATAACTGGACAAGCCCAGCACCCATGGTTTTAAAGGATCAATATGCGGTTTCCTATCCTTTTTTTCTGACTCAGTCATTTAGCTTAGTCCAACGTACAAACATGAACTTGCCTACCTTAAAAAAACCACAAATGTAAATTGCATAAGTGAGTTTAAATCTCTTTTGAAAACACATCGCATTTAAGGGATTAAGGAGTGACAACATTTTGCCAGCTGAACAAGCATGCAAGCTATACATACAGGACATGCATGACATGAAAAAAAGACAGGAATTGAAGATGAAAAGTGATTAAGCTTATGAAGGACATTAAGCAACGTTTTTCATATCTTTGGTTTGATCGGCGTGGTGATAAGAAATAGGATCTATTTGGAGATGAATCAGATGATTTGTCATGTCACTGGTTCCTTTGTTGCCATGGCGTCAGAGAAATTGATGTTGATAGAATGATGTTGTAGAATTTCTCACAAAGAGAATTGACGTCACAGAAGTTGGTAGATCACTGGACAAGGTTTAGTGATTGCATGCAAGTCATGCTTAAAGAGAATTGCAATGAATATGGCAGATAATAAAATCTCAAAATATACACTCAAAAGCAAGCTTTAAAATTACTCTAGAGCCGAGAGGACAATATTTATGTTTTGTTTAATCTTGATTTTAGACCATCTTGATTGTTTTAAAACTTTAAATTGATTTAAATCACTGATTTTCTCAATTTAAATCAACGTTGATTGGGAAAATCATGTAAGCCAGAGCCTTGACTGATTAAGACACAAATTCCTTGCTCCCAAGTTCTTTGTATTTAGAGTGCACTGTTTCGAGTATGAAGAACAGTCAGTACCAAACTTTCTAGCTTCCCCCCCCCCCACCATCCCCCCCCCCCTGTATTGTCATTAGGTTGTTTTCAGTATACAGTAAGTGCCACCATCAAGGGTACATAACTTTTATTTTCCTGTTCCTGGATGTTGTCCCAAAACTTCTAGAGGAACTTTTAGAATTACAAAGATATTGATTCATGTATTAATCATATACAGTTAACAACTAGATCATTCATACCCTTACCAAGTTTTGTAATGTTTTAAAGTATGTTAAAAATAGATTTGTCCCAATTTATGTAACTTTAGAATGTGACATATGAAAGCTTACATCTAAAAGTATTCAATAAGGGCCCTAATTCAACCCCTCCACCCCTCATTACGAGGGGAATTTTTTTTTTACAAGGGGTATGATTATTCAATTGATAACTGTGTATTCATGAACCTTACCCCACTTTCCAAATGATGAAAATGTGTGTGTGGAATACCATAAACCTCTAGAATAGCACCAACAAAAAATTGGAATATCTAGCAAGCTCCTCTTTTATCATATTCATCCATGAATTTCTGTAGCATTTAATATTCATGACCACACCCTCTTGACATGCCCCTATAGACATGCACCCTTCTGATTTATCCTTCGTCATCCTGGACCACGCCCCTCTTCTCCTGGACCACACCCCTCTTCTAACAAGACATCTTCATTACCTCGTTAAACTCAAATTGTTATTTGCCTATGTTATACCATCAGACCAAGTGGAGTCATGTAAGGAAGTATATGCAGAGTGTGTTTACGGTTTGGTTACCAACTCACAGTCGTAATTGCCACTGGGACAGTCCCCTATTAATAATTGATGCTCATGAATTTTTACCAAAACAAGATTAAGGTATGATGCCTGTCTCTGCTCTCTACTGTCGTGTATTAATGAAAACCTTCCTTCAACAAATTAGATGCAATCTTAACTGGATGAAGGTCTTTCCTTTTGTTTGTTCTATTTTTATGTTGTCTTTCCTTTCTGATTTTCTTTTGCGATCTTTTAATGTGATTACTGCCCTCATTATCATTCTGGAAAAGAAACCTGTCTACATGCATTTTTCTTTACATATCTATCCACCTTTACCTTAATAAAAGTACATCTCTCTCTCCCCCCCCCCCTCTCTCTCTCTCTCTCTCTCTCTCTCTCTCTCTATCTCTCTCTCACTCTCTCTCTCTCTCTCTCTCTCTTGCTTGTACATTCTTGCAAGAGAGCACTTACAGTTAAATTTGTAAAAAGTACCCCAGAGTATTGAAATAAGATAAAACATTTGTTTTTATTCTTTACTTTGTTTTATTTGTATGAAGATAAAATCAGATCCAGAAGAAGTTGTAGTGGTGGAAGTTTATAGAACTCTTCCTATAAATCGTTGCCCATGACCTTCAAATCTAAAAGAGTCAAAATGAATATAAATAAGTCCCCTCCCCCCCCCCCCCCCAATACAAAAAAAAAATATATATAAATAATTATTTTTATTTAAACAAAAAAAATCAATTTCGAAAAATATTAATAATAGTGGTCTGTAATGCCTGGAATCACATAACAGCCAAATCTGGTTAGGCTTAAAATTAACCATCTAAAATGTAATCATATTTCTGTTCCTTCACAGCTCATAGTCATAGGCATGGGGATACTGATTCCACAGCCAGCACCCTCAAACCAAACGAGACGTCATCCCAACAGGTTTCCCAGGATGCAATGAATGACCTCACATCTGAATCGGAGCGCCCAGGCACTGCTATGAGCGTCGATGACCATAGAGGCAGTGAATCAACCAAGAAAAAGAAAAAAGTCAAAGGTGAGTTAAATGTGAGCGATGTACTTTATACTTCTTCATGGGAATCGAGCCAGGATCTTTTCCGCAAAATCCCCTCTTTTTTCATGCTTGAGTAGTTTGAGCATAGTTTTTCAATCTTCATTTTATACTTCTATTTTTTCACCTTTTAAAGAGGTATTCCTTAGGCATTTAGAGAAGATATATGTTTTTCCAATTTCAAGCATTTTAATGCTACTTTCTCAGGATTTTAAAATGTTTTGTCCCACAATCAGTAAAAAATTACCTTGTTTGGTAATTGGTAACCGGTTTTGGAAATTAATATCAATTAACCAGTTCAAGAAACTCCTGAAGTCTCATCTGTTTTGCTGGGAAATAAGGATTTTAATATCCTGTATGTATTGGTCTAATTGTTTATTTCAAGTGATCTATGGCCCAAATACATGTTGTTGAAGTGCCTTGTAACAACAAGGAAAATACACTGTATTAAATGCTGTATGGATTGGATTAATTTGGTTCTATTCTTAACCACAATGTGGAGCTACTTAAAGGATTCCAACTCTGGACAGGCTTTTAAAGAAAGTCAGATCAAGGTCACCATAGCATGTTTGCAAGCCGCCCCCTTTGCCCACTATGGGATAGGGATCATAATAGATTTGAGAGTATCAGGAAGGTCCCAAAGTCTTAGAAAACCACACCCTAAGCACTTGATCTGTTCCCATTTCTTGTCTAATGGCTGGGCAAAACCTGGTAGGATTTATGTCCCTCTCAGGATAATCGTGAAGGTGTATTTAGATTTGAAACTTATCTTTCTTGTTTCTTCCTAAGAAGTCTTTGTATAGTGCACTCAGAAACCTGTATATAAAGATCATTTTCAGGGAGACAAGAAATGTGGTCTTTACAGGCAGATGATCTTTATGTACAGGTTTCAATGGGAATTTTTCAAGGGAAACAATAATTGTGGTGTATCAGTATACAGACAGGCGGTTTTTCTGTACAGGTGGCCTCTGAAGCAGCTTTGACTGTATAATTTCACAATATCAATAGCAGTTTCATGACAGGATTTTTTTAAAGGGCTAAATTGATCATATGTTGTTCAAATTGGCAACAATAATATTTTTCTTTAATTGCTACATTGTTCTAGTAAAATGTAAACATTATACATTGTACTTGGGTAAAATTTGTGTACTAGAAAAGTTGAAAAATTGCCAATTTTGATCGAAAAACAATGATTTTGAACCTCATATTGTGTTGCTAATATAAGCTCATTTTCACTTTTAAAATTCCTGGCATCACATACAATATAGTTAAGCAACGAAATAGACTCATCGTGTGTGCAGAAATGTTTGCCCTTTCTACTCACGTGTTTGGTATGATTTTTAAGTCTCTGAATCAAAAGTTATTACGCCAAACCACAAAATGAGGACCTCGTAGAGGACTCGTCACAAACAGGATACAGTAGGTAGTGTGGCTGATTGAAAGGAGCTGGTATGGCTCAGAGGGTAGAATGATGATGGGCTTTGGAATGGGATATCCTAGGTTCAAGACCCAACTCACAGCACTCATACCCTTAGCTATAACATAAAACAACACATACTTCTTTACATAGGATTTGACTGAAAGCTGTCGCTCTTCTGGAGGTTGATAACAAGCATAAAGGCCAAATCACTTTAATTTTTAGTTTTCATGTCCCTGCCATGAACTTGTTGAACCATGTGTAGTGCGTGGAAAAAATCTTGGAAGAATATCAGGTAAAATGGAGCCCCCTTTTTGCTCCTTATTTTCGAATGATCATAATGAGACGCAAGGTATCGTCTATATCCTTAACTTTATTAGCTCCCAGGTAAATATACAATTACAATTTTTTTGTTGTTGTTGTTGTTGCTGTGTCTGCATCTTTTTAGGGAAATTTGTCCAGTCCAGATACATGCAGAGTCAAGCCAAGCCTGCAGCATCAGAACCCAACGTCAGCATGACTGGAGCCAGGCCTAACGTGAGTGGGACCAGATCCAATATCAGTGGTGGAACAGGGGCCAGGTCCAACATCAGTGGGTCCAGGTCTAATACAAGTGGCGCTGGAGCCCGACCAGCCAGTGTCAGTACAACCGGTGTGAAACTGACGAGACCAGGGGCCGTTGGTACCAGCCGATTCAAGTCTAGTAGTAGTCGAACCAACAATATTTCCGTCAAAAGGACAGACAGATCCAAGGTATTTTAACCTGTTGACTACTGAACTTTCTCATTTTCATTTATGCTTGACACAGGGACCAACCAGTTCCTGTGGGTATTGGGTTTATGAAACATCTAGATTTTTATAGTACGCGATGGCTCAGTGCCAGTGGTAGAGCAGCGGTCTCGTAGAGGACTTAAAGCCATCAGTCTTGTGGTTGCTTACTTACAGCAGTCAGGTGAAACAATCATCACCACTTCATGTGAAATAGCATCTCCAATCGTTTTACAGATATTATGACCCCAGCCATCTGATTCAGTCATCACATACACAGTATGTACACCATCTCAACTCCCTGGGGAGCATACTATATATATTTTACTTGCTGTAGGGGTATGTATATTGCAAGTACGAACACAATCTTTCCATTTCTCTCCTGGGTAAGGAGTTGCAAAGAAAGATGATCAGGTTCTCCTCAAATGTACTTTAAGTCCTTTAAAAATGTTATCAGTTTAATATATAAAGCCAAATTTGAGGAAAACATGATAGTTTCAGCAAACATCTTAAAATTTCTTAGAGCTGATAACTGAAAATTTCACATGTGCATCTTTGTAATACAGTCAAACCTGCTTTAGTGACCACCTGTTTACAAAGACCACATTTTTTGTTTCACTTGACATGGTTTCTCATTGAAACATGTACTATAGGCACAGATTTCACTGTACACTCTTTCCTTAACCTTCCTAGAGCACCAGTGACAAAGCAGTCCCAATGCGAGCTACGAGATCCTTCGCCCCTGCACCGTCCACCACCACCACCGGTCCTGCCGTCGCCTCTTCCCACCCTAGGCAGCACCCCTCCACCGGTGGGGACAGTCAGTTCAGCACCCCAGTCACAGCCAAGAAGGGCAAGAGGTTTGCCTCCACGCCTGCTGTGAACACCTCCATGCTTCCCGGTGCCTCCCACATCAATGCTTCAGCCATTGGGGCGAGTACATCCATCCTTGGGGCCAATATGTCTGCCATTGCTCATGTTGGTGAGTGCTGTAGTATTTGTCATATGTGGGACTATGCTAATCATGAAATCTTGGTTTCTTTGTTTTAGTACATTTAACATTGCATTATCATCTGCATATTGTTTGTTGGAAGGGGAAAAGACTATTGGGCTCCATGAATGAAACAAACTTTTGAAAAAATTTGCATAGTAGTTCCCTTCTTGTATAAAGTGTTCCAGAACATCAATGTTTTTGATGAATTCTATGACATTGAGTGCACCTGCACATCCCAATTAGTTAGACTAGCAGGAGTAATGCTGAATATTTATTGATGATATTTAATCTTCCCAGATTCTTCCAAATTGATGCCAGATAAGATGAGAGATTCCCATGACATTAGAGACAGGTCAAGACGAGAGAGAGGTAATTTGATTTTTCTAATCTCATTCATCGTAGTTCCTTTAAGAGGACTTAAAGCAATTGGTCCCCTGGTTGCTTACTTACAAGCATTTATGCTTTCTTAGCAGTCAGGTAAAATAACCACCACTACCAAAGCATATCAATGACTTATAAAATATTCATGTGACAAGCATTGTAGTTAAAGCATCGTGCAAAGCTGAGAGACTCTTTGAAATGCTTAAATTATATGCCACATGTTTGTTTTTATCATTTCTAATGGTGGGTTGGAAGTTTAATGTACATTTGCACATACACATGCAGCAGTCAGATAAAGTAAACAAACCATCTGAGTTAGTAGTTATTTTTGGGGTTGCTCAGGTCTTGAAGATGTTTCACTATATCTTTGTGGTCTTTCAGGTATGTCTGGAGACACGACGGGACCGTATTCTGGACTCTCAGTCTCACCAAACCACGACTCTGCGTACAGCTCTCTTGGCCACAAGGTTAGTCATCTTCAAAGTGCCATTAATATTTCATCCATCTTATTGTCATTAGCCATACTGTGATCGAAATATATATATAGAAATGCTATCTTTGATATACTTAACCAGGGAATCTATCTACAACTATTTCATCTAATCTCAAAACAGTATATTAATAATTCTGTTTTAAGTACTGAACTGACTCCTGACCCACTTCTGTGGATGACCATATCTAGCAGGATGACATGTATATAGATAAAATCAAATATTGTATTAAGTTTATTTTAGCTGAAAGCACTGCTGGGCATTCTGTACATGACTAGTCTATAGCCATAGAGGGAGTTGTATTGATAAGTCTTTAGTTTCTAGTTGAGTAATAGGCACACATATATATGTATTAGCTGAAGCAGGTAATCTTTTCTTGTTTCTGCTTTACATTTAATTGTTGAATTAAGTTTGACCAAAGTTCAGAGGTGGAGGGATGAAGTGTCATCATATCGAGAGAGTCGGTACTCCCTCGTAAGAGGGAAAATGCTGACTTTAATAAATGATGATGATGGTGATGGTGATGATGATGATGATGATGGTGATGGTGGTGATGGTGATGATGGTGATGGTGATGATGATGATGATGATATAGATGATGATGTTGATGAGGATGATGATGATGATGATGATGATGATGATGATGATGAGGATGGTGATGATGATGATGGTGATGATGATGATGATGATGATGATGAGGATGATGATGATGATGATGATGATGATGATGATGATGAGGATGGTGATGATGATGATGGTGATGATGGTGATGATGATGATGGTGATGATGATGACAATGACGATGGAGATGACGATGAAGATGACGATGACGATGATGATGATGATGATGATGATGATGATGATGATGATATTTTTGTTGTCTTTCAGCAGGTAAAGAAGTTGACTCAGTCAGACTTAGACGTGATGTATGCCAGATACATACAGGCTGTATTCCTGGATTCAAAGGTAAAGTCATTCTCAATCTCTGTCGGCTTGTTCAGGTATCGGGCGGTAAAACTGCCGCGAAAAATCTGCCAGTTTTTGAATGTGTAAATGAATGGCAACTGCAAGCAACAAAATATTGGCGTGTATTCACTGAACTCTGTGATAGAAGATACAGAAATATGAAGTGTATTACACGTTACGTCATCATTACATAAAAACACCGCGGTTTTGCCTTGTCATATCTGAACGAGTTGATAATGATAACAAAATTACCAATGAACACAATTAATTTTCATTTAAAGATAATGCGTTCCTAATGTTGGTCATATTTTTATACATGTACTTTGATAAGTTTTGCAAATTAAATTAATGACACATTTGATAGAGAAGTCAGAGAAGTTTCAAAGGAGTTTAGAAGTGAAATAGAACAATAAATGCATGCATCCTTATCAAACCTGTAGTAAATTATTAATTGCATATCGTTGAGTTTAGTATCTTTTGCATTTTGTTATGATACTTTCCTTCATTTTTCAACAGATGAAAAAGATTGTTGCAGACAAAGAGAAAGAAACCAGGGTGAGATATTTGTTGAACTTAAAATCTTAGAACTCTTTTAATTTGTTTAATCAAATGATGATAGTAATCAACAGACATAAAATCTTGAAGAAAAAATTGGAATTGAAATCAACCAAATTTTTAAATTAAATGTTAAATATTATATCGTGTAATATTTTTTTATTCACCTCTTTTAAATTTACTTTTACTTATTTACATGTACATTTTTTCTTAAAAGTTCAAGTTACTTCTAACACCCTGCATATATTCCTTTCTTTGAATACATCTACTATGTTATCATTCAATGGCATAATGTGTGTGAAGTTTCAAATGATTGATTTATTTTCCAATTAATTTATTGGAAATAGAATATCATTCATTAAAGGGACTTGGTATCATTGTTCAGATGAGAGAATATGGTGCTAAGATAGTGACTTCAATGCTAGATGTACAATTAAAGATAATCTGAAAGTTTGAGTGGAAACAGACCATTATTAGGAAAATTTGGTCTGACCGATTTCTTAATTCTCCCAACTATATTATTACAATTTAATTACATTTTAGGTGGATGCAAAATCGTCACAAAGCAATAAAATGGCTCTACATACCATTCCAAACATTTAAGTGTTGAAATATTTTTAAAAACCTGTTTTATGTCTTATTTTCATTGAAAAACTGTTAGAAAAATTCAAAATTGGTTGGGAGAATTTACTGTTAGAGGGTGTTGCACAGAGACGTCTTCATAGAAAACCATAAATATCTTTGTGGTTTGAGAATTTTTTCAGGATTTGTTGCATGTCAAACGGTTAGTACAGTAGAAGGAATATAATAAGTAACATTTAATACAAAATTACGCAGTTTTTAAATAACCTACAACAATGTTACCGGGTCACTTTAATATTTTCTTTAATTTCAATTTATTTACAGAAGCAGATGTATGGCATGTGGCATTTGAATGAAGAAATGTACAGGAAGAAAGCTCAATTAGAACTGAAGTTAGCCAGACTTAAGCATGCTAACACACTAGATCAACATCTAGATATACAGGTAATAATGGTTATAATCATTATGAATTGTCTTGGGTGAGAGCAGTGATCTATTGTTTTATTCAACTTTCTTCTTTTTTTTTCCAAATGAGTGTGTTTGAGAGTTCTAATGCAAAATTCCTGAGATGAGGCATTTTATGTACAATTGCCTCTCTCAATCCATGTTTAGTAAGTGTGTACCTGGTATTTAAAGCCCCACTGTCCTACTTGTAGCTACTTGCTCCCTCTATATAGAAAACTTCCCCAATCGGTGCCTGTTGGTCCCCCATGATCCTCTTTTTCTTATGTTAGTTGAGAGCTGAGTTAATGAGATAGCCACCTGTTAGTGACCTCGCTCTGTGGTCTAATCCCTTCTGGCCCAGTAGTGTTGACTCTCTTTAAAGACATGTTTGTTGTCATGCACACTGTGTTGTTAACGGCAGCAGAAGCTGAAACCATGGTGATAATTTTCAGAGCATGTACAAAAGATGGGTTTCATTGTGATATTTAAAGCCCCACTGCACTACTTATAGCTCATTGCGCCCTCTATATAACAAACAATGCCTAAGTGGTAACCATTGGTCCCCTTTTTTAATGTTGATTGAGAGCTGATTTGATGAGATAACCACCTGTCAGTGACCATGCTGGGAGGTCTAATCCCTCCTAGCCAAACTAATGCAGATAGGCTTTGAAGATGTGCATGTATTTTCCACCATGTGAACACTTCATGCTTTTTCAACCTTCATGTTGTCTTCTCCCCCCCCCCCCCCCCCCCTCTAATATTTATATCACAAATCTCCTTCCTTTTTTAGGGAGTAATTTAGGTAATTTACCTTGCAATATCTCTTTACAAAAGTAACTATTTTAGCTGATATTTTGTATAATGAAAGTGATGATTCAGATCAAAGTTTGCAGATCATTGTAAAATAATGAAGGTGTATGATAAGGGATTGGGTATGTTAGGCTCAGATTCTGAAACAAAATCTTGGATTTAGCTCATGCTGCAATGATAACTATAAACCTTTACGTCAGTCAGGAACCCCATGATTACAAGCCGATCGCCTGTCTGATTCAAGATAGTCTATTGGGGAAAATGAGTATGGTAAAACTGGTCACTCAAAGATTTTTACTTTTTTTAGGCACTTCATGATCAGTTTGAAGTGCAATTTTCTTAGGGGTTCAATATTAGACCATATCACTGACACTAATAACACGTAGGACCATGCATCTCAGATTCAACATTGTTAAACGATGCCTTGAGTATAAAACTGAAACCAAAATTATTTTGTTTAATTGTAGTTATTGTATTGTTGATAGGAAACTGGTCTATTCCCAGTCACTGCTAACCTGGCTCAGTTCAAGCAGGAACACAGCACCTTGGCCCACGCTCTGGACACCACACGACACCAGGTGGAAATGACGGATATCTTACTCCCGCAAGACAAAGATGCCTATCATGGTAAGTTACATGATGATTAAAGGTATATTACCAATCATGTGAAAGAATTTGTTTTGACTAATACGTGATGATACAGATTTTGCAGGGAAACCGCCTACTAATTGATATATTTGGTAAATTATTATATCTCTTTGGACTGGATAGATATAGGGTAGTCCCATATACATCTTTCTGTGTACAGTGCTTGTAACTTTACCAACACTGGGCCAAATTTCCTACCATTTTGATGATTCCAGAACCTTGCAGTGCACACCAATACTTATATGCTAGATGATCAACCTTTCTGATTGATTCCACAACGTTTCTTTCACAATGCAATCGCATGACCATAACTGGTCCATACCTTTAAATATTATAAATGTGCAAGAAGATAGATATCTTACTCCCACAAGACAAAGGTGCCTTCCATGGTAGGTTACATGATGAATAAACTTCATGCAGTGCTAGAATTAGCATGTAACTTCATAGAAGTGATCAGAATGTAATATATTTAACACCAATTTTTAGAGGAGGCACGATGGCTCATTGGTAGGAGCTATGGTCGAAACAAGGTCAATGCGACAGTTTGTACTTCTTTTCTAATACCCCGTTCACACAGACAAGAACAATAATAGACCAATTAAAAAATCATCAAAGTTCATTTTGTTTGGAACTAATGCAGGCCAAACACGGAGATGATAGACGGATCTAAAACTGACAGTAAAGTGACATTACCTGGAATGGCCCAGATTTTGTTTGTTATCATCAGTCTGTTTTTGGTTGATGATCTGACTCAGATAATAGATTTAAAGAGGTTTTAATGGATATGTTGAAGTTATTTTGGCATTTAAAAGTCTTTTTATTTTGTCTTCATCCTTGCAGATGCACTGGAGAGAGTGCTGAGCGAGAGTGAGCATCTGTTGGGTGAGATCTCCATGGCAACGCGGAACAAGCAACCCAGAGTGGAGGCCTTCTCATCAGCCATCAGTATGCTGGAGAATACAGTAGCTAGTGAGAGTGAAGAGCTAAGGAGGTAAGGCACAGATCTATACAATCAGGGTTCCCACAGTCATGGACATTTTAAGAAACTTTTTTATAGCTCTGGAAGGGAATACATAAGTCACAAAGAAAGGAAAATTATCAGAAGTCATGGAAAAGTCATGAAAAAGTCATTTTGAAGAAGCACAGGAACCCTTTACAATTCTAGTATGAGTAAAGGTTCCCACGGTCATGACAATTTTAGAGAAAACAAAATCAGCTCTGGAAGGGATTTTATAAGTCATGAAGAAAATAAATTTATCAGAAGTCATGGAAAAGTCATGAAAAAGTCATTATGAAGAAGCGCAGGAACCCTTTACAATTCTATTCTGGATAAAGGTATGAATCGACAAGCTACCATGTGATGTGTCCACTTACAGGCAAGAATGGATGAACTAAAGGATGCATATTTCAACTAAAAGAGCAATCTATAAATTTCTGACCACGTATATGCACCTCATTTCAGATGGTACATCATCCAAATTGCTAACAGTGGTATCAATAATTTGGCAGTTAAACCAACCATCTACGATTAAATAAAATCTTTTGATAATTGATATATTTCTTAGTAATTTTCTTTCTTTCTGCCCTTCTTCACCCCAGATGCCAAGAGCTTTTGGCTGCCACATCATCGTTGGCCACGCATGAAACTTCACTGAGGGTTCAGGATTTAGAGCAACGTTCCGAAAGCTGAGTAGCTGAAGTTTGATGTGATCATGCAAAGAAAATTACAGACAATTTTGAGCGGCTGGTCTTGTACAGTAAACCTACAGAAGGTTAAGGCATTGGATGGTCATAGTTTGAAGGCACCACATTCTGGTGTTCCTGTGAAAATTGCTGAGCAACTACTGGCAAACACGATGAAAAACCAAACTTTTACAATCCACCTCTGGAGTGTGATCTTTTGAAATGTCATCGGAAATTTCACAGATTATTGCAGTGTAAATGCACGCTCTGGAAACACGGTTGAATGATGCTGGTTCTTGGTCACATGACTCTCAGTGACAAGTCAAGAATGCCCACTACTCACAAAAAAAAATCAGAATGAGCAAACACAGATGTTTCTCCAGCAGTGTAAATGAGAGTAAAAAAATGTGATGATTTTTCAAAATGGTGTTTGTGCTGTGTAAATTGGCTTATAGACGTGGTTTAAAGAGATTGGGTAACTTTGTCTCAGATGCTGAAAAAAAATCCTGGATTTAGCTCATGCTGCAATGATAATTATAAACCTGTAGGTCAGTCAGTCAGTCAGCTGATCGCTTGTCTGATTATCAAGATATTTATGATTGGAAATCAAAATCAAATTTTGCTTTTTCCTGATCATTTTGAAGCACGATTTTTTTTAGGGCTTCAATATTACACCATATCACAGACACTGATGACACGTAGGGCCATGCATCTCAGATTTAACATTGCCTTTAAACACTTAAATGGAAATGTGAAGGTCATGGGTTTGATCCGGGCAGGACTCTTGAGTCATTGAGTGAGAAAATTGATCTACCCGGTACATTGTTTCTCCCAACCCAGTACCTATTAGGATGCAAAAGTCATTGTGAATATCTGTAAAAGCGCCAATGCACTACTTATAACTACTTGCGCCCTCTATATAGGAAACAATGTCTTATCGGTGCCTGTTGGTAGTACCCCATGGTCCCCTTTTTCTTACATTATTTGAGAACTGATTTGATGAGATAACCACCTGTAAGTGACCTTGCAGGGAGGTCTAATCCCTCCTGGCGAAACTAGTGCAGATAAGCTTTAAATGGAAATGTGAAGGCCATGGGTTTGATCCGGGCAGGACTCTTATGTCATGGAGTGAGAAATTTATCTACATTGTTTTTCCCCACCCAGTACCTAGTAGGATGCAAAAGTCATTGTGGTCTGTTCAACATCGTGAGTGTATGTTAAAGGCTACCTGGCTGGAATGTACCACAGGGAGTGGAGATGTTGCATACCGGTATGTATATATTATGTGTGGGCAAGCCTGAATCCCATGACCAAGGTGAAAATATATCTGTTTTTTATAGAGACAATCGTAGATGTAGTAATAAGTGCCGCAGCACCCCAGTTGAAAAACGCTGATGATGTGTAATGATTATTATTGTTACAATTTTGGAGAAACTGTTGGCCATGGAACAGAATACAAGATGTAGAGGGCGTAGTGAATGTGAACGCCTTTAAAATGTCTTCCATTGGATTTGGCTTTATCAAACACTCCTCAAACTTTCATTGATCTGTTTCTCTCATATTTCTTATGAAATTCAACTTGATACCGGAATTAATAATAATAATAATAGTGGGTTCTTGTATAGCGCTCAAGTCTGTCAGACTTGACACTCCTGGCGCTCCCGATTATGACCCTGGCTTTAGCATGGCTGCCATTACGGTGCTCTAGCATTTCAAGGAATTAATTCCTGCCAGGTACCCATTTACATCACCTGGGTTGAGTGTGGTAAATGTAGATCAATGTCTTGGCAAAGGACATTAGTGCCGTGGCGGGACTCAAACCGCGGACCTTGTGATCCACAGTCTGGTGACATATCCACTCGACCTTTCATATGGCATATGTAGAGCATAAATATTGGTATGTGTCTATCAATACAATACTTAGCAATTCATAGTGCTAATTAAGAATCAGTTACATCATTATTTGGTATGTCAGACTTTTTATACAAAATTAAATTGAAACATGGCAAGATGGATGATGCAATTGCATTAAAAGTATTACAAAGTTTTGGGAAATTTTGAAAAATGGCAATTTCAATATATTTAAATGCCATTGTGGATGTTTTAAAAACACCAGAAATTGTAGCCCCTAAAACACTTCTGCTTTCGAGAAAAATTGAATATTAAGATTTACCGGTGCTCCCAGTAAATTATGATCAATTTTAAATAGCTCCTACGGCCGTACAATGGTAGCTGCGACCATGAAAATTTCAGAGTATGTAGTTGTGGTATATAATTTCCGAACGAGACAACGATCACTGAATATTGTAGGATCGTATATGCTTCCAATATGTTCATTTGAACCAAATTCATGACCCCATACCAAAACTTTGTATTACCTTTAAGATTCATCAGAAATTGACACATTCAAGTTGTTCTGTTTGAAATATAGCATGTTATGAGCTTCCATATGTTGTAATTTATAAACAAAGACATGCATAATATATGTACACAATGTAAATGCTACAAATCTATAGCACTTTTATTTGATTCTTAGAAAATTGAATTCAAAATGAGTGGAAAGCTTGTTCCGTTGATACCTTTTGAAGCCCTATTCTCTGTGCACATAATCTGTACATGTATATCTATTGTGTAAGCCTATAATATAAATGCCTTATTTGTACCTACATCTATATGTATATGATATATTAATGAATATTAATGAATATTAATGAATAGAACATATTGCTTATAAAAATGGTTGTGTCATAATTATTGTTTTTTGTGTGTTGAAGGTATTCTGTATTCAAAATTTGCAACTACTTTTGAAAGATAAAAAAAGGGTGCATTATGATATACATTGATAAGCATCATGGATGGAATATCTTTTAACTGTGTTTGAAACTTTTGTTCTCAAATTCTTAATACAAAATCTGTACCAACAAAATATTCTGCTTTTAGCTGCAACCTTTATCAGCGATGTGACCCGACACGACCTTTGGACTGTATTAAACTGAAAGATTACAAATTAGGGGGGTATTCATATAAAAGCATAAGATTTAAAGGTGGAAATAATGAAGAACGGAGATCAAAATTACATTTTCTTCAAATACCAGATAAAAGCTTTAAGACCTTACAGAGAGAGGGGGAATAGATGGAGGAGAGAGAGAGAGAGAGATAGGAGTTATAGAAAATAAAAAGAGGGCATAGTAAAAATAGGACGCTATATATTCAAGAAGTGAAACAGAAAGAGTAAAGAAGATAGAGAGGGATATAA
The DNA here is from genome assembly GCF_000002235.5 of Strongylocentrotus purpuratus. NCBI lineage: Eukaryota > Metazoa > Echinodermata > Echinoidea > Camarodonta > Strongylocentrotidae > Strongylocentrotus > Strongylocentrotus purpuratus. Next base: position 3,500,890 of record NW_022145600.1, read on the forward strand.
AGGAAGAAAGAGGATTTAGAATTTAGATTAAGAAATGGTGAAGAAGATGATGACAATGGAGATGGTGGTGGTGATGATGCTGGTGGTGGTGGTAGTAATGATGATGATGAATTGAATTGAATTGATATCTTTATTTATACATGGTTTAAAAAGCCCAAACAGTTACAAGACTGATTTCCTTCGGGGCCGTCTGAAACGATGTAAATACATCAAATAAACATCATTTGTGACTTTTTTTTGTTTTTTAATGATTTGAGTAAACATATCATTTTTTTTTTAAATGATAGTGGTGGTGGTAATGATGATGATGGTGGTGGGGGTGGTGGTGGTGGTGATGATGATAATGATCTGAGTACACGATAAAACAAGTGTATTCTAAGATCTGACCTGAGCACCTTCCTTGCAGGCTTGAGTATTGGAGGGTGGAGGAGGCGTAAATACTGATCAGTTTCATATCATCCTCGTATTTTCTGAAAGACAAATATTGATATAAAAGGAATCCCAGTAAAATCTCAATATATAATCTCATGCACATCCAAGGGATGTCAGCCTATGTATGGGACATAGCATTTCCCTAATGTTCTTTTTTTTATTTTTATGACAATTAAGATGAAGGTACCCGGGCAAGAATATTTGGGAAAATTTATTTGATAATCATACTTATATGTGAAGGTATCCAAATTTTAAATTCACAGGAGAATATTTCACTAGATGATTTGCTATAAATCGATATATTGCAAAAGATTTTCTTTCCGATTTTGCTTCGATTGTGGGCATTTTATATAAATGCAAAAATTAGTTTTGGTCTGCAATCTAGAAAGGAAATATTAATTGTAACAACTCCTGTGAATGACAAATTTTGGCCCGATTTTATCACGCATTATGCAAATATTTGGTCTTAGTTTATTATGAGTTTGATTTTACAATAGTTTTCCAATTCTCTTAGCTCGAGTATTTTCTTTCTTTGTCCAAGGAAGCACGGTCTTTAGGCCCGCTACATGAATTTTCACATTTTTGCGCCTCCCTCAAAAGGAAAATGCAAGGGGTCCCCGCATTCTAGTTCTTAGATCAATATTGCGGATCGGATCGAGCGCGATCACAGAAAAAAAAAGTCGAGCGCCAGCTAGCGACGAAAAATCAAAAGCTCATAAATAAATCTAAAACAATCATGGCTGCTTTCCAGCGGCAATTTCAAGCTGTTCGGAGATCTTTCAGACGGAAAAAGCGTGATTACGACGTTGTGTTTGAATGTACACCCGTCGTCAAGCGGCAGAAGATTGGCAATTTCAGACCTGAAATATCAGAAGAGGTAATGTTGTGGCATTTTCTTATTTACTTTAGATCAATATCGTGTCTTTGTTTGAAATCGGATAAGTGCAGTGTTATTTGAAGTGCAAATGCAAGTGGTGATTGAATTTGCATTTGCCGTTACACCGATGCAGATGACAGTGCAGGGGCAGTGCTTCCGGGTATTTAGGCCAAGTCTTGTGGGTTGGGCACGCGCATCATGTTGGGTGTGGTGTGTACGTGTGCCACTGTACTGCTGTATTCCTCTAAATTGATTACTTTAAAAAGAGTTTACACTTTAATCTACCCCCGATGAAATACATTGTAGGCCTAACTTTTAGATTCTAGATCTAATTTGGACGAGTAGACTAGAGTATGAGCTACATCGTACATACACATGATGCATGAGAATGTGTAAATGTGTCAAATATTTTTGAGCAAGAAATTATGTTTTTGAAGAACAGTGATGAGTGGAATCGTATTAATCTAATCTAGATCAAGTGAAATCTAATGAAATAAATGAATTTGAATTTGACTTTATGTCTTGCTAATCATGCTCATTATTGTGTTGAGTGTTGTGTTTATGTCATGTGTGACACCGTCCGTCAGTGTAATTTGTCATTCATTTGTTGTTTCAAATTGAGATGTTCCTTAAAAAATGTAGGTCTATGTGTGGCAGTTCGGGCATGTCAGATCAGGGGTGGTATCAGAGCATGATTTTACCACTTTTTATCTTTGATTTTATCTTTCATTTTATCTCAATCTGTTAGTACTTCTTGCGTACCCATAACCAGTAGGGGCGCTGGTCCGAGAATAATGATCGTCTTCATAAACAAAGATCGTCTATGTAAACGCGGACCAATGCGTCCTCAAAAACAAGGATTGTCTGCTCCATGATGTTCCATATTTTTGATCGGCACATTGGCGAGGCAAAAAAACGGATTCCGGGATGATTTTCTTGATGTATTTTACATTGACTTTGTACAGAGACCTTCACATTATGAGCAATAAATCCTTTGGAAGACAGACAACCCATAAAAGTAGACAGTCAACTAGGGTTGTTTTCCCCTGGGGAATCCAAATTTGGCACCCGAAACCAGCAGAGCGCCGATGAAAAAAACGTCCGCGAAAATGCAGACGATCCTTGTTAATGAGTACGCATTTCGTCCGCGTTTATGAGGGTATCCTCGTTTCTGAGGACGATCCTCATTCTCAGAAGAGCGCCCCCTACTGATAACAGTGATTTGCAGCTTAAACGTAGTTTTAATGCTGACCCTCATATTATTTTATTTAAAAGTTAAGATAAGACTTAAAATATACTCTTTTCACACTGGTTTTGCTTAGCCCCGTACTATCCTTAACCCCGGACTATTTTTTTTTGCTTTTCACACACGATGTTTTTAGTCCCGTACTAGCGCCTATTCCAGAATAAGAAAATTCCCGCTGTTCTCACTGCATTTCATTAACCCCGGATATCGTGAATATTATGATTGGACATATTTCGCATCTGGCCAGCTGCGATGCGGTCCATTGCGTAGTACCGGACTATTTTTCGTTTCTGTTCTCATTCATTTGCTTAGCACCGCACTTGCGGGGTTAGCAGGAGTTAGCACCACAATTGCAGAGTTAGCCCTGCTATTTTGCAGGGTTAGTTAACCCTGTACTATAGGTGGGGTTAGCCAACTTTAGCCCACTTTGGTAAAAACCAGTCTGAACAGAAAGTGGAATAGGGGCTAAGCCCCCCCTTAACCCCACCTATAGTACGGGGTTAAGCAAAATATTGCCAGTGTGAAAACAGTAATAGAGTAGGGACTACGTACTTTATCTCTCAGATGGCAGTATCGGATAAGGGTAATATTTAATAGTCTTGTGATCAAATGAACAAAATTAAGCCTGACTATATTTCTCCAAGTCCAACTGTCCAAGTATTATAGAGTTCATTAAAAAAAATATCCCAGCAATTCCACGTTTCGAATTTTGAAAATTTTGAAAATAATGCATGTACATGTCCCTGAGGGACTGGCAGAGAGTGGTTTTATTTGCTGAACATGATGACAGTAAAATCTAACACACACCATTCCTTAGTTTCGCACATGGGCATATCCACACACAACCAATTCATCATATAACTATCCTGAAATGGTATAGTTATACAATGAAATTGTGTGTACGCTTACTAAGGATACGTCATATAACGAAATGCAGGTCTGGGCATCGTTTCGAAATAGAACTCAATAAGTAATCACGGAATGTGTTGTGTGTGGACTAGTATAACTGGTCGAACTTAACGTGACCACGTGCAAAAGGAGACCTGACTTCTCATTTCCGCTTGCGTTTCATGACCGCAGTAGTAAACTGCGCACCTATACGATGTTTCGCTGTAGAGTTTGGGGATTACTTTCTTGGGTGTGTGGATGCCCTTGAATTTATACGATGATTCTTTATACAACGTTTCTTTATAGAGTTTCAGGATAACAAATTTTGTGTGTGGACATGCTGTTTAGTGAGATAAAATCTCGCTAGTTTGATTCTGAGAATACCGATTTAAGAAAGAATTAAAGGGTATTTCCACTCACTGAGATGAAATAAATCTCATAATACCACCCCAGGTATGCAGACTAAATCTTCTTCTTTTTTCAACTAAAAAAGGTGAGGAAGCTGTGCATTTAACATTTTGATTGTCCCCAGAATATAGTTTTCTTCTTTATTGTTTGACTTCTAATCATACTCTGAAAATACCCCTTCACTAGATTTTCAGAAAGGGTTCAGAATTTAAAAATGTACTGTATATATATAAAACAAAATGCCTCTTTATTTTTATTTTTACAAAGCGATTTGTGTTAAAATGACTAAAAATAGCATTAGAATTGTGGCTTTTCACAAAATTTCTTGATGTTCTGATATTTCGTTGCTCATTATTCAACTCAACCTGTACCAACCAGCACAGTGGATGTAAGGTTATTGTGTCATCTGGACATGTGCAGTTTACAACTTTACATTCATTCATGTTTTATTTTGTAAACTCTGCTATTTTTTAGTAGGTATACATGTACATGTACATATTTTTTCCTTCTCTCTCTCTCTCCATGATTGTGTGATGCCCCTCTTATACTATCTGTTTGATACTTTTCCATGTAATTTCTATGCAATAAAAGCACATACATGTACATCCACACACATATTATGTTAACATTTTCATCACTTGAAAAGTGGGGTGAGAGAATATCTTTGGTTTGTAGCTGCTTTGGTTAGGCTGTATAATTCTTATTCTTTTATAATTAATCAAATTGTACAAATATATTCACATCAATCATATAATTGCTATGCACACATACACTGAACATGCAGGCCTTCATGTACCAAGTTTTGGTTAATAACAAGAGTCGTCATTACCTCAACCTCATTTTGAAACAGGAAACACAATTAAGAACGAATGTGGCCCATGTGCTTTGGATAACTTCTTTTGTTTGTGGTTAGTTGTTGTTTCCAAGCAAAAGTACCTGCCATTGTGTGTGTAATTTGACACTCCCACAAGTACTCACACCAGTGCATTGGAGAGTCAGGAGACTTCAAAGGATTTGGGTTCAGGTGGGATTAACCTTAATCCCCCCTCTTTCTAAGCTACTATGAGGTCACTCCATTAGGACCCTCACCTTTGATTGAAGGGTGAAACAGATGGTTTAGTCATTGGTAGCAGATTTCATTCATTGATGCCCAGACCAGCCCAGACACAGGATGTTCTCAATCGGTCCCTGATCGTGCTCAGTTGCTTGCTCGCTCAGTTGCTCGCAAAGTCTCCTTGCACATACACATACCTTCACGTGTTGCTCCTCCACAGCTCCACTGTTTCTTTGTTTTTGTTCGTTCCCTGTGACTCCTGTATATTTGTACACTTGTAAGATGAGACAATAGCTAGGGTGCGAAAACAAGATTTTGGGGAGAGAATGAGAGATTCTTATACTTTTGTTCTGGTTTGGAGTTCACTGTTTCACTCAGGCGGTTCATCATTGAGGGAATAACAACACCATACAGTGGAGTTTGATCATTTAGTACATACACACAGTAAGTAACTGCCAACTATTACCATTACAATCCCACATTGATTTAACCCCTTCATTTTTATTTCTACCAGTACCATGTGATATTGTTAACATGTTGACAATTTTGAAAGAACCTTGAGGATTCACTGAAATGTTCTTTCCAAAAACCAAATTAAAATGCTGCAAGTTTTAATTTGATGTGGTCTAAACGGGCCATCTTCTGATGATTTATTTCAGGACAATTTTGAGTCGATTTCTCTTGAAATACATTGTTATTAGATCAACATTACTTTCATTCTATTTTCAGTTCTCAACCCTTCATCATGATGCATGATGCAAAGTGTAACTTCACAGGCTACAATAAGTTTAGCCTACGGGTGTAACTACTTAGGCTATAGTACCGGTATACATGTACACAATCAACTATTGTATTATTCTGAAGAGATACATGTACATGTAGCCCTAGATCAAATATTAGGCTTGCATGCTTGGGGATCCTCTAGAAGTGTACTTCTGATTTTAAGAAGCTTACTGTTTGACCACTCAAAATGAAGAGTCCTTCCGATTATTAAGAGGATGGCATCATTTGACAAAATAACCCTCGGGCTCATTGAGTAAGTTCTTCAGCATCAGGGTGTGGAAGTAAGAGCTAAGAGGTAATCCTGTTGAAAACTTCCAGTCGTTCTATTGCATCGAGTGGTACTTGTTCTGAACCAAACTTATTGGCTCGAATTCACAAAGGAGGTTTGAGCTCAGACCAAGGTTTTCGTACGTCATATGACGCGTTTTACGCATTTTTTACAAACCTGGTTTGTAAAGAACAAAAGGAGGTTTGGCGAAACAAAAGGAGGTTTGAGCTCAAACCTTGCTTTGTGAATTCGGGCCATAGTGAATGCATGGTGGGTGGGTGCAAATGTATTACAGGAAAAAAAGTGGTATTGGGAAGACCATTGTTTGTCCAGTCTATTTTAAAAAGAATTGAGTGATGGTGTTGAGACAACAGATGAAGGAAGACTATTCCAGGACTCATCCACTCATATCAGACCTAAGACCTTTTTTGTGGTGGGGTGTGGTGTAGAAATGTTGAGCAATGCCTTTTTTTATGATCAAAGAAAGGACCAACTTCTATTCCAGATTCATTGGTTTTAAAATCTAAATCATTCAGAACAGCAGGGTTTTGTTTAGAATGGAACTTGGAAGGAATTGTATTGAATAGTGGCAAGTGAGTCAAGTGACAATAAATGCATTTGAAAGAACACGCTAGAATTTAGAAATAGCAAGATAATGACGACATTAATCTCTAACTTTTTTTTGTGCCAGTGCACTCAGTCCAAATAGGGCAATAATAGTGGGTTTGGATTACTGAGTCAGAAAACCTTCATGGAGGGTATTCATTGGTCAGTTATAGAACTGAAGTATATTTACAACTTAAACTGCCCAATCTCATTTTAATACCCTACCTGGTGACCATGTACATCATTGCTTAGCAGTATTTTGTATACATGCTGCTGACTCTGGGGTAATTTGTAGCTTCCTTTCTTTACTGACAGCTCGTTGATACGACTGACTGACTGACTCACCTACGGTCCCAGACTGTTGTTTGACAAACCTGATAATATCTTAATCCGTCAATACCAATAGGTAGAAATTGATTAATTCTGTCAACAGAACGTGATTACCGGTGTGGTATTTGATCAAGGAAACAGACAATGGTGTGAAATGGGTAAATGTAATGGACCGATGATTATACAACGTAATCAACTCTTTTGAATAACAACGATATTCATTAATTATTTTGAAGGAGAAGGAGGAAGTGATGGAGCATGCAAAGTGTAGGCGATTTGTAGGCGACTTGTTTTAGAACAGAGAGGAAATATAATAAGAAATGAGAGATGGAGAATGAGGAAGGCTCATGGAGAAATGGAATGAGAGAGAGAGAGAGAGGGGGTGGTAGGGGGAGGGAGGGTGAGGACTGGAGAGTAGTGAGTGAGAGAGGAGGGGGGACAGAGGGAGAGAGAAAGAAAGAAAGGGAGAGGAGATGGAATTGGTAGGCTTACAGAGAAAGTGTAAGAGAAAGATAGAAAAAAGTGCAGAGAGTCAGAGATAGAGAAATGAAAAGGAGAGGAAAGTTGGAAGATGTTAGTTGGACACAGAGGTGAGCAACAGAGAGGGAAAAAGTGAGAGATAGAGAACGAGGCAGGATCACAGAGAAATAGAATGAGAGAGAAAGGGAATGTGAGAGATAGGGAGTGAGTGAGAGAGAAGAGGGAGAGAGAGAGAGAGAGAGAAGATGAGAGGAAGGGGAGGAGGTTGTAATTGGTAGGCTTACAGAGAAAGTATATTAAGAGAAAAATAGAAAAAAAGTGCAGAGATTCAGAGACAGAGAAATGAAAAGGAGAGGAAGGTTGGAAGATGTTAGTAGGAGGGAGAGAGAGAGAGAGAGAGAGAGGTGAGCAAGTACAGTACAAAGTTCAATTTTACTAATGTACATGTATTATAATTCACAGGAAAGCTTTTGCATACAACTGTCTCAAGCTAGTGCTGCTGGTCACTGACCTTTGCCTGAGGAGCTGCCATTGTAATCTACTCAGCTAGGGTTAAATACAAGTCATGTGTTAATTGTGCTTCATTTTCACTTTGTGTACCAATAACTATGTAAGCAGCTGTGAAAAAGGAAGGAAAGCCTCATAATGAATAATTTTTCATCTGGTGAAATGAACATCAGATATTGCATACGTAGACAATGTCCTCCAATACTCTTTTTTTCTATTTCCTTCTCTATGTTCATCTTCCCTCTATGATCTCCCTTCCTGTTGTACTTTTGTCATTGCGCATAGTGAACATTTGTTGCCTAAATACTTGTACAGTGAACAACTAAATTATTCATACCCCTTGTAAATTTGATTTGATTTGTTTTTATTTTTTAATGTAAAAAATGACAGGTGGACTTGGTTGCATTATGACCTTTGGTGAGTACCTTTAGATGTAAGCTTAGATTTGTATGTGTCACTTTGTAAAGAAAAGTAAATCCAGACAAATCAACTGTTAACATACAACTGTCAGCTGTACTTAAAAAATTACTAAAAGTTGGTGATGGTATATAGTGCTGTAATGTACTATGTACATGTATGTTGGTTCATTAAAACCTGTCTATAAAGGCCTACAGTACAGTACATGTGTACAAAATAAATGTATGTGGTCTTTCTAGGTTTTTATAGTCTGCAACCATGTAAGGAAGCTTGAAAAGAGATAGTATCGACATGTACACTGTATCTACAGGGACAGGTGGTCTAGATGTACATTTGTACATCTAGAGGTGATCTTTACATCACTCAGCTTTGGCTGTAGATGTGCATACAATATGTACTTTTTTATATCTTTTCTTTTCCTTTTTTTTATGGAACTTAATTGTCATTTTCTTTGTTAACTAATGTGCCTTGCTTTCAGTTTCATACATCTGAGCCCTGTCTTTCAAAGAGTTGATATCAATCGGAACTACATGTAAGAGATAGGAGACGACAAACTTGCAATTGATTTGAGGACTTGCGATTGATTTGGATCAATCATTACTCTTTGTAATAGTGTTACTATCCTGCTCTAAAATTCATCCCTACCTCAGGCTCGGGCATTTCCTGCCTGGTGCATAGTCAGAAATGGTCATATTGTAATCACACTTGTTCACAGGTTCTTTGTTCTTTGAAAGAGTAGAAAGTTGTAGAAATTTTTCCTTTTCACCACTATGGGGCGAGGTCAAAAGTCTTAACCTTTTGCTTCCTGTAATGATTTTCATTTCCCGCTCCTGTTACCAATCTATAAGGGGCTTTAGAGAAATTAGAGGTGCCAAAGCCAGAGGTCTCATTTTGAAAGTCTGTTTATGGTTACACCCTAAAACTATATATGAAATGTACTGGAAAAGAACTGTAAAATAGAATATAAGTAAATAGAGAGGGAAGAGGACAAAGGAGAGAGAGAGAGCGAGAGGGGAGGGCAAAGGTAGAGGGAGATAGGAAGAGAGAGAGAGAGAGAGAGAGAGAGAGAGAGAGAGAGAGAGAGAAGAGGTGGGGTGCAAGGGTTAAAGATGGTAATGACACACAGAGCGAGATTATACATGTGTGCGCCTGTATTACTATGTAATTGTAACATGTAAAATACATTACAATAATGCCCTTTCTTTTTTGTTGCAGTCCAAAGTTGTGGTCTTCCACAAAGTCATTTGTGGTTGGGATTGCTTGCAAGATATATTATATATATATTATTCCCCCCAGTGCACACTTATATGGTAGGCCTATTGTACTACGAAGTTGTCATTTGCCCCCCCCCCCCCCCCCCTCCCTCTATATGCTTGCAGATTTTTTAGTCTTAACTCTTTTACAATTCCGTTTATCAAAACAAATAATTAAATCAATAATGAAATTGACTGTCAAAACATGACCAATCTGCTACGTGGCCCAATCTCATTGTGCCTTTATACCACCGCATCCATTGTTAGAAACGGTTCAATGCTTTTCCTCAAAACACTGTTCCAAGATAGATGATTCACTATGTTTACTCTAGAAATGGGTTCTATGGTTTCCAATCATTGCTTTTCAATAACTTGTTTCAAAACTAAAAGTTGTCATTTGTCATTGGGTGCTGTTGACATTTGTCACTTGTTTAAGTACATGCAAGCGCACTGTCATTGTGTAATTTATCTCCCAGTTTCAGCTGCTACTGAAAAGTAAGCATAATCACTGTTAGTTTTTTTTTATTCTCTTATTTGCTCTTGAATATTTCTTGTGATGCTATTTTCAACTAAACCTTTCTGTTATATGTAGTGTTTGTACTGCCCTTTGTTCTTATTTGATTGATGTATCTGAATCATGTACTTTTGCAGTCTCCATTCCACTTACCGGTATAGTATCTATTTTTCATTGGTCGGAGTAAAGTCTACTGCAAGTACATGTAGTTGATAAGAATTATTAAAAAATATATCAATATTACAGTGAGACAAAACAATTAGAGCTTCATGTACATGTATGTGTCATTGTCTGGAAAGTGAAGAGTATTAATTTTTTTTGTCTCTGAATCCTTTAATTATTATCACATGAAACTAAATATAGAAACAAACAGGTGTCCTGCTGGTTGAAACCACCAAAATAATAAAAGATAAAACAAAAAATGAATAAATCTTCAGAAAAATAACAGTCGCGTCTGTCAAAAAAAGAAATAGGAACTCGACTCGTCCCAAGATTACACAAGGATGTAACAGGCAGGAAAGATCAGAGCCATCTGTAACTTGACTCTCTTCATCCGTCCATCCGTCCCCACGCTGTGCACAATCCATACCATCTCAGTGGCGTCTCCTTTCTCACACCATTTCACGCTCCCTGCGATCGCTCGCTTGCTCCTCCTCGTGCAGCGCTTATTAAATCTATCCCAGCCACGTTGAGCTTTCTCATGTGCTACTGGGACGGTAAGACTAAGCTGAGATATAGATGTGCCTCGATGCAGTGCTGTAATTCATCATCACCCTGTGAAATTGTTTTGATAGCATCGCAGCAGCAGCGCAAGGGTCCCATATCCTGGATTGGTCTTTACGTGGATATACGATTATACGTATAATATATCCATGGTTTTTATTAGGAGGCTTAGACACTGACAGAGATTAGCAACAACTGCATCGTTGTTTATCACCTTATTTAGATTTTAAGTGTCATTACTCTCGAATCGATTCTGATTCTGGTTAGATTATGATGAATGCAGGAAATTTCTAATGTGGATCTGGAAATCTTTTTAATGATTGGTTCATGGTTGTCATTAAGAGGCAAAGACAGCTCTAGAGAAACATCGCAGTACATGTATATCATATGATCTTGAGTGTCATCATTACTTGTGATTTGGTATACCGGTATATGATGAATGCTGGAAATTTCTGAGCATGGATTTGTGGGAATCATTTAATGATTGTTTCTCCTAAGGTGCTTCTCCTCCCGTCTTATGTACATGCAGTCGTCCTTCACATGGATGTGTGTACATAACTTTCCAGTGATTAAGAGGAAATTACAGCTTCAAACTGAAGGATTTATGATCAAACTAGAATGGAATTCATTTGAAGGCCTTTACTAATTGATTTGATGAAACCTGCAAATTGTTAAACTCTTGCGGTTGTGTATGTGGATTAACTACATTTAGAAAGATACAAATGAACGTTGCAAAATAGTTGCTGATAATTGAAGCGTTTTACTGATTAGGTCTACAGGAGATCAAGGCAATACCAGCATTGAATTAATTATTCTACACTACAGTACCAATAATTACCTTTGCTGAATGAACAAAAACTTGCTTACAAAATTAAAAACACACTTTTCTATATTCCCCTGTATGCTAGTCTGAAAGCGTTCTGCGTATTAGTTTTAGAGGATCTGTAAAAGTATTAAATCATTTTGATAGGCTTTCCATGGTTTTGTCAGAAATTGGAAGCCGCGGATCCTTGAGGGTCGGGAGGTTGCTGACTGGTGCGGAAAGGATCCTTGCTTCACAGTCAGTCAGTCATGCGCAAGTAATTGAGCAGAATCGGAACGGCTGGATGATTAAGTAGGATTTTGCTGGAGTTGATGCATAATTTTAATTGAAAGTTCAGCGTTATGACTGGATTCCCAAACTCTGCTTCGAGTGCCTGTACATCATTTGTGAATGCACATTCCTAATACTGAGGGGTACAGCATTTAACTTGGAAGAAGATGTCCAGCATTTTTAAGGAACTGCATCTATCAACATCTTCATGCAAGTACATGCACATGTAGCAATAAACTATTTGCATCATCTGAAGTGGATTGAATAAGAAATTACTTCCTGGATGTTTTCTGGTATTACTTCCTTATATTATTCCTTGCCGTCCAAGGAGACATGAGTGTGATCTTTCTTAGCGACTAGATAGTTTGATGATGTACATTTCTTTATTTGTGAATGATCTGCAGTTACAAATCCTGACTTTCATGGGCCATTCAAGCTCCAAAGCTGTTAAACAGCAAGCTCAAGAAATTTATTTACATTATTTAAAGCTTGCAAACCTATGACAAAAGGATTTCATCTGAAATTGGAACCATCTGCATTCTGCAATGGTTATGACTGAGACAACCAACTTCCTAATTTGTGTTAAGCTTACCACAGACTGCAGTTGAGCAGGAGGATTTCTTTCATGTGAATCCTTCAATTCATATTTTTGTTCCTTTTACAAATGAGGATTATATCACCAATTGCAGGATTAAGTTGCACCTGTGAGCTGAACTCTACATATTTATCCCCCTTCATCTTGATAAACCTTTGGTCCAGTCAATCATTCTACAATGAAAACCACTAGACTGTTTATTCTGTGATTTGATTACTTCTTTCAATCAATACCCAAAGTGCTTCTCTATCGAATCAGACAATATCATCATGTTAAGTCTGCCAATATTCAACTCAAGGGGATAAGAAATCCTGACTGATTGAGCAGCGCAATATCTGTAACTCATATCTCCCCCCAGAAACTCTACCACACGGTCGGTGGTAGAGCGAGGGAGAACAGAGGCATTGACATAACAGCATTGCCAGTTTGCTTAGTATCTGGATTACTGATTGCTACCATTCTGCGTTAGATTTGCTAGACGTGCACTGGAGGAATTTTGGTACATACTTGAATGTCACCAATCAATGCTAGAGCACCTCTTGGCATTTCTCTTTCTGATTTTGGATTCCCGTCTCGCGATAGATCTTCAGATTTCTTTGCCGTGTACTACTGGGCACTCAGACATAATTTCCCAGAGGTTTTGAGAAGTAATAAAAGGATATGTTTGAAATTGGAGTCCGTAAGCGTGCTGGCAGCGTCAGCGGTGCTGCAGTGAGTATGGAGTATATTTGTAACCCTTCCGTGTCAGTAAACAGTAGGGTTCTCATTTCTATATGGACCATTTTAAAGTTTTACAGGAATATTTTTTCTCACTCTAACACAAAACTCCTTATCTGTTTTAAAGATAACCTGAGGATTTACAGTTTATCTGTAGGTAGTCTTTTTGATAATGACTGTTTTTATTTTAATGTTCATTGTATGATTGAGTGTACACTGCATTAAAAATGTTATTTCTGGATGGATATTTAATACTTTATTCATGAAATCTTTATTATTTCGGAAGATATTAACTCTCAAATGTGACTTGAAGTACTGTATCTATTATTGCTTTCTGGTCCCCCTCCCCATTTGACTGATTATGTAGTAATTAGTAAATTAAAGTATCAAACCAAGATTGTACTACAGTACATCTCAACCCATTCCCCCTTCTTGTATTGAAAGGTTTCCTGTAGACCTGTATAAAATACAGATGTACAAATACCTCTCAAGCTGCATGTGCATTGTAGCAGCATGACTTACCGCCCTTCTTGCACTCATCAGGCAACAGGCATGTGATAGTTTAGAGTTGGAAGGGTGTCAACACTTTGTAGAAGCCTCCTTGTTCTCAGCGGATAATATTAGAGACTTTTAGATTTGCGTGGACTGATACATGTGATGTCCTTTGAAGGCAGTGCATTAAAAGGACATTGATCGTAGCAATCCACGTTGTTGTTCGGCAAATCTTAGGCTCTATGATTTTGCGGGACAAACGTTCTTGTATTAACATAAAATAGAACCTTTTTTTTTTGTTTTGTTTTTTTTTGTTGTGGAAAACCAAAGATTTTTCAAACATTGTAATTTGCCCCTTTAAACGAAATATAGAGCACTCTCTTCATCACTGTTATTCCTGCTGTGAATTGAACTGAGTGCTTCTTGTCTCTCCATAGGGGATGAACCAATGGTCAGCGTTTATCAGTAGCCATGGTAACGTTGCAGATTTTGCACTGTTTGTTACCTGCAAAGTTTAGTTGAAAATAATGAATGATCATGAAGAAATTGGTCTATTCATAAAGATGTTTATATAATATTTTACAATACACCTGTATGACAAAGCCATCTTTCATCTGCTTTTAACATATGTGTCTTTTCAATGTTTCAAAGTAATCATGCACATACATGTAGTCACATACAGTGTACATGCATCAAAGTCAAGGGAGATACTGCCCTTTTTATTATGGGATTAAAAAGTGTATAAGTGCACTTTTATCATGATATCAACTCTACCTCACTTTGGCACACACCTGTTTGATCCCCCTCCTCAAGGGGGATTACCCCTGGACCGTAGTCCCTTGACTGGTCTTGGATTCCATATTCCATCTCATGGCTTGACCTAGATCTTACTATCCTGGTCTAGATCAAATTAGCCCAAGCATACCTCTGAGAGGAAAGTGATACTCAAATCTTGACTTTGCATTCCTAAAACAAAGCTCATGTTATCAATTCCAATAAATATATTGACCTAATTGTTGAAAGCAAGCTATGGAAAAGTGGGTCTCTGATTTATCCAGATTATTCTTACTAAGCTTCAGCTGCCAAGTACAAAACTCTACCAATTTCTGTGTTTCGTTGTGAAATTTTAGAATATTGCAGTTTTTCTGCAAAAATTCTGATTTGTCATCCCGTGTCTGTGTCATCTATGGTACACTACAAATGAGAATGACTGATTCCCTCAACAGAATACTGATTTTCAGCCACTGAAATATTAAAATTTCCTGGTGAAAGATGGCATATCCGTTTCTGTTTATTTTGAAACATACTCAAGTACATGTACACTTGAACTTGTCAATTCTGCTCTTCTATATTTAGCTTTTTGAAAATCTCTTGTCTTGAAACTTTAGGGTAGATTACATTTTGAAATCTTTGTGAACACAGAGCCATTTATGAAAAGAGAAACCTTATTTTTGAAATGCATGGCCACAGGCCCAATATCTCTTGCTTATGCCTCAAAATGTAGTAACCCAATTATTTTGATAGCAAATGGAGCAAAAGGAAGTCTTCCAATCAAATGCACAATGTCTACTTAGAGCCAGAAGGGCATTAACTCCTACTGTTACACGGAGCTAACACCCTTCTGGCTCTCAACAGAGAACAGGATTCCCTCAGGTATGAGCCATTTATAGTTCTCATTAAATGTACATGTATGTCTTCTGTTAAGAACCAGAAGGGCTTTCGCTCACATACACTGCATAGATTTTATGTTCTTCTTGCACACTCCTGACAATATGACACCCCCAGGTGAGAGCCATTTTGAAGTACAGCTCGGTAAAGGAATTTATGCACTTCTTGTAGTTTTCTGAATTTTTCTACCAGATCACCCAGAGGGTTTGATTATGAAAGCACTTCTTCCACTCTGGGCACTCCATACTAACTCCATTGCTCTGATCATATAAGCAGGTGTAATTAACCATCCCTTCAGGGGCCAGAGTGCATTCACTTGGACCCCTGTCACACCGAACAAAACTGTCCCAGACTGAGGTTCTCCAACGACATGCCCTGGGCCTGGCTACAAATGTTTGATGGTCAATGGAGTATCAAAGTGTGAATGTCATACTGGCCAAGTTGTCAAGGTTGCTGGTTCAAAACAAATGTTGTGCTAAACAATGGTGTGGTGCATGGTCACACCAGCATCAAACAGTAAATTTGCCTGGCTCCAGTCAGTTGCTTGAATGGTTTTGCGGTGAACCTCATGCACAGGCTGTTGTTTAGAACCAGTAACCTCGATGGCAAGCGAATATATGACATTAGCTCCATGTTCTGATCTGACCAAACTTCATAGCTTAAGTTCTGGACCAAACTTTATACCTACATACATGTTTACAACAAGTAACTACAACGCGAACCCTTTCAAAATTAACTGCATGTACATGTATATACCGCTAATCGTAACCCTATTCTTTGACGAAAAAAGCCTGAAGTGAGGTCAACTTACTGAAACCTCTTTTTCAACCCTTTAATTTTTAAAGAAGCTTTTCCATAAATTTGACAGTTTTGACACCAATCCCAATCCCTTTTTTCCCTACCGCAACCCCACTGACCCAAGACATGTTTGGAGGGCAGCTTTCTATTTTTTTTTTTTTCTATTTTTGGTCACGGTGGCTTAAGATTGACGTAATCCGCACGCAGGTGAGGTGTCAAATTCTTAGCCGCAAGCTACCTGTGCATATACCTGGAGTATTTATACCTAGCCATTACATCTGACCCAATATCATGAAGTGGTCCCTGGTCACATCAGAAAATGGTCCACTATCTCTTGGCTTACAGGCCCACTGTACTACTTTTAGCTACTTGCTCCCTCTCTATATAAACAATGCCTAATCCGTGACCATTGGTCGCCCAAGATCCTCTTTTTCTTATGTTAATTGAGAGCTGAGTTGATGAGATAGCCACCTGTCAGTGACCTTCCTGGGTGGTCTAATCCCTCCTAGCCAAACTAGTACAGATGCCCTTTAAAAGTGATATCAGTTAACAAACTTCACTCTAGGGTTTCCCCGATAAGAAGAACCACTAGAAAGTGGCCCCAAATACCTGTGATTTTGGTGTAACAGGGGTCTTTTCTTTTTTGGAGGGGTGCGATGAGTCAGAAAGTGACACGCTCCGGGCAAACGACTATCATCTATAATTCCTTCTGGTCCAGTGAGTCATACCGGTGGAGTAGATTTCACCACCGTTTGACCACGCCGATTTCAATTTCCATCCTTGAGTGAACCTAACGGGTAATTATGGCGCAAGTGTCCACTTGTGTGAAGGTCATGCGATGCAATCAATGATTTGAGTGGAATTGATCCACAGAAGTGGATGGCAAAGCTCAATGAAGAAATTGGGAGGGGACTCGGTTGATGAATTACCTCATCTCATTTTCAGGTTATCATGGATTAATTTCTATATTTATAGGCATGTCCTCTGCAGGGTTCAGGGACATAATATTTTACCTTCACAATATGTAAGGTTGATCAACTCAAAAGAACATCATTTGTTGGATACTTTAACTCAGAGTTAGTGCCCTTCTTGATCCTAACCAATGACATGTTTTCTGTCAGTTGTTTGCCACTGTTTTCGTTGATATGTATATGTACTTCTTGCATAACCTGAACAATATCTGTAATTGTGCAGTGAAAAATGCTAGCATTTCACACAGAACATAAGCAAGAACAGAACAGTATCATCTACTGATAAGAACCTCATGTCAAATATAATAAAGAGTCTTTTGCTTTCGAGATGAAAATTAATTACTGAAGTTTATTAGATACATGTCTGCCACCTTACCTGTTATTGCAAGTATCTACTGAGCTCCTATTGACTAGACTTATTAAGAGTGATAAATTATATGTACAGTATGTACTTACCCTGAACATCATTCTATTATCACCAAGAACAGAAACAGAAACCTTGTTATTTCACCTATTTTCAAGAGGATAATAAATGTATGTGACATTGCATCAAAAATTAGCTGATTTCCTAATACTGGACTACTGGTACTAGAGCACACACAGGCCTAATATTCCTCCAATCAATGATGGTTTTAATGTGAAGGTACATAGATATACGTACATATATACATACATACTGTACATGTATATACAAGTAATTTGAAGGTACATACATGTAAGTTTGTTCATCCTGTTTCTTGTTATGAAGATGCTTAGAATGCAAGCAAGAACAATTCAGAGAAACTGATGGGTGGAAATTAATCTTAGCGACAGTTTGGTGAACAAATTCATAATGCAGATTCATACTAATAGTTCATTCTCATAGAAATCTGACAGATAGTTCAATAAAAAATTAAATTTTAGATGATTAGAAATATTAGTAATTTTGTATGAAAACTACAATGGATGAATATTCATGATACTGTTTCATCACCTGATACCTAGAAGGGCATTGATTCATGTATTTTACACTGAGTTAATGCCTTTCTGGCTCTAAATATATTTTTAGGACCAGCTGTAATCTTTTCTTTTGAAAAATAATAATAGTCACATTTGTACAGCGCTTAATACTACGTTTCAAAGCGCTTTACATTGTAATTATTATTACCCCAGTCATTGAATTCAATTTCTAAAGCCATTCCTCAGTAACAGATTATTCTGTTCAATATGATAGACAGGGATCATAAGGGGAGGATATTTGAAAGAGATTCATGATCTGAAGCAGATATCCACTCTACAGTGATATTACAATGTATATGGCGGACTGGCTTTTGAGGGAGATGTGACACTATATGACCTTACTGTAATCATAAGTTGAAGATGAGGGCAGTATGAATTATTTGGGGGCATCATGAATGATATAAGGGCATTTAAGTCTTTTGACATGCTCAAAAATGATTAGGCCAATGTCATTATTATTTATGATTTAAAATAAACTGTCTACAGTGTATATTATTATAATATCACTTACTGTATATCATGTCAGGCACAGGTAGACAGGCAAAATTCCTAGATCATCTAGATGTGAGATTAAAAGGGGATAGTTTTGTATTGCCTGCTGCCAAAGTACTTGTACGACACATGTCTATGCATTCTAGACCCTCACATGCAAAAACCCCTAATAAAAATCTTTTGTATCTATTTTGTAACTAGCTTGCCTCTATGGACGTTCGATCCAGCATAGCTCAGGATGGATCACGTTGGGATATCATTGAGGACCTGGATCTCTTCTACTTCAGACAGCTTGCTGTCAGTCTACAGGTAAGCTCAGGATTCATCCGTTGAGAGCCAGGGGGGAGGGGGGGGGGATGGGGGGGGAGGGGGAGGGGGGGGGGGGGGGGGATGGGGAGGGGGAGGGGGAGGCTCAAGCCTCTATGGACGTAAGATCCAGCATAGCTCAGGATGGATCACGTTGGGATATCATTGAGGACCTGGATCTCTTCTACTCAGACAACTCGCTGTCAGTCTACAGGTAAGCTCAGGGTTTCATCCGTTGAGAGCCAGGGGGGTAGGGGGAGGGGGCTCAAGCCTCTATGGACGTTCGATCCAGCATAGCTCAGGATGGATCACGTTGGGATATCATTGAGGACCTGGATTTTTTCTACTTCAGACAACTCGCTGTCAGTCTACAGGTAAGCTCTATAGGTCTGTCTTCATCAGCTCAAGATTGCCAAATAGCCCTCTATTTTAACTATCCCGCTATTTCAACTATCCCGATCGCAAATTATCCAGTTAATTTGCTCCTTCATCAGCCTAAAGTTGCAATTAGCGGGATATTTGGTTGAGATATAAATCATCCCAAAATATGTTGGGCTAGTTTGTAAAATATCCCGCTATTTGTCCGGTGCGTTTTCACCAGCCCGAAGATTCGCACTATATATAAATATCTCGAGCTAATTTCTTGAGGTCAAGGTTCAAGTTTTGAGGTCGAGTCTCAAGCTGATGAAGACGTGATTTGTAACTTCTGGATTATTTCCCAAATCAGAAATGGCGGGCTATTTGGCAATCTCGAGCTGATGAAGACATACTTAGTGTTTCATCTGTTGAGAGCCAGAGGGGATGGGCTCAAGCTCCCCTCCCCCCATTTCTTCATCTCTCCCTTATTTTCTTGATTAGGAATGGATTTAAGCAAAGCACATGCAGAAAATAAATGCAAGAACCTTGAGCCCCCTCCCCCAAGCCCACCTCCCTAATTATTCTAGAACAGTGCTGAAGCCTGAAGTATATGTACACATTATTTGGTAGCTGATGGAAGAAAAGATGATGGATTTGTGAAATTGAGGCATTTTCTTCTAATGGAGGATGACTGAGATAGGGAATGAAAGGAAGGAGGAAGATATACACAGTTATATAGAGAAATGAGAGGAAGGAAATAACACCTAAAAATTCTGCTTAAGAAAAATAAATAATAACATATGTGCTGATCTGACGGCAGTTTAGCTTTTGAAAGTTTAAACAAAATAGCTGAAGGGGGGGGGGGGGAATGTTAGTTACATTTTAGATAATTATTACCACTTCCATAGAAATTCATGAACCCACCCCTCCCCCTCCAAGAGAAGAACAAACCTCTGAGCACTTTTTTTTCTTCAAACTATCGTTGTTTCACTGTGATTGATGACTGAGAATGAAAATAAGTTGAGTACAATTTACTCTCTCTTTGTAGATTAAATGTACTCTGGAGTAAAGCCATTTTTCACTTGACTGACTTACAAAAGGCATTTTGAAATATAGATAATGCACCTATTCTGGAATTAAAAAAGGTAATTTACCTCAAACAAATTTGTTGAGCTTACAACTTTTAAAAGAAGCTTTGTCTGAAACCATTAGCTCTCTATTGAGAGTCTGTGTTCTTCCATGTGCAAGTGTAAAGAATACAATGATTGAGTTTCAATGTGGCATGTTGAAATGCCATTATCAAGGCACTGATGTGATTATTAGATCACCGCTTCTTACTTACTAGGCCTGTCTTCATCATCTCGAGATTGCCAAATAGCCCGCTATTTCTGATTTGGGAAATAATCCTGAAGAAACAAATCGCATCTTCACTAGCTCGAGATTTGACCTCGAAACTTGAAACTCGACCTTGAGAAATGAGCTCGAGATATTTTGCTCAGCGTTAGCGCGTATTGCGAATCTTTGGTCTAGTGAAGACGCACGGGACAAATAGCTGGATATTTTGCAAACTATCCCAAGATATCTTAGGATGACAATCCTGACCAAATATCCTTCTAATTGCTACTTCGGTCTGATGAGGACGCAAATTAGCTGGATAGTTTGCGATCGGGATAGTTCAAATAGCTGGATATTTGGCAATCTCGAGATAGTGAGGACGCGCCTACTGAAAAGGGTTTACAGAATCCTGCTGACAAGTCATTAAAAAGCCGCATGATTGATTGACTGTGAGAAGAAGTGTTTTACATTCATCAATCAACGAGTAAAATGAGGCCTCATTCACATTATCAAATTAAGAATGATTCAGAAGAAGTGGGAGTAAGTGCCGCTTATAATATGAGAAGAATGGGGTCCCATTCACTGTTTGATAAGTGAGAATGATTTAGAAGTTCAGTGGGAAGAAGTATTGTGCATTCATCAATCATTGAGTAAAATGAGGCCCCATTCACACTTAGAAATTCATGAGAAGACCCCTTTGAAAAAGATTCAGAAAAACTTTGGAATCAATGTTGTATATTCATGAACCAATAACCAGTGAGTAGAATGGAACCCCATTCACACTCAGAATTTGTTAGAGGGCTCCTTTGAAGAAGATTCAGGAAAACTTTGGAATCGATGTTGTATAAAATTCATTAACCAATAACCAGTGAGTAGAACGAAACCCCATTCCCACTCAGAATTTTGTAAGAGGGCTCCTATTAATCAGAACTGTTCAAATACAGTAAGTGTTGCTTGCACTCATCAGGCCCCATTCACATCTGAGAAATAAGAATGTATTAAAATCATGGTTTTGTGCGCCAAGGGAACCTTTTTCAGGCAGATGTGTTCACTAGGACTGTGCACTATACATGTACATATCCAAATTATTCTTACTGTTAGTTTATGTCAGAAGAAGAACTTCAGGAACAGTCATTGGATGGAATAAGGCCCCATTTACATTTATATTTGCAAATAATAGTACCCCTAGGTATAATAAAAATGCATGACGTGGGTGCCTGTCCATGTTGAACTCTTTAGATGAATTGTGGGAAAGCTATTAAAGGTACAGCATTGTATGGAAGAAAAAAATTGTGATTCAGAAACAGTTAGTATTATTGCATACATGTAATTGCCCAGTACCACACTAAAATTATGTTCTATTGGCAGAATTATCAAATTTACAAATACCAGTACTCAAAATAGCGGTTAAAATTATGGGCCTCCAATGTTTGTATTATATGTTTAACAGTATGCTTACTAAATTTTACCAAGTATTTGCCAAATCATAACAAATCTTTACCAATTTTTTCCCAAACTTTTACTAACATGCAAAATACAATTTGCATTGCTTGATATGCTAGCAATGATTACTTAAATGATTCCAAACCAAAATACTTATTTTAGAAGTAGAATTGAATCAAGCAATTCCAAGAAAGTGAGTCTACCCAATATCAATGTATTTTTTTATGAGATGCAAGCAGTCCCCTTAATGCCTAGCGCATTGCACGAAATGAAATGAAATTTTCAAGGCACCACCAAGATGTGACAAGAACCAATAATATGTTAGTGCCCTTGGATGTATGATTATGACCTGAGCTGTCTCCCATCTTCTCTCTCTCTTCATCTCTCTTTCTCTCTCTCTCTGTTCACATCTCTTGTTCAAATTGAAGTCAATTTGAAGAGCTCTGGGCACTGTCAGAAGCTGCATACATAAAAGGGTGCATTTTGTAAGAAATAATCTTAAATTTTTTATGAATATGCAGCCATTACCTCAAACATATTTAAAGGAGGATGCCTAGGCACACAGGTTGTTAAATGCACACTGTATATCAATTATAATATAAGATGCAGAGTTTGAACTATTTTGATTAAAGACTATTAAATTAATAAGCCTATTAAAGTAAAAAACATGTTTAGCATCCCTGTCTGCTCCCTTTTTAAAGGCCGCCTGCTTTTTTTCTTCTCTTTTTTTTAATGTAAAGACATGAAAAACATACTGCTAAAATGATCTTCATCTGAGAATTGCTGGCTTCTTCCTTTTATGATAGGTTACTTTACAGTTGATGCCAAAAATCTTTGTGACCTGAGCTATACGATCACGTTTTGATTGCACATGTCTATGGTTATTTTTTTAAATTACAATCCATGTCACAGACTGTCACGTAGCAAGGGCTGTGTAAATACAGTATGTACAGTATATGTTCCATAATAAAAGTCTGCCCAGAAAAAGGTCTCCTTAAGAAGCTTGGTACCATATGAAAGTCAAATTACAGATTTACATCAGCGTGTCCGTGGTTCCTGATGGCGGTTATTAAAAGTTTGATGAACACTGCCCAGTCAAGTTGATTACCCTTCTCAGTATCGAGGGTTGTCTTGTGTCACATTATGCAGCATGGATTGGGAGATTACAATGAGCTTTGAGTGAAGGTCTACATGTACAATGTATGTGGTTGGCATCACAGAATGATGGTCAATTCATGTGGTTTTGGTAGGAAGACTGTATTTCCCTTTTTTATTTAATACATTATTTCCTCCTGTTGCTCTGAAACTTCCTTATTAAAATCATTATAGATATTCTCTCTGACATTTCAAGATTCCTCTCTAATTCCCTTTTAACCATCTGTTCTCTTAATTTCCTGATTTGCTATAGATACAGAGTGTGCATAAAAATATTGCTATGCTGTAAATCAGTAGGGCATTCTGTAAAATTCAAGATACTCTGATTACTTTCAATATAAAAAGCTTTTCAGTCTACCGGTAGATAATATATTTTGGCCCTTTTCACCAGGTTCACAACATATTTTCATTTCTAGGGCCAAAAAAAAATGAAACAAAACCATATACAGGTACACACAGTTCTTTAATTTTCTACTGACAATTCAAACTTGTCAACTTCTGTTTTTATTCTTATCTTTCTTTTTATTTAGCCTTTATCTATGTTGGGGGTCATTTTTCTTTTTGCGGTACATGTACTTCATTTTGATGCAATTTTTGTTTGAAGAAAAAAAATTAAAGTTGTGTAGGTATTCAATTTTTTTTAAAAATGCATACATTTCTTGTTTATTTCAAAAGGACTATGACATGCAACAGAAGATCGACCTGGAGATCAAGATGAGAGAGGGCACGCGGAAGCTCCTCGTGGCTTGCAAGAGGGAAGCCCAGAGCCTGGAAGCAGCGAAAAACCTGCTCACATCCAACGTGCGCGTCCTCTCGTACATGTCAGAGCTCCAGCGACGCAAGACGGCAGAGTTCGCGGATCGGGCGGCGTCGCGGAAGATCAAGAGCGCCGGCAGTGATTCGGGCGTAGAAGCGGAAGCAGGAGGTGATGTGATTGAGCCGTGTAGAGCTACAGTGTGTGTCTCAGGTAAGGAATGGGAGAAGTAAAGAAAGATGATACAAGTCCAAAGATTGATAATGAGGTAGATTTTAATAGGAAAGTTCACTCTGATATAAAGTTAAGGGTAAATGGAGAGAAGATATGCGCAAGATACGTTACAGAATTGCCAATTTGTGTTTGATTGATTGCAACTTTGAAAATTAATAACTTTCTTTTTTTTAACCAGATTTTGCTCAAACTTTCACTGACCTTGTTTCTCTAAATTTTCTCTAAACTTAATATCAGGGTGGATTTCCCCTTTAATGATGTAAGCCAGTGTAGAATTACACAATTCATCCAAGAAAAGTTGGAAGAAGTAAATATATGTTGCAAGGACGATAAATCATGATCTTTTGAAGGTACTACAATATTTCTAACTTTACCGTAATTAACAGTGTATAAACCGCACCTTTTTGCCGCCAAAAAAACTCAAAGTCGTTTTTTTTTTTTTTTTTTTTTTTAAGTCTCGATTTATGCCCCTCCATCTGGTGCTATGCCTGGCAATGTCTCCCAGCTCTGTAATTGGTGTGTTGACTCACCACTCGGAAACTAAAACAACACTTATTTATGTTTTTTATTTTTATTTTAGATTTACGAATTCCCCTTATGTTGAGAGGCGTGGACCATATCAAGAACAAAGGAGGTAAAAATAATATCACTCTGTCCTTTTCTTCTGTATTCCCATATTTGTACAGACTTCATTCTAAACATTGTAAAGAGTCAAATTTGCTACTGTGTGTGGTGACATCCTTTGTATTAAGGCAACTTGCTGTGAGTGTCTGCCTTTTAGATACCCCTAATAGGTACTCTATATGTGGTGCTTTATAAAATAGCATTTAGTTTAGCTTCATATATATATATATATATATATGCCAATGGAATATGAAATTAACATGTTATGGGCTCTATAATTTCTACAAATTACAATATTTGTTGTTGTCTCGTGTTAATTCAAGGTTTTTGTTTGGTTGTGTTTACCAGTATTCTGTTTGATTATGTTTATTAATTTTGTAATAAGTACAGTGGACCAGAATATGCCCTAAATCAATTTAATGTTTCTTTAGGTTCTCTTCAGTTTAAAAGAACAAGTTAAACCATTCAGTGAACCCACTAAAGACTATGATACAAATATCATGTGCATGTACATCTACTACTGCTGATCTGTTACTATAGGCGTGTCTGCACTATCTCGAGATTGCCAAATATCCAGCTATTTTGAACTATCCCGATCGAAACTATCCAGCTATTTGCGTCTTCATTAGACCGAAGTGGCAAATTAGCTGGATAGTTGGTCGGGATAATATCCCAAGATATCTCGGACTAGTTTGCAAAATATCCTTCTATTTCCGAACTAGCGGGATAGTTTGCGACCGTCTTCATTAGACCGAAGTACGGAGTCAATTATCCCGATCCCATCATGCACAACGATTTCCGGTTCGCACATGCGATCTATACCGCTCAGCGCTGACCTCGCAACCACTGACCTCGAGTAAACACGGAAAACCGCAGACTAGACCGAGATATCTTGGGATATTATCCCGACCAACTATCCAGCTAATTTGCTACTTCGGTCTAATGAAGACGCAAATAAGCTGGATAGTTTGCGATCGGGATAATTCAAATAGCTGGATATTTGGCAATCTCGAGATAGTGCAGACACGCCTTATGTCTTGGTTACCCAGGGTAGCTTCATCAGTACTTACTATTAATACTATTCTCCCCGAGGGCCCTGCAGTAATATTATTACCCTGGCTTCAGCTTGGCTTTTATGACACTGCTCAAGCGTCAAGCAGCCTTTTCACACACAGCTAAAATTCATCGTATCTAGAGATGATTAGAATCACTCAACAGTTTTAAACATGTTTATAGACAAAATTTCCCAGTGTGAACATCGTTTATACGATGTTGGGATAGATACGAAGTCGCGATCCATACGCCCCTAAAAGCAGGCTGCAGATACGAAGTTCGTATCTAGAGAGCTTGACATTTTGTGTGTGAAAGGAAATTCGTGTTTAAACGTGTTTAAACTGGATGGAGCGTGCGCTTTGATTGACATGACATGACATGACCTTCAATGCGCAATGGCACTACTGCGCATTTTACGAGCAGTAGTTAATCACGAAACTATTAACGATCGCAACGAAATTTCTGTGTGTAAAAAGGCTCGTGATTAGTTTAAACACGTTCGAAACACGTTTATACTAGTCATGTTTATAGAATTTTAGCTGTGTGTGAAAAGGCTGAAGGATGAAACTCATTTGAAATGCGTGTTCAATGAAATAAAGCAGTCTCTAACAAGTTGAACTATTTGATTTCATTTTAAAAAAAGTCTCACTTCTCCCCATCTCTGGAAAATAAAACTTGAAATTGCCCTGAGAAGAAAATCTTCGCTATTGAAATTAATCAAGTGTTCTCATGGGCGAAAGAAAAGAAAAAGGAAAAGAAGGCAATTTGTGATTCAGCTAACATGACTGATGATAATCACCATGCCGTCACTCACAAAGAAGAAGCCACATAATGCTGCCCTCCCTCCCCCATCCCCCCCCCCCCCGCCCCTCCCCGCCCCTCATGGGCCCCACCCCCACAATACATCACATCTTTTCCACACCTCATTTAAGAAGATTCATGCCCAGGCTCATTGTACCCCTGTCATAGAAGATTTCCCCTTTCTTTCACCCCTGTAATGGCTTCATGCGTACCCCACAATGGATTTAACCACAATGGTTTAAAGAAGTGCTTTTTATTGTATAAAGTGCAATGTGATTTGGATATTGAATGCCTCTAGCAACACCTCTTCAATTCAAACTGGGACTGTCAATTTGTAAGATTGTATTTTATTAAGATTATTTTTCTGAAATTTTTCCATTTGTAAGTTTCTCAATAATCTGCATTGCGTGTGTGACAGTGGCAATAAGATCTGTTCAGTATTTCAAACATTTGTGAACCCTAAAAAGTGGGGAGTACAAGGCCTAGTTAGGAGACATATTGTTTTTTTGTACTAAATTATTAAATCACTCCATATAAATCTTTAAAGACAGTATTAAAAGCACAAACATTATTGTTTATACATGTACATGTATTCTAACAATGCAGCTGCTGAGCATTCTTTATGTATATATATATATATATATATATATATAAAACCCTACATGGTACATTAAGTGGACATCATAAAAATCCTAACCCTAACCCTAACCCTAACCCTAACCCTAAAACCTAACCCTAAACCTAACCCTAACCCTAACCCTAATGTCTACTTAATGACTCATTTTTTTCACTCCCAATGTCCTTTCAATGACGCCTTTAGTAAAATTACATATATAGAGAGAGATATATAACAAAATTGGGCCTTCCACGAGAAATAAAACGTAAAAAACGTTAAGAGGACACCAAATTGTCCTCCTAATCACAATGTCTACTTAATGACTCATTTTTCACTCCAAATGTCCCTCTAATGATGCCTTTAGTAATATATATATATATATATATATATTTATATACACCAGACAGACGGACAGACAATATGACATTTCACACCCCATCTCCTTAATTAGAAAAATGATGGGTACCAATAACACTATTAGAACCATTGGCAATTTTCAAGCATGGAAGCTTACAATTTTTTTATAATGAGTTTATAACTGCAGCTGCTGAACAGTCTCTTTAAATATGCCAGACAGGCAATGTGACATTTCACACCCTATCTCCTTGATTAGAAAAATGATGGATACCTTTTCCTAACACCACCAGAACCATTAGCAATTCTAAAGCATGAAAGCTTGCAAACTTCTCCTTTTTTAATGAGTATATAACTGCAGCTGCTGAACACTCCCTTTAAATATGCCAGACAGACAATGTGACATTTCACACGCTTTCGCCTTAATGAGGGAAAATCATGGGTAACTTCTCCCTACACCATTGGCAATTCTCAAGCATGAACGCGAGGACAGGTGGATAAGGTAAAGCTAAATTGATCTAACGATCGCTTCCTTTGTGTGTAATACCGATTCAAATCTGACAGCTACATGAATGCCTGCCTTACACGCACCCACGATTTGTGTTTGCTTAGTTAATGTTGCCCATTGACGTTTGTTTACCCTTGATTGTGTCGATGGAATGCTTTTTGACATCCAGTGAAATGTAATGTGGTTGAACATTGCATAGTATCACATATGAATACATTTGTTTGATTAAAAAAAAAGATCAAATTCCTCAAAATGATATGAGCTGTATTTCAACTACATTTCAGCAATTAGTAGGTGTGTATAATGTCACAGACCCTAGCTAGCTTGATGGGTTTTTTCTTTAAATTTGAGTATATAAATGTTAGGTATAAAATGTGTTCTGAGAGAGCCTGTTTTACATTAGTTTCTAGAGGTGTATGGATATAAATGATTCAAAATACATCCCCATATCTTGTTTTCGATGTCAAACACTCCTTCTTTCTTCATATGATTCTTATTTAGTTTGGTTCCCCAGCAATCTGTTATTTACTTTTTATAAAAGAGAGAGAGAGAGAGAGAAAAAAACAAAAAACAAGAAAGCCCTTCAAACAAGACAGATACCCAGCAAAACGGAGATGGCCCAAGACATCCTCATCATATATCATTCTGACACGTTTGTGTATTTTACTTTCTCTTAAGAGACAAATGACTTCCCCTACTCCCAGGGCATGTACTGCATCTCTAACGAGCTCTGATGAGCTGAAGATACATGTAAATCATAACAGAATAGCCATCATTGGCCCGTCCAAGCGCCCATTGCATAAACAGGAACACCCCATGATAAACGATATGCCCCTCTGCAGACGAAATCGTGACATATGCTACCGTTCTTTCCAATTTATGAAAGTAAACAAAGTTATTTGACCAGACACAGCTTGAGCGTGACTCAGTCAGGATAGGTTTCATCCTTAAATAATGAGCTTTATTGCCATGCCAACCAACACCTGCCTTGTTTATGACTGTTTCTAATGTTTATCTATGTTTCTAATGTTTCTCTATGTTAATTCTTTCTTTTTGCTTTTTTTCTCTCTCGATTAAAATACTGTGTACCTTTGGCTCTAATACATGTACATCCCCAAATCTTGTTTTTGATGTCGAACATTCTCCTCCTCTCTTTATATGATTCTTATTTATTTCTGTTCCTAATATGTTTCTACTCTTAATAAAAGAGAGAGAGAGAAAGAAAAAAGCTTTTTTCCAGTCAAAATATATTATTTTAGACAAAATAAAAATATCTACAGTTTATTTTGTCTTGTAAAAAAAACATGTTATTTTTTGGTAAATACATCTCAGTCTCTGTTTTTTGCACCATTTTTTTTCTTTTGGTCTTTCTCTCTAGTCTCTATACCCTTTGATTTTGATTTGATTTGATTTTGATTTGATTTATTTATTTTCCACTCAAAATATCCACAAATTAAATGACATATATAAACCATACAGTAATACAATATATAATAGAACAAATGAATTATATACAAGTAACGAAAAACTGACAAGTATGTTCGTAATCAAATAAGTTTACAAAGTACATTTATGTTTGAGAATTAAACAACATATTTTAAATTGCTTGATTTAACTTTTTCTTTTTCATACCTTTTTTTCTTTCTTTTCTTTTATATCTATCATTCTTTCTCTCTGTTAAAAAAACTTTTTTCCTATTTGAAGCATTCACAACCACTGTGGACTTTCTTTCGTAAAGCCTTGTTAAGAGTGCTGATCATTAAAACAAAACAAAATAGATACATGTTTGATAGTTCTCATCACCTCACTTTTTAATCGCTTATTTTCCTGCAGATCATCACAGGTATGCAGTCTTCTGCCTGCTGAAGATAGACACCCAAATCTATGCCACTCAACTGGTATCTAATATAGACAGGACAGCAACAGATGTCAACTTCAAAGATGTCATTGTCTTGTAAGTTTATGTTTATTAATCATATTCTATATTGAAGATATGAACTTATTCTTGGTATTTATACAAAATCAGTCCAATGTGTTATGATAACAAAAATACATAGAGTGAAGTATTCCCCCCCCAAAAAAAAGTATTTATCATCGACTGTTTATTGTCTCTTGTATTTGTATTTAAGAGCACTTAATCTGTTCTTGTTAAGCTCATGACTGTTCTAAAGTGATATGAAACAAATAATGCTTGCAAAATCTCATATTTCTCAATGTTGAATTTTCTTGTTTCTTTTTATTGACAAATAAATAAATTGGACTGTCATGTTTGATGTTGTTTTGCAGTGATAACGTGAAGCCAGATTTCACCTGTATCCTAGAAGTCTATTCATACAACCTTCACAATGACATGACGATAGCAAGCACACCACAGAAGATCAGACGCAAGTTGAGCGCCCTCTCTGCGTCAGTGGGACGGCGGGGAAGTCTAGGTCACCGAACACAGGTCAACTCAACCAGTGGGGTGAGTATGGGTGCAGGGGGGTGTTTCACAAAGATCCTAAGTTGAACTTATCTCTAAGGTGGACTTAAACATTATGGAGAGCCACTTGTAGCATTAAAATAAAATATATTAAAAAGCAAAAGTTCAAGTATTTTAGAATTTTTATAAGTGGCTTGATTGCTTGACTGGAGATGTGCAGGTCGTGGATTCAAGCCCGAGCATGGCATTGATCTTTCTTTACCACCCTTGTCAGAAGTAAAAGTAATGGGTACCTGACAGGCTAGCTAAAGCTGATGTATTACCTATCGTATATGGCCATCTGGAGGGCTACTGCATCATAAATAGGAGTGTTACATATGAAGACAGTGTCATTTTTAAAATTTAATTTAGGTGTTTTGGGAAGGTGTACAATTAACGTGAAATGCGTACATTGCTGATTTATCCACACATATTACTGATAAAATCAATAATCGTGGAAACATTTGCTTTCCTAGTCAACACCATAAAGTCGATTGGTAATGAGTCTGAGCTCTGATGATTGATTTGCCTGACTGCTAAGAAAGCATTTATTTGCTTGTTTCTTAGCAAATAGGGGACCTATGGCTTTGAGTCCTCTCCAAGGGACTTGGTAATGAGGATAGATGCCTTACCAAAGGTCACGAACTTGGGACCTCTTAAGTAAAATACCACTGCTCTACCACTAAGCCATTGCGCCTCCTCATTTATAAACTTGTCACCTTGATAACATCTGAATATTATTTGATCTTATAGTCCACTGAAGAAGAGCAGAATGAAGGGCCGAGGTACAGCTTAGTAGCCAGAGCTAGACTGAGGTTACAGCAAGTCAGTGATCAAGTTCAGACATTTGATCTCAACACAGAGAACGGTGAGTAATAATAATATTCTGCTTTTATACGATACCATATTTTATAACGATGTCTCTAAGCGCTTCTCAGATATATTATTACCCCGGTCATCGGATTCAGACTTCCTGCACACAATGCATGCACATTCTCCACTCCCTTGGTAGCATTCCAGCGAGGCGTCATTTTACAGACGCTCACAATGCTGAGCAAACTACATTAACTTTCGCATCCGACCGGGTACCCATTTAACACCTGGGTGGAGAGTGGCAAATGTAGATTAACGTCTTGCCAAAGGATGTTAGTGTTCGGCTGGGATTTGAACTCAGTACCTTGTGACCTGCATTTGGGTGAATTATCCACTAGACCACAGCACCTCTTTAAATCACTTTGGAACAACGGTTGATTGTTACCATTTTGTAACGCAGCATGATCATGAAAAAATGATTATTCAGCAGTTTACCTAGCGATATTTCATCAAAGAGAAGGGATTAAGGATTAGCCTGTCATTAAGGTGGCGTTGGGTTTAACATAATGGTTATGTTTAATGTCAGGGTTAGGGTAAGCTATTGTATATGGTCTAGGGTTGAAGTTAGATGTTCTAGTTGTGTTTGAAATTGAATGCACAGTAATTGTTCCTGAAAGGTATATATATTTATTTATTTCTTTTGGAGGGGGGGGGGTAATTATTCAGATACACAAGAAAGATAATTTAGTTGAAAAGCTTCTTCTGGATATCTTTATCTCCTGTAAATGACAACTCCTCATTACTTAATGACGTATGTGAAACAGCTTTATACAATAGATTTGTTTTCTGTTTTGTAGATGATAACACAGCACACCAGCTGCAGTTGTTTGGTAATATCTGTTGTCGACTAGCTGCTCAACCACTGTGCACGGTAGAGGAGAGCATGTCGGGGTACCTTTCCAGTCAGGTAAGACACTCTGCAACAGTTGTTTTTAAGATAAATTTCCTGATGTGAAAAGAACCTGTGGATTGCAAGCTCAGAAGAAAAAGAAGAAATTTATTCTGTGAGGAATGCTACTACCCTGTTAAATACAGTTTTATTTTGGTAACACACTTTTTCCATAAATTCTAACTAGAGTTAATTTCAGGTTTAGTATCTTATGTGTTCAGCCAATCATCTTTGACCAAAGATATGTATCGGTGTCATTCAGTGACACCGATAATTAAACAACAAAAAACACTTAAATTTATGGGATCGTTTTCTACCCTAATAGTTTTACAAAAAAAGTGAACAAAATTGTATTTTTTTTAAATCCCTTTGACTTTTACCATCCCATGTATTTTGCTTGTTTCGTCAAATGAACATCATTTCACAATCTTGGATGACACTAGAGATAGAGAAATGGCTCGTTCATTCAACCCTCTTGATTTAATTGTCCATTCTGGCTAAATCTTAACTGTAAATGTACTTCTCTTATTACTGGATAAGTTTCAAGGTAAACAGGTATCATAAAAACTTTGGTGTAGATTACAAGGTTCTCATCTTACATGCTAGAATGATCCTACAAATAGGACCTAAAGAAAACACTGAAGTGTTGCCAATTTTATATTAAGAATGCATTAATCTATTAAATTATCCTGTCGTTGATGTACTTCTCTCATTACAGGATGAGTTTCAAGGTAAACATATGTCAAACGGACTTTGGTATAGATTACAAGGCTCTCATCTTGCATACTAGAATGATCCTACAAATAGGACCCAAAGAAAACACAATTTAATATTAAGAATGGATTAATCTATTAAATTATCCTGTCGTTGATATACTTCAGGATGAGTTTCAAGATAAACATACAAACTTTGGTGTAGATTACAAGCCTCTCATCTTGCATACTAGAATGATCCTACATATACATGTAGGACCTAAAGAAAACACTAAAGTGTTGCCAATTTTTTTGTTAAGAATGCATTAATTTTTTAAAATATCCTGTTGTTGATGTACTTCTCTTATTACAGGATGAGTTCCAAGGTAAACCAGTATCAAACAGACTTTGGTGTAGATTACAAGGCTCTCATCTAATTTGCTGGGATGATCCTACGGAAGGAAATCTAGGGGAACCATCCATGACTCTACAACTCAGAAAGGTATGTAATCTCTGAAGATAAAATTCTGTTTCTCTTCCTGATGAATTGAATTCATTATTAACTTTTAAAGGCCATTTTGAGTTCTTGTAATGACAAAAAAACTTAGACTTCAATAAACTGGAGATTCCAACTAAATTTCATAGACAATAAATAAATTATTTTTGCGGAGCGGTTTGATAGGAAAAGTAAAAAGCTAAGGAATAAGCAAAGGAAGGTCAGAACATTCAGGTCAGTTGAGTAAATCGTCAACTGTGTTGGTATCAGTTACTTCTTTTTACATACATGTACGTATGCTTTTATAGGAAGAATTAGTATTTTCAATTTTGTTTTCTTTGTCCAAATAACCTATATGGTTTTATTTATCACATTAATTACTAGGACAGTATTTGTGATATTTTGTAGAGCGAGTGAATCCCAAATCAAACCTTGTTCTCATTCTGAAAGCATAATGAAGAAATAAGAATTTTAACAATATCACTGGTAAGCCCAGACACTGTAACCTCTAATAAAATTAAAGATAGAGACCTTGTTGTTGTTCTACTTCAGAACTCTTCAGCGGTCCGATCAACGTGCTGCACAGACCCACTGTCGTTTGTGATCGGCGGTTGCGGTGACAATCCTGACAGAAAACGTCCATTCATGGCAGAATCAGAAGAGGAGCTAGAAATGTGGCTAAAAGGGTTTGAGCAGCAACTAATCAACATTGGTAAGTCATTTCAGGAATGGGAAAGTCTTTTGGGAAAATAACATTTTCCTTTCGTTCTTTTTTTGTTCAAAGTGTTCTCAAAATAGGGAAATCTTTTCCGGAATGGAAGAATTCTTTGGAAAGCAGGAACTTCTTACAACTTATGACAAATTCTTAAAAGATTTAGGGTGTTTCTAATTCATGACTTGTTCCAAAATGTGTGGAACCTTATTTTGCTTGTTTAAAGTAAGTACGACTCGTAAAGGACCAATGCTTCTATCCATCTCAGAGATGTTGATGTGCCTTCTTTATAACTGATTAAAAAAGTAAGAACAGGTTCACTTTATATGCTTTGTCAATGGTTGAAGTTGAAGGTCTAATTGAATTGACTGATATGATAAGTATACACTGTTGTTATTGAGCCCAATTGACCTAAGAATTGAAACTTGTTTTCAGCATGTCTTTGTTATGAAGGAATTCACGCTATTTATTTATTTATTAATTAGTAACACAGCATACTGATGAGTCATCAAAATATATCATGAATGGGGTATCAGTTCACAGTATATTTTTGAAGATATTTTGCACCTCCTTAACTGTCATGTGTTGCATGATGTGTGCTTTGACTTATTGAATGTTTTTTCTTCTTCTCTGCAGAAACTTGGTCTGAGTGTTGTCACCAGAAGATGAAGATCTACTCCCCCTTCCCTGGCAGATCAGATCTGGTGCTAGCAGAGAGAAAGGGCTCCCTCTATGATGAATGTTCTTTAGGTAAGTTTAGAATTTACCCTAACTAGGGAGGGGGGGGGGGGGGGGGTGTTTCACAAAGACTAAGATCAACTTAAAGTTGGACTTAACTATGGCAGGCTGTTCATGCCACTGTTTGCTCTCACCATTTACTGGTATTGGTCTCTCAAGGGACTTACAAATCATGGTCACAAGTTTACAGAATTTACATTTTTAGATGATTCATTATTGAAGGAAAAAATATTATCTGAATATCATAATGGTGAGAGCAACCAGTGGCATTAAAAGCCTGCCATAGTTAAGTCCAACTTAAAGTCGATCTTAGTCTTTGTGAAACACCCCCAGTAATTATAACCCTAGTTACGTCGTAAGTAGTAGGCTAGTTTTTGTGACCATAGGTTTTATACGTGAGAAAGTTGATTTACACTTTTTTTCAGATGAAGAATTTAATGGGTCAATTTTTAACTCTCATTTGGAAGAATATTTCACTGATTGAAATGCTAAGAACTTGTGTTAACTTAAAGTGAAACACAAATACTTATATATTTAATTTGAATATGCCAATAACAATTGAATGCTTGTGATCACTGATACAGGTCACCCGATGGAAACTTTCACTTTTATAGCACAAATCTAAGCTAGAATAGTTATGATCGTTTATTCCAATTAGTATATGTTAACGTTTTTTTTCTTAACAGTATCGCCAGAGAGAGAAGAGTTCAATGATGAGAATGTCTTCCAAGGACCTCCGTCAGACAACCTGCGCAGTCGACGAAAGATGAGATCGCAGAGCATGGCAGCAGTACCCAGCACATCATCATCGTCATCAACGTCATCCTTATCATCGTCTCCCCTGCTTCCTTGGAAGAGACCGGTGGTGTTACCTGCAGCAGAATCATCCCCCTCGACATCGTCCCCGACGTCGTCAGCGATATCATCGTCATCAACTCAGTCACCACCTCTCTTCCCATTCGATAAGACCGTCCTTCAGAAAGAAACAACAGTATGAGGTTCAGAACCTTGACAGCTCTGCTCCAGTTATTACATAAGAAGTAAACATTATTGGGTGTTACTGTGTGAATACACCAGTTCGTAGGTAGCACACGGTTCAAATCGCCCCATATATCAACAGACCTTTCACACATGGAGATGTCCCACTTTTTGCATTTAAGGGTGCGTTCAAGCAATTTTTTAAAGCTAGCATCACAAACATGGATCACAAATCAAAACACCGTTACAAAACATGGTTACTAGCTGCGGGAAATCGTTCAAGTGATTTTACATGAACGTTACCACGTTACAAAACTCGTCTTTTTCAGCGTTTCATGTTTGCGTTATGAAACCTGTTTATTTTTACAACTGACGAAAAATTGCTTGAAATCGCTTGAAAGCAACCGTGTTTTAAACTGAACGTCTTTGCAACAGCGTTTCTAGGGTGAAAAAGTGTCGCTCGAACGCACCCATAGAATAATCACAATCAATGTGATGAAGGTGCTTCATGTATACCTTATGTTTGCCCTCTCCTCATCTCACCTCTCCTTTTCTAATCAATATATTCCAAAAGATGTTCAGAACCTACAGCTACACATACCATTATATGTATAATCATACAATCATACTCAGCAATAAGTAACTTATAACACACTAAAATATTTGAATATTTAAAAAATCATTCACTTTTATATTCTCTTCTTGCACACTTTGATCAAAATTTTGTAGAAAGAGTTTCATATATATTTATTTTTGAAATCATAGACACTGTATATTAATGGCACATATTATTTATGAGTTTATCTAGATCATGAGTTATCTTTATTCGATGATAACTTATCTTCATTTTATGATTGTTTTATATCTTCTTTTTCCCTGTATAACGCTTACATATACTATCAACTTTTCTGTTTGTCCTTATCTATTTCCGTAATTTTGTATCGTTGGTTTTCTTACATCATTTCTTTCTAAAAATGTATGAAATATTTATTTGTTAGTAATTGTTCTGCAGAGAGGCAAAACGGATTAATTCATATCATTTGACATAGAGTTGATGCTCTCCTCTCTCTCTCTCTCTCTCTCTCTCTCTCTCTCTCTCTCTCTCAACTATTTTCTTTCTCTTTTTCATAA
The DNA here is from genome assembly GCF_000002235.5 of Strongylocentrotus purpuratus. Taxonomy (NCBI): domain Eukaryota; kingdom Metazoa; phylum Echinodermata; class Echinoidea; order Camarodonta; family Strongylocentrotidae; genus Strongylocentrotus; species Strongylocentrotus purpuratus. The sequence continues at coordinate 3,538,011 of NW_022145600.1, forward strand.
TTTGAGATCAAATCTTCCTTTTGTTTCATTGTAAGCTTGATGCCAGTCATGCAGCGATCTTCCAGTCAATTCCAAAAGACAGTTTGTTACTTGAGTGAAAATATGCCATTGTAGAAAAAGAAACAACATGAACAAGGATAACATTCCTTATTCAACCTATCACATTATTTTTATACTGGGCCTTGTAACATGAACGTAATCAACTGCAAATCAATTGAATCAGTATTATCTGTGTGATTAAACATATATCAGTGTAACACTTTGTTACCATGTATGCACTTCATTTTACAAATAGTAATTTGAAGTAAAAGTAAAAAGAATGTCGTCAAATAAGAGCTACTGATCAAAAATATGTTTTTTTAAAATGTCACAGCAGTTAATGATGATTTTACCGCTACATTCCTTTAAATTGTACAAAAGAAATGTTGTCTTTTTTTTTAGGGAAGCTAAAGTGATATTAAAAGGTGATCCCATTCCATACATCATTGTTCAATGTAAAGCAAGAAAGATATAATATGTATATTCATGATTATAGAAAAAGAATTAATATTTGAGTTGAATGTCGGACATGTACCTCCTTGTATATTGCACCCCTTCCCCTTTGGCTTTCCGTAAATTCAGATGTACTTACAAAATGCAAACATTTTGCTGCTTCCATATTTGTTTTCATTCCATATTCCATTTGATTTCTTCCAAATTCAGTTTGTATTTGCCTCAGCATCATTTTTTTCCAGCTATCTGGCTTCCATGAATGTTTATTGTTTTATAAATTGTTCATTCCCATCATATCTCATTAGGTTTATTCTATAATTTTTGTTATTACAATTTTAAAATTACCATTCATGCAGTTCTGAAACCCAATGTCATATTCTTCAGAGAGTATTCTGAAGGTTCGTTCAGATATGATGCAGTAAACCACCGCAAAACAGCTGCCACGTTTTTTAAACGTGTAAATGAATGGCAACTGCCTAGGTGCAACAAAGTTCCTGGGCATATTCACTGAGCTCTGTGTTGTAAGATACAGAAATGTGATGCCTATTGCACTTCGCGTCATTAAAATCCGCTGTGGTTTTGCCACATATCTGAACGTGGCTTAAGCCCCTCTGCACTAGTTTGGCCAGGAGGGACTAGACCTCCCTGCATGGTCACTTACAGGTGGTTATCTCATCAAATCAGCTCTCAATTAACATAAGAAAAAGGGGACCATGGGGAATCAATGATCACTGATTGGGCATCCTTTGCTTTATAGAGGGTGCAGGTAGCTATAAGTAGTGCAGTGGGGCTTTAAGTGTAATTTATTTGGTTGGAATATGCAGAGTAACATGTATAGAAGATATGTACAGTACCGTTTATGGATTTGAAATAGAAACTGAAATAGAAAAATCATGACAAGGATTTTTGTTCACAGGATACCTACTAGAAGAGTTTTTCCATTTTCCTTGTTTTTGTTCTGTTTATACCAGGGTTATTGAATGATTTGCAGGGTTCTGATGTGCTACTTTCAGATCATTTTTTGCACCACAGCATTTTGAAGAAGTGTGCTTGTGTTTAGAATAAGATAAATATTAAAAGTATTACACAGTAATAAGAAGACAAATGTCTTTTGTTATCCAGAACAAATTACAGCAATATTAGAAGTTTAGAAGTTCTACTTCTTTCGGGGATATGTTTTGCTGAGACTAGACCCTATGTGCGACTTCATCATTCCCTCTCTTGTCTTCAAGCAAGTCAAAAGTCAGAAGATTTTTTTTTTTTTTTTTTAATTTTCCAAGCAAATTAATTTTTCTGTCCATCATTCATGAGAGTGAAACCTGGTTCTAAGGAAATTGTTTTAACAAAGCCTCATTTTCGCAAAATCATGTTGCTGAACCCAGTTCTTTGTTGACCTGTTATAACGAGATTTCAATAAGAGAGGACAATTTTCTTTGGGCCAAATGGTCTTTTGTTTAAAGAGGTTCCACTGTATTTCATTAGACATCCTTTCTTTTTTTTAATCAACTTCTATCATATTGGTTTGTATGATGTCTTTTCAACATTTTCTCTTTTGTATAATTATGTCATTGAATATTAAGAATTGTATGAAAAGCATTAATTAATATGGCATGCATTCCAGAAATCAGAAGTTGAGCATGCACTTTTACTCAGCTTTTATTTTATGCTTCTCGCAATCAATGTCAGCATTATGATGAAAATTCACTTTGCCATTCCTTAAAGGGACTTTGTAACATTGTTCAGATGAGAGATAGTGGTGCTAAGGTAGTGACTTCAATGCTAGATGTACAATTAAAGATAATCTGAAAATTTGAGTGAAAACGGATCATTATTCATGGTACAAATTGGGAAAAACTGATCTGATCGATTCCTTAATTCTCCCAACTATATTATTCTACTTCTATTCTGCTACTTGTCAAAGCCTGTTCAGCATCAAGACAAGGACAATTTAATTACATTTTAGGTGAATGTAAATCGTCACAAAGCAATAAAATGGCTCTACATTCCATTCCAGACAGTTATTAGTGTTGACAGATTTTTATAGCCTGTTTTATGTATTTTTGTCATGGAAAAACGGTTGGGAAAATTCAAAAAATGGTTGGGAGAATTTATTGTTAATCACTGTTAGAGGGTGCCTCACATCGACACCTTCAAAGAAAACCATAGATATCTTTGTGGTTTGAGAATTTGTTCAGGATTTTTTGCACGTCAGAGGGTTAGTATAGTAGAAGGAATATAGTAAGTAACATTTTATACAAAAATTTAGCAATTTTTTTCATCAACCTTCAACAATGTTACCGATTCACTTTAAATACTTAAAATACTGTACTTATATGTCTAAATCTTCAATAGACATTGTGATGTTTAAGTGAATGGATCACTTGTTTTTTATGTAGTTTTACATTTCTCTAATTTAGTTCCTCCACAGCAATTGCAGCGATTGTGTGCTAATGCAGTAGGGGGTCCCTAAACACAACATTTTAATGTCAGTAGCATTTGCTATAACCAGAAATGTTTGTTGTACATGCATATACAACTTGTAAGTCATTCTATATTGATAGGATCTTTGTATCCAAGTTACTCCCTTCCCTTACATTGTGAGAAAAAAAGATCTTTGAAAAGGATCCTTTTTAAGAGAAATTTTGACAACTTTGGCATTGTTCCAATCTAACATGCAGAGAATGAGAAAGTTCACAAATTATATGGGTTTATGGAACTACTCACAAATTTTTGAATTAAACTTTTCAGTTATTTCTTTTCATATTTCAAGTAAAAGGGCCGTTTGAGAGGGATCCTTTTCAAGAGAAATTTCCACAACTGTGACATTCTCATAAACTGACATGCAAAGAACAAGAAAACTCACAAATTATTTTCTATCTGTATTAGAACTCAGATGACTTTTGGACCAATAATGGAGTTTGTGCTTTCCTTAGAAATGTACCTCAATCTGTATAAAGTGATTCCATTATAGAGATCTATTTAGGACCTGTAAAGTGTATATTTTCCGTCTTAATATATAATTGCTGAATATTAAGATTGAGTACATGATGAAATATATTAAACAGTAAATAACAATCTATTTTCAGTGTGTTTTGTTCTTGATTATGTCTTAAAATTTGAGTTTTTTTAGAAGTGTACGTAGGGCGCCCCATATTGTAACTTAAATTCTACCATGATTCTGGATTACACCTTTAGTGTCATATCATTCGAAATACATATATACTCCCCAAATTTGACTCAAGAAAAGATCTGTCAAATTGAATAAATTTCATATTTTTCTTGTTTAAAATACAACTTTACAAAGACTTGCATGTCGGATCTTACAGTGTGACCCTTGCATAGACATTCCTGAGTAAATGCATGATATATCTGGTTGTCCAATTTTCTTCTCTTTCTAGATGCTTTTCCCATAAATTTTTGACAAATTGCAGATGACAGATTCTTCCTTTTGTCAATTTGAGCTGTAGATCTCTCTTGGCAAAAATTACATCCATTGGAGAAATTTAAAATGTAGCTGTTGAATTGTTTCTTTTTTATCTTTTACCGTAATGTGAAAGGCAGAGTCACATTATTTGCAATCACATTGAGCAAGCAAACATTTTTACAAAAGATAAGAAGAAATTTAGGCGTTGTGGCGTGCGCCTGTAATCCAGCTAACAACGGAAGTTACAAACTGATTCAGCCGAGGACGCAGGTTCGAAACTGAGTCGCGTCTTTCGGATGGTGACGTCAACACTGTTAAAATTCGGTCCCCAGACGCAAATAATCATATCTGATTGATACACGTCTGTAAAAACCCAATCACACACACACACACACACGCGCGAGTGAAGGTGGTGATGAAGATGGTGGGGGTGGTGAAGATGATGGTGGTGGTGGTGGTGGTGAAGATGATGATGGTGGTGGTGGTGATGGTGGTGGTGGTGTTGATGATGGTGATGATGATTTCAAATAAACAATACAAAAACAGGGTGCCATTTTATGCAAAATTATCTGACAAGCAAACACAATGATGAATAACAATTTTCAAAAAGAAAGTAAAATAAAGGCCGTCGTAGTTTGGGGTATGTCCTGTAATTTTGAGTACTTTTTCACCATTAAAGACGAAAGTCATGGGGCATTTGATGCTTTACCCCTCCCTTTTCCAAATCTTGGGGGGGGGGAGGACCAAATCACACACCTTCCTTCGGCTCCGGCATTTCTCCGTGGTCGGGGCAATACAACAAAACAGTAGAACAGTTTAAATATTTAGTTACGCCTAAAGTAAAACTGAGAATGAGTAAAAAGTAAATTTCATTTGATGGTTCTACAGTAATATACAGTATGGAATTCACTGTCCTTAGATTTTGAAGAGAAATTCTCTGTAAAGGAGTTAAGAGAGGATGCTGATGAAATGTAGAGCAATCCCGAGAGCAATATACATCTTTCTTCGTGTAAGTATTTTTTTTTGTCGGCCTATAACGGGGTATAGCCGGGCTAAGGCCGGTGTTATAATATAATTTCAGAACACTCAGAGAGAACAATATTCATACCGTTGTGGCTATATCTATATGTAGCATATAGTGTTCTTGTTATTATTATTTTCATCATCCTCATTATAATATAACACATTATTTTGTTCGTTTATATTTATCAAAGAGCCTTTCATTATATCACATTTAGTTTCACTATAGCCACATTTTCATATTCATCTCAGCTAGTGGTTTTTCACGGGCTTGTAAATATGTTTCATAATTATATTTTTCAAATCATTCATTCATTCATTCATCACTCAATCATCCATTTATTCGTTCATTCATTCAGTCAGTCACTCAATCATTCATTCATTCATTCACTCACTCAATCATTCATTCATTCATTCAGCCACTCATTCATTCATTCATTCAGCCACTCACTCAATCATTCACTCAATCATTCGTTCATTCATTCATTCATTCAGCCACTCACTCAATCATTCACTCAATCATTCATTCACTCACTCATTCATTCACTCACTCAACCATTCATTCATTCATTCATTCATTCACTCAATCACTCAATCATCATTCATATTGAGTTTTTTACATTCATTTATTCATCATGCATTCATTCATTCGCTCATTCGCTCATTTATTAATTCATTCTTTATGAAATATAATAGGCTATATACCCCGATGACCAATAACCAGAGGTGATTTTATTTTCACTTTCAGTATCAAATAATTCATATTCATATATTTTACCTCGTTCGTCATCAGTCATCAAGCCTATCCCCTTCGGCTGCAAAATTACTTTCACTTTCTAAAGATCAGCAATATATTTGGCCGTTAAAGTTTTTTCTTGGTAGTTTTATTTTTATTTATTTTTGATTGATGTACTTTTTGTTCTACCTATATTATTCCCATGCTCTTGAATGATAGGCCAGTAACGATGGAGTGGCTTGGTAGCGATAAAGGTTATATTACTGGGGGGGGGGGGGGGGTTGCATGGACCGTACACGGGTATAAGCCATCGCTTCAGGTTCTCCGAAATAAAAAAGAAATTCATGTCAACTATTTTCCTTCTAAAATGTCAAGAGAAAAATCTAGTTTCTCACAAAACTTTTGTATGAAATCAACATGCCTTCGACCTATACTATAGTCAAAACCAGGCCTACGTACATATCTTATTTAGAGATTCAAACACTTTTCAGCGGCAATTAACACCTAATGAACGAATAAACGAAAGTCTTGAAAAGTGCGATTCTGATAAAATGTTGAAATGACTTTCTACACGAATTTCATCATATGCCTCTGACTATATCTTCATGTAATTGTTTTTTAAATATTTTTTCTCTAAAGACGTCGTTGCTAAAATCATGCCCGGTTATCTCCGTGGGCGCCGTTTTGAGAAGCCTCCACCGCAACAATAAATTTATAAATTACCCCTCCCCCTTCTCCGGCCCCGCTCAAATCAGACATACATGTACCAGGGATATGTGAGTTTAAACTCACATATCCCTGCATGTACTATCACTATGAACATGACTGACAAAGAAAGCGGACAAAATATACAGTTCCTCAGGTAGACAAAGGAACATCCCTTCACAGCTATTATGTAAAAATGTGTAGAACAGGTGTCACATGCATATTCACCTTTTTACATAATAGCTGTGAAGGGATGTTCCTTTGTCTACCTGAGGAACTGTATATTTTGTCCGCTCTCATTGTCAGTCATGTTCATAGTGTATTATAGGCCTACTGGTATAATAAGAATAGCCCGAAGGATAATTCATCTTTACAATAACGACTTCATAACATATCCGAATTCCAAGCGCCTAATCAGATTTATGAAAAAGTATCCTTTTCACTTTGTCCGCCGAGGCGATGTATACCACTCCAATAAAAATGCGTCGAGCGCCAGGGATGAGCAGCCAAGATCTTGTTAGCGAATCGCATCTACTCACTGTACTACGAAAGGGTGTGTGTGTGTGTGTGTGGACGTGTGCTACGTGCACCTGTCTTAGAGTATTGTACCCATTCGTTCCACATTGGTATACGGTACCGGTAGGCGTTACGATATCCCGGCGCAGCTTCAGCCAGAAATGCTGTATCACTACCAGTTCTGAGGGCGAATCTATAACAATCTCTCGTCTTATTTCCAATATCCACCGCACATTTTTTGATAAATCGATCCGTTGCTGGGAGGAGGACGAGATAAAGAAGGCAAGATGGGTACGTTTATTGGTCATGCATTACCGGGAGCGTTTTTCATCCTCATGTCCATCTGGTGGATGATGCAGTACGTGTACACGAAGATCGTCCTGGATAACGGACGCCAGCGGCCGCGGTCTCGCCTGATGTACTGTCTACACCGCGTACCCATGGAAGGGGCGTTTATAGTGTTTGGTGGGGCTGTCGGTTTCATTGGTGAGATGATGTACCCAGCCCCAAAATGGACTATCATCGACAGCGAGGGACATTGGAAGCATCAAGTAGAATGGCAACACGTCACCATGTACACGTATTTTGGGCTTTACGGCGCCGTCAAAGTTATGGGTAGTAGCTGTTTGCCGTCTGTTGCTGGGAAATACGAGAAAGCGTTTGGTGCTCTGGCGTTTGCAGTTGAGGGTTTCCTGTTTTATTTCCACACGCATGGCAGGAGCGATCTAGATATTCAGCTCCATACGATGCTCGTGATGGCCATCTTTGTGTGCTTTTTGGCGACAGCTGGAGAGGTGTGGCGGTCGGGGGATACATTGGTGCTGCTCGTCAGGATCCTGTTCACGCTGGTGCAGGGTACGTGGTTCTGGCACATTGGGATCGTTCTCTTTATACCACCCGGAGGGGTTCCCTGGGATAAAGAAGATCATCTCAATGTCATGTTCACTACGGTCATGTTCACGTGGCACATTCTCGTCGACATGCTCGTGCTCTTCTTCGTCTACGGTGTCACGAAGCTGGTCCTGAAAATCTGCGGCTTTTCGTCGGTCCGCTACTCACAGATGAGCAACGGTCCCGAGGAACACGAGGTCAAACTCCTAGGCAACAGCGCAGAGGCAGGAAACCATCTACTAGGAGGTAGTGAATCGGACTAAAAATATTCCACAAAACTAGCCCTGCCTTGGAAGATCATCAAAAGCAAGGGATGTAGGAGTTAAAAGTAGAAGTTTCATTATATCTGTATGCCAATCAATTTGGTCAAATCTCTATGTGCATATGTGCTCAGTACTTTCAACATGGAGTCATGTTTTGTTTGCAAGTTCATGGTACTCATTACTTTGTCATAAGAGCCAAAAGGGCGCTAATGTGCATCCTTTTACTAGCGTCTTTCTGGCTCTCAAGTTTGTAGTACTTTTGATCTGGTTCATGTGCAAATTTTTCTCTTTAGAACGAGTGATTATTCAGTCTAAAGCTCTTGCAATATTATGATTATAAGATTGAGAAAGAAATAGGATATCAATTATTATATGATTTAATTGATTTTATTAATGATTCTAGATTTACATTGAACAGATTTAGTTCACTTGATAAGTGACAAAAATTGTGAAGGCTGCATTTGCATTAGCTGCTCAAGAGAAAATGTTGCCTATTTATTTTGTACAAACGTTGTAAAAATTATGAAATGTAATCTTTGATCCTTTGAGGCAGATGGAAAGGGTAGATATTAGAAGATATTAGATATATTAGAAAAATCTGATTCCATTTTTGTGTCACATTATCATTTCATCTGTTTGGAGCCAGTCTTGATAGAGGGCCAACGCCCTTCTGGCTCTGAACAGACGATCTACATTTTGTATCAGGTGACTAGTCAGGTGACGAGTCAGGTGACGATACCAATTGTAAATCTTTCTTGTGTCAATTTACTAAAACGTATTCAACTCCAGTACTTTTGAAACACTTGATTTTGAGCCATGTAGCATTATTTATACTTTGGATGGATTTCAAATATAAACCTGGATGTTCTTTGTAGCATTAAAGTACTTTTGAAGTTGCACATGATGCTTAAAATTGATATTTTAAAAGCATAGCAGATACTTGTATAATGCATTATTTGTCCTGCTTTTTTGTCAATGGATAACAACTTTGATAGCAAGAAACGTGAATTAATAATGCTTGAAAGGAATAACAACAAATGGATTGGGCCATACACCACAATTAACGTCCCATAAACTGAAATCAGATTCTGTTTTCAGAGGAGCTAAGCAAAACTGTTGTACAGTAGATTGTACAAGCTTTGAACTCGTCCAACTCATGCATGTATTGAGTACACGCTTGTCAGAATGATCAAAATGGCTACATGTGTAGGTACACGTACATGTAGTCATGTACATACATCGTCCATACCGGTATACCCTTTTACATTCAATATCATTATTTTCTTTTCTTGAATGTATAATGTACACATGTATGTATAATAAATTATACATGCAAATGATGCAATATAAAAATATCAAGAACTACTGTACATGTATTCATTCCATGTACATTTCATGCAAGAAATTTGAAATTTGATAATAGTTTTGATAAAGTCTACAGTTTTATGAAGATGAAGCATTACATATGTTTATCCATCAGATATATTCAACTCAAGTGTGTATTCAACCATTATAATCCCACATACTTAAGGAGTATATATAATTTAACATTCAACTCATGCCATTAAATGCATACTCTACTTATCCATTTGTCTAAGACAATGTACATGTCGGCCCTTTCTTGATTTAAAGGCATACGTGTTTGTTGATGTACCAGTAAGAATAATGAGGAAAATGGGAAAAAATAAACGTGGCGCCTTTTCCACTTGATAAATTGATACTTTGATATGTTATCCGATAGGTCAGTATTGACCCATACATACAGTATTGAAGTTAAAAGAAATGTACTGGCACTTTTGTGTATGAGGTATTAAAACAAATTATTGTATTTTGCATTGCTTCTCGTCCATGTAACTTGTTCAAGGCATACTCATTTGTTGATTTAGCTCCAACTCCAATCAGCTTGTGATGATCTTGGTAGGCGGAACTGAAGGAGTATAGTAATATACCAGCCATTTTCAAATGTATTCAAAGCTGAAAATGACCTGGCAGCAAGTCATTGCATTGGCCTGTTACAAATATTTCTATTTCAGTAATCAGAATGCAAATTAGATACGTTATCTGTTGCTAGGCTAGACAAGCATTGGGGCTTGCCCTGCCTTAAAACATGTAATGTACTCAATTTGCATTCTTCCCCATTGAAATACAATTAATAAATGAATAACATAATTTAGTAAAGAGGCATGAAACGAAAACATGTATATTACAATACCAAAATTGCCTATTGCAACATTTCTGCAGTGCTTGCAGCATACTCATTTGAGTCTAGTCTGCTATATAAGTTTATGATTTCCAGAAGAGAGACAAGATCGAGTTGTCCATTTAAAATCGAGTTCAGGGTGGCATTTATGTGCATCGGACCTTGAAAGTGCAAACAGAGGATTCATGAGGGGGTATATAATTATATACCTACACATTGTGGTGGGATCATGTAGGCCTAATGAAGATTGAATAACAGATGTTTGAGCAAGGAGCTATCTGTGCATGCATGTAGAAGCCTCATACATAACAGTCAACATGCATTTGCATTCATCGCTAACTACATTCTAGGCCTATGTATTGATGCAGTGCAGTGCTATACTATACCTATCAGTATCACCCTTCACTGACTACAGTGTACTTTGCCATCACAAAGCATTTTATGTCAACAATCAGCATTTCTATTTACATACTTGTAGATGTACAGAGCAGCTTTATCTCACCATCCATTAGTATTTAGACCCATAAGGGCATTGAGTATTTGACTCACATAGTTTTATATAGAATTAACGCCCTTTTGGCTCCCTATGTTATCTTATCAAGCCTATCTTTGTGACATTCTTATACAAGCTCAATTTGGGGTAATTATGTAATTAACCAAAACTGCATACGTGGACATGCACCTTCTGTTTTTGTGTGAATGTACATTGTAGGCTCTTTTGAAGTGTTTCATAACAAAGTCCATTCAGCATAGTCATCGGCCCATGTACAGGGTACACACTCTTCAGATTTGTTAACCTTTACGACAACGCTGTAACTTTGTAAGCAGAACACAGGACAAATATGGGTGTTGAACCATCTTAACTCCTTGGTTGAACAATTAGTTTGGAAGGAGCTTACTTTCCAAGAGAGAAGAATACCGGTAACTGTGAAATGAAGATTTTATTCCAACTTGTGTATTTACATGTATTTGGCTATTGTATGTTTCACATTGATATTTGTGTGACTCACAAAGAGCCTTGACAAAGTTTACAATGAACTGGAAAATGATACAAGGATAGCAAATAATTGTCACAATTGCTATGTTAGCATCAGTGTTGCCTTTAGTAGAAAGGACAGGTGATGTCGTCAGCATGCACCGATCGTGACAATAGACCATTTCTTGTAATGTTACCAAATGAAAATGAAACCAAAGGAAATAAAAATTGAAAATAATTGCAATGTTGGAGAAAAAGGGAGAACACTCGAGGATTGAATCTCCAAAATAGTTCACTGCAAATAATGATTGTAATTGTAATACTTTCATTTTATGGGCTTAATTTCCCTAAGATGATAGAGAAGCTACATTGTAAGATACAACAGTCTGCTAAATTTTACCGGTAATCAGTTGATGTACTTAATAAAGTTATGTTCAGAATGTGGCTAAGTATAGGCCTATTAAATGTACATGTACCTCTATTCATGGTGTACATTGTACATCATAAAAAAAAAACTTTTTTGTTGTTGCTTGTGTTAATATAGATCTTTTGGTCATTTGCTCTTCAACAAGAGATTTGATTGCAGTGATATGTAGGCCTATTATTTATTATACTTTTTTTAAACAGGGCTCTTTTGTTATCTTCCAGAGTTCCTTTTTATGTCCTGTGTGTATTTATGTCGCTGTAGGGACTACTTGTTTGATGTTTATCACTTAAGCAATATATCAGTCTTCACATAATGTTACTTAGGAATAGTTCCTAATTGGGAGATAAAAAAACAATCTTTTTCACCCCATCATGGTAGGGTATTGTGACAATTGTCATGGCAACATTATAAAGCTTATGCTTATTGCAAACTAGTCACTCAGGTGATGAAGTGTGCTTGTACCATCTGGCCCCAAAATGCTTTGTCTAACGGTACACATTTTGCTAGATTCTATCAGGGAGATGACAGTGAAATCTCCCTGATTCTATGTATGGACCTGATAGAACCGTCTGGAAGATGAGAAGTGATCCAAAGCAAAAGCTCAAGAACAGTTCAACTTCAAGGTGCACTGCACATCAATTTTGAGTGCAGGACCACCCGCTAATCATGTAAATATGGGGCTAACCCCCCTGTGCAAACAGCCCAACAAACAAAAACAGCACCCTGACATTGAAGAGAACTTAATATTCTTTACGATGCATTTTGAAATAGTGATGATTTTGCAGTTCTTTTAAATTCTTCTTGTTACACCATCCATTGTGTGTGTGCACCCATGAAAGCATGAAATCCTGTACTTGAGTATTTGATTTGTGCTCTCTGTATACCCAGAGTATTCATTTTCATTCATCTGTGAAGTCTGTTGTTGCAGGTTAATGGCATTGCTGGCATAACTTGGGATGTGATATAATTCTCTAAATCAAGACATCTTGTATAATACCAGTATATGTAGCAATTTCAAATACACTCACTATGAATATGACTGACAAAGAAAGCAGACAAAATATACAGTTCCTCGGGTAGACAAAGGAACATCCCTTCACTGCTATGTAAAAATTTGTAGAACAGGTGTCACATGCATATTCACCTTTTTACATAATAGCAGTGAAGGGATGTTCCTTTGTCTACCTGAGGAACTGTATATTTTGTCCGCTTTCTTTGTCTGTCATGTTCATAGTGACTCTGCTTGTGTGTTTCCAGCCAATGCACTTGTCCATGTACATGAATAGAAATAAAAGGGCGCTTCTGATTGTAAAACAAGGTCCATTAGTGTTCAGATAAATGAGTCAGAAACAGAATATTTGCACTTTGTATCATGTTGAATAATTAATGACGTATGACTGATTAATGGACTTAACACCCAGTCGGGCCACTTAATTGGTTTGGGTAACAAAGTGATTTATTTTTGAATATTCTATCTCTATAGAAACTGCATGTGGAATTGTAGAATAAACATTTACATGTAGCTGTAACACTAAGGTCAGGCTTGGATTCATATTTATTTTGTGCAATTCCGAGTCCGGTTGTTTTCTTTCAATCATGAATGAAACTATGAATTTGATCATTTTGATGTGTTATTAAAATGAGATGAGTTCATGTATTAATACTTCAAAGTCATCTGTTAACAGCCAGAAGTACATTAACTGTGTGTTAAAGAAAGACAGTATTCAGATTTGTGTCAAATTGCCCATGGTTGGAGGCTACAGTAGATGAGTTAATGGTATACAATACATGTAAATTGATTTTACATGTAGTTCTCCCTTTTTATGTGATAAAGCTTAAAATAACAGCTTGCATGTACTGTACATGTAAGTTTATGTGTATTTTTTTGTGTATACTTATGTCATTCCGTATGTAACTTTTTATTTCATAAATATGATAAAATTTCAGCCCAAGTAGGTACAGCGGAGTTGACATTTTACAGTAAAATTGTCAGTGAAAGTGAAACATATCGTCGCTGTTTTCACGAAGTGACGGTAGTGAAAAAGATCACTTTGCGTTACGATTTTCCTCACTACCGTCACTTCGTGAAAACAAGGACGATATTAGCCTGTCATACTTAGTGAATTATCATGATTTATTTTTATCCATCTCTGATTTATTTTTCTGTCCATTTACTTTAACATGTAATTAGACCGTGTTTTAATGTTTTATGTTTTATTTTATCTTTTTTTTTCTTGAGTAATATTCTGGGTCTAATTCAGACATGTTCTGTTCATACAAATTGGATTTGTTTATGAGTGGTATCAGTTTATTTTATGCAATTTACATTATCAGGCAGTGTTGCTATCAAGATGAAGTATTTATTTTAGATAAGAGAATTAAGATGTCAGTAACCATGTAGTGTAGTTGCCAATTTGAAGAGAGATAAGACTAAGAAAAAAATTCCCCTCCAAAAAAAAATTAATTTAAAAGAAATAAAAGACAGAGCGAGAAAAAAAGAGGAACAGATGATTTTTTTTCTGTATAGCATTTTGATATTTTTAAAACTTCTTTTGATTTCCTTACAAGCAACGTTATGCTCGTTAATTAATTCTTTTTATTTGATTGACAGAGTACATACCAAAGCCAAATGTTACTTTTAAATAAAGTGTATTCTTTATAGATGGGAATGTATGCAACAAAGTGTTCCATATATATAGAACTTCTATAGCATCATGATCTTGTAAATTCACCTCGAATTGTTTGTATATATCTGTACCTTGTTTAATTATTGATTCAAAAATTAAAAAAATTCCTGTACCATGACTTCCTTCATATTTATTGTCAAAAAAGTTATATTTTGAATGAGATATGTCAATGTGAAACTATTGTACTCTGTAACATGTTTATATGTGATTTCTGTGATTATGTTTTGAATGTTGAATGTAGAAAGAACAAAATAGGCCAGGGGTGTTTCGCAAAGACTAAGAATGATTTAAGTGGGACTTGAACTATGGCATATGCCGTTCATGCCACTGGTTGCTCTTACAATTGGTCTCTCAAGAAACGTGCAAATCATGGTCACAAATCTACAGAATTGACATTCTTTTATAGTTCATTGTTGAAGAAAAAATGACTTAAATTCAATTTCTACTTAAGACTTAGACTTATACTTAGTAGGCAATTTATGCCCTTGGAAAGTCTTGAATCAGACATAAAATTAGAGGAAAAATATCCTGATCATTAGATAATTTTTTATTATAACAATAAACTATCAAAATATATAAATCTGTAGATTTGTGACCATAATTTGTACTTCCCATGAGAGACCAATGCTAGGAATAATTAGAGAAAGCAGTAGTATGAATGGAAAGTAAGAGGATTGGAATAACACCTGTTATAGACATAGTTCAAGACAAGTCCTGGTCCATAGTTCAAGGCCAACTTAAGTCGATCGTTGTGAAACACCCTTTGATTGTTTAAACATATTTGTTACTTGATTGGTATCCTAATTCATATTGCCTAGTATTGGTAAAGTCTGTGCAGACTATGTATAATCTATGAGATTTATTTCCTTCCAACTTCCGAGTCTGTAGTTTTAACTGGGAATCTCAATTCCTGTTTTGGTTTTTAGTTTTTACACTCGATAATGAACTATTGGTGGTTTTTATTTTATTGTTATGGTAATGGTTTGTGTTTCATTTTTATTAGTAGAGATAGAGTTTTCTTCTATTGAGGTTTTACTCCTGGGAGTAGGGACTATGTGATGAATTATTTACTCATGAATTTTCATTGATATTCTTTTTTTCTTAAAGTGAGCATTTCTAATTATTCCACCGATTAGCACTGTTGAGCATTCTAAAACAATTAAGGTTTCCTTACATGTGTTGAGAGGAAATTAACTACATAATTATGGTAATGTAAATCAGATTATCATGATGTGCTAATTAATTTTCAGGACCATGATGAAAAAGAATTGAATTAAGTTTTGCAATGACTATTTTGTAGTTTAATGACACGTAATAGAGGTCTATGGATCGCAACAATATGAATGCATTTAGAAAACTGCATTGTTTGCAATATAAATTCCGTTTTAAACCATATATCATTCTAGCTGGATAATGATCATGACAACAGTAATTAATTTTGAATGAGATTATGAGAATCTTTATTTCTATTAATTAAGATGTGATAATTTGGAATGTAATATCAACATTGAAAATGACAACAGCAGTTAATTTTGAATGAGATTATGAGAATCTTTATTTCTATTAATTAAGATGTGATAATTTGGAATGTTATATCAACGTTGAAAAAGACAACAACAGTTAATTTTGAATGAGATTATGAGAATCTTTATTTCTATTAATTAAGATGTGATAATTTGGAATTTTATATCAACATTGAAAAAGACAACAGCAGTTAATTTTGAATGAGATTATGAGAATCTTTATTTCTATTAATTAAGATGTGATAATTTGGAATGTTATATCAACATTGAAAAAGACAACAGCAGTCTGTTGCATTATCAACTGAATAAACTTGTGAAAAAAGGACCTTTGGTTATGAGTTTAAGAATGTTGTAATTTTGTTTGATTTGTGGGTAGTGTTCTGCTTCTTGGGGGGGGGGGGTAGGATTGTGGCTGTAGCTGAAGCAAAAGGTCAAAGGTGACTGGCTACGTGTGAGAGAAAGATGAAAGCAATATTGAAATTATGAAGATTGGCAGTAGTAATTGGGAGCATGGCGACAGGAAAAATGAAATATGATCATGATTCTGACAGGCAGTGTACAAAAATCGGGTTCAAATGCAAGTAAAACGTCAGGGGAAAACATCTGATCAGAAATGCTTCGAGTTCAAACTCTTGATATAAAACAAATACATTCTTTACAAGCAGTAGGCCAAAATGCAATAGGATTCAAATGCAAGGCGTCAGGGGAAAACATCTGATCTAAGACACCTTGAGTTCAAATTCTTAATACCTGTTGTGTAAACAAACTAATGTACAAACATGCATAGGTCTCAAATTCCATTAAAACATCAGGGAAAACATCTGATCAAAGACACTTCAAGTTAAATTCTTGATAAATGTATATAAACAAACTACTGTACAAGCAGTAGGCCAAAATGCGATCGGTTTCAAACGCAAGTAAAACGTCAGAGAAAACATCTAATCAGAGACGGCTTTGAGTTCAAATTCTTGATTAAAAAAACTACATTCTGTACTAGCAGTAGGTCAATTGCGATCGGTTTCAAATTCATGTAAAACGTCAGAGAAAACATCTTATCAGGGACGCTTCGCGTTCAAATTCTTGATATAAACAAAAAATACATTCTGTACAAGCAATAAACCAGTGTAATCGAAGTTGATGCATGCGTTTTTGTAAAGTGCGACGATACTAATTAGTTCATTCAACTACAAGTATATTTCAATAGTCATAATGCGAATGGTATACATCAATTGTTGCTATGGGGAGGACAAACATTATGGATTGCCCTACCTATTAACAAATACGTTTATACGCAATCTGCATTCTGACTATTGATAAATTATTAATCAATACAACTCTTTGTAACATGGGAATGAAATAACTCATATTGAGACACTTTAGAAGGGCGTACATGCATTGAATTTGATAGCATTTAGGAAAATGGCCTATTAAAAGAATATTGACATCGAGTGCACTTGATAAAAGATGAGGGCTAAAAATATAGCACCTACTTAGAGAGAGAGAGAGAGAGAGAGAGAGAGAGAGAGAGAGAGAGAAAAGAAGAAGAAGAAGAGCCGAGAGAGAGAGAGAGAGAGAGAGAGAGAGAGAGAGGGGGGGGGGGGGGGGGAGGGGGCTGGCAGCAATGGGAAAGTGGATTACAAGAGAAGAATGTTTCACATCATTTTTAAAACTTTTTATCATGTATCATTTTGTTATTTTCTAATTCAATCATAAGCCCTTAAGCCATTAAAAATTTAATTTAGTAAAAGGTAACTGTGTTTCAACAATTTGATTATGGTCATTATAGTATAGGCATACTTCCTGTTTTTCAAAAGTACTTGAAGATCTAAACCGAAAGCTACGATCCTATTATCTAACCAACCTTCAGTGGAAAATGAAATTAATCATATCTTAATTGGCTGGCTAATAGACAATTCCAAGCCCAACGACTACCAGTTAGTGCACATGTTAAAAATGTATGCAGGGATGGATCTACGGGGTTTAACCCCCCCCCCCCCAAATAAAAAAAGGAAAACATTTTTTATTTTATTTTTTGTACGGGGGCAAATGAAAAAAAAAGGAGATTTAGTGCTCACTACCCCCCCCCCCCCCATGCACCCCCCCCCTCCCCCACTGAGCGAAATATTGGTCGGCATGATTTTCAAGTTCCCCTCCCCCCTCTTGGAAAATCCTGGATCCGTCATTGGGTCAACCCCCCCCCCCCCCCCCCTTAGCAAAAAGCTGGATTCGCCCCTCTTATGGCTTTATAATTATCTACGAATCCACATGACTCGGTGTCTTTTTTCTTTCTTTGTTCTTCACTTTTGCCCATGTTTGTTTGTTACTGCTCTCGTGATCAGCAGTTGACTTTTGCGTCAAAGCCCAAAATAGAATATCGTATAATCTTCCTCATTGCAGAATAATGTGTCATTTTATTCGATGAAGTAACATCAAAGGTGTATTGTTATTGTCAAATGAATGATTTCATGGCTTTTAATGTAACACGACCGCACAGATTTTTGAAAAATATCAACCTTGAGCAATAAGGCCATTTTCATAATTGTAATCAAATTTAATCTGAAGAGACTCGTTACAAACGATTTCACTCACCTGTTATGAATAATTGTATTTCAATAATCAGAATTGGTTCTTTTGAGTGAGCTGTTTTCTGATGCGGCATGAATATGGTCTGTTTTATGCATACAATGGTTTTGATTTCAATCGCACGCACACAGGCCTACTCCAAATCTTCGGATAGACTCATAAATTAAAATCATGAAATGAAAATGGTCTTCTCTGACATTTATAAGTAGTGCTTATCATCCTGAGCAAAGCAATGTTGATAAATTAGCTAAACAAACTATGAACTTTAAGCAGGCGCGATTTAAAGGCCTCATAATCTCACCAGTATAATGAATTATGAACCAACGGTGGTATCATTGGCGTAGCTACGGGTGGGGACAAGAAAGTCAGAGAGAGGGTGAGAGAGAAAGAGAAAGAGAGGAAGAGAAGGAGATATATATAATATATAAATATAGAGAGAGAAAGAGAGAGAGAGAGAGAGAGAGAGAGAGAGAGAGAGAGAGAGAGAGATTGATTGGGGGTGAGGTGGAACTTCCGCTCTTTTACCGGGGAATATATTTGTTACCTGTGTTCTTCACTAACTGTTGTGAAATTTTCTTCTTTTTTTTTCTTTTTTTTTTTTCTTTTTTTTTTTCCTTTTCTTTTCTTTTCTTTTTTTCTTCAAATTGTTTTCTCTTATCTGTTTTTAACGCCTTATATCTTAGATAAAATTTACAGGCTTCCCTTTTGGCCAGGCCTTTAAATCCGATCTGCGTATATACGAGTGCGAAGCGGTGGAGATACTTTCAGCCCTGAAAATTGGTAGACTTACTTTAATAGGTAGTGAGCACTAATTTGTTTTGTTTTTTGCCCATGAAAATTTGAAAATCGCACCCCCCCCCCTCTCCTTTAGCACCAGGGGAGGGGGCCCTTCTTCTTTTTAAAAACAAATAAAAGGTAAAATTAACGTGTTTTTACCTGTTTTTCCCCCAGTATGTTCATACTCAATACGGCGGACTATACAACAACAACAAAAAAGATGAAATTAATTCCGTAACTGTACACTCTTGTGGTGCCATCTCCTGGAATACGAACTCTGATATTGACAAACGCCCTCACTAGGTCAATGCATTATCGGTCTTGAAGCTTTCCAAATTTAAAAAAATGAAAAATAAGTGCTTTCTTCTACAGCATCAGTAAAGTAGCCACTATTTTTCTTTTGGTTGAGCAAAAATACTGAGTAAATGTGCGCACAGATGTAATAGAAATGTAAGAGTGATGATTATTTATTTCCCCACAGAATAAACGTGTCAACAATTTGGGTTTGCCTCTCTCTCCCCTTCTAATAATCGTGTGTATTTTAAATACATATAATAATTTCAGATGTTCCTACGCCGTTTTTTAAATATTTTTTTTAAAGGTTTGCTGTTTTACCTTTTCAACTTTTGGTGGTCACCTTGTTTATTACTTTAGATTTTTTTTTTAATTGATAAGGCTTCAAGCTCTGTTTTTGTTTTTGTTTGCCTAAGGAAATGATCTGATTCTATAAATCAGTCGCACTCGACTTAACTTAAATTAACTTTAAATATTTTTCAGAGGACTCGTTTACATTTCCACTCAAACAATAATGGTATACTGCCCTCCGTATTTAATGATATGTTTCTTAAAAACCATGCTGTTCATAGATATCCCACTCGACAATCCGATGAGTTTCACTTACCTCTTTTGAGAACATGTTCTGCACAGAACACGTTCATTTTTGAAGGCCCTAAATTTTGGAACACTCTGCATAACGATTTGAAAACTTCCCCTTCACTAATTGCTTTTAAAAAAAAGTTAAAATTTTCCTTATTACAATCTTATAATATTTAGAAATTTATGGTGATAGAACATCTCCTTCCCAATTTTGTTTTCTTTCCCTCTTTTCTGCAGCCCATCTAAAAAAAAAAAAAAAAAAACTACTTGCCATCATGTTCTTGCTCTTTTCGTTTCAACTATCTCAATGATTTTGTGCGCTCCCTATTTCGTGCTCGATCTCTACAACTTTCCTTTTCTCTCCTCTCCTTCCCTCCAAACGCAGCCCACATTTTTTCCTTTTTGTTTTTCTTCTTTTTTCTGTTCTTTCTTCGTCATGTAATTTATTACGTCTTTTTGTTTACAGTCAATACGTGTTTTAATAAATGATCTCTGTTGGCCACTATTCTTCTTTCATTGATTATGTATTCCATATTTTGTTCACACTCATTATTATCTGAGGGGTCCACAATTTACAAGCTTTGCTTTTCAGTGGACCTCTCCATTTCCTCAAAATATAAATGCAGTTAAATTTAAAAATTCATTTTTTGTCTTACTAAAATGTATAAATTATTATTAAGATTTGTTTATTACAAATGTAACTATGTTTTGTATACATTTTACATTGTATTCGTTATTATGTATTGTATTTTGTTGGAAATGAAAAAATAAAAATGAAATGAATGAAATGAAACTCTACTATATCGGTAGTATAAATAATCGTACACGCATGAATAATAACCAAATACACGTTAATTATTTTTCTGCAATTATAATTTTATGAGGAAATCTTTGAAACTTTGTATCAGGGCAAATAGTACGAAGAATTACCTCATAAAAGATGGAAATCATCACTTTGGAGTTTGGACTGAAAAGAAGTTTAATGAGACGCCGAGTGAAAATCTTATCAATCGGAAACGATTCGGTCTGGCGATTAGTCTATGTGGAATAAAATTGTATGGTTTATTAGCGCCCTCTCCAAATAATAATTATGCAGTTCATTGACAAGGCGAATGCAAGCCGTTTCCATTGTCAAATCGATTTCGACTTCTGACTTTCTTCAATAAATCATTCCCAAATATAGTGTTAGCTACAAGGACACGGGGCACGTATCCCCCCCCCCCACATCGAGTGTTGAAAATATACAGCAAGAAAACGCCAGAAAAGAGAGAAAGGGAGAGGGGAAAGGGGAAGAAGACGAGTGGGGGGGGGGGGGCATGGACCACCTGCGCATCCTCAATGAGTGGAATCACGCTGCATCACTGCTCATAATATATCGTCGCTAACATAAAACATTCACAACTATTAGTAATTTTATTAAGAATAGTTATCTCAAAGCAATATTGCACTGAACAAAGGCAATTCGTTTGCTCGTTTGCATGCTTCGATCCCCCACAACATAATATATAAATTAACTGGAAGGCTGATACAAACATAAACAATGTCATGTTTCGGTAAGGCGACGACACCACCCTTTTTGGTTTGATATTTTCTTCACACAACAAAAGATATAGATTAAATCCGTATTAGCTGTAACATTAAATTTTGTTTTGACTTTAAACAAAACCTCGGACAATATTTTAGGGTAATAAGATTTGGATAGTAAGCACCATTTTCTTCCCATCTTTTAATGTACTGAATGAATGAATGATATGGGGAAAGATACGCGAAAGAAGGTGATAAGACCCCTCCCTTCACACTTTTACATATGGTCTAGTATGTTTTTATGTGTAAAGTAATGATTTAAAGATGTTAGATTTATCCAACCTGTTGCGATTTAGAGTATAGGTCTATTTCAGGTTTAAGTTTCAAGTGTAGTATATTTCCATTTCACACTTTATCGAAGATAACATAATTGAACATAATGAACATGGTAATAATTATAACTAAACATACAATATAGAAAACATAATGTACATGATAATAGTTATAACAAAAGATCATAAGTATGATACATACATTGCAAAAAGCTAAATAAAGTGAGGGATCTACTAAAAAGCAAAGCTTTTAATATTATGTAGGTCCCAGTTAATAGGTTTGTATATTTTCGGCCCAATTTTATTTTCGATCGATTTCTAATACGTTTTGCAGTTTTGCAGATTATTAGTGAACAAAATATGATATTTTTGTTTTTCAACAGTGTTTTATTTGTCCTCATTAATAGATGAAATAGGCATTTATTAGAGGGTTTGTATTACAATCAAAGCAATAATTATCTCATATGATCATTTATATTAACCCCCCAAAATTCAATATTTGCAATCCTTTATAACAATTGAAAATTGATTATACTCAGAGATCGATGTTGGTAAGATAATAATCTGATGGTGTCCTAACAAAAACAAAATCAAAATTATTATTCGACTTCGCAAGAGTGGAAATACGGGGAATAGGCCTAGACATTTTTGTTATACAAGACAAAGAGGAAAAATCATGTTATAAAATGAAAATAAATCATTCTTCCTCCCTTTTCTTTCATTCATTCATTTTCTTCCCCCCCCCCCTCTCGCCCCTCTCTCTCCTTCTCTCATTCTTTCTTTCTTTCTCTCTCTCTCTCTCTCTCTCTCTCTCCCTCTCTCTTTCGCTTTCTCTCATTCTTTCTCTCACTCTTTCTTCCGTCGTCCGATTGAGGCCTGGGCCTGAGTGATATTATGAAGAGTTACGATTGATTCAAATCAAACGCAAATTAAAATGTATGCATCTTTATTTGTCTTTATTAACAAATAAAGATTATTATATCTGCAACTTGAAAAAAGTATAGGGCGATTTCGTTAACCCTTATACTCCTGGTACACGGGACACTTCCCCTGTATTAACCTGTAACGAAATTGCCATACGTGTAATCAATGCACCTGTTCTGTATATACTGTACAGAGATGCCAACTTTTGGAAATCAGAAATAGGGAGGATTTGTAATCGACACCAATTAATGTGCGCGTAGCGCACATCTCGAGCGCGTAGCGCCCGACACATGCGGCCGGGGTCCAGGGCCCGCCTTAGGGCCCTGGAAGCTCTGGGGTTCTAGATGCTCTCTGGTGCAATCTGAGCCTTATTTTGGAGCATTTTACATGTGTATTTAGTTAAATAATTCCCCCTTTTTTTTTAAATAACATAAAAATTGTACAAAATGCATGATGAATTACTTTCAGACTTCCGATTACACAGGTACTTGATACTGTATTCGGTCTTATACTTCCGAGACCATTTCCTGGTCTTATTTTGCTGATTTTCCGCCATTTGGATTCTGTGGCAATATCCACGAATTGGTTACGGCGATCCATATGCTGAAACAATCTTTCGCTACTCTTAATTTGTCTTTTAACATAGTGGAATTACTACATGCTTAAGTTAGCAGATGATATTTCTCTTTCAATTCACAGATATATATACTGATAAGCGCCCTCCAAAAAAAATCATAATAAAAAAAAAAAAAAAAAAAAAAAAAAAAAAAAAAATCATTTTTTTTTTTTTTTTTTTTTTTTTAATAAATCGGGAGGATAAGGATGGTGATCGTAAGGTCGGGAGTTGGGGTGAATTATCGGGAGCCTCCCGATAAAATCGGGAGGGTTGGCATCTCTGACTGTATCATCTTTAAAGACCGTCACCACTACTGGGCAAGAAGGGATTAGACCACACAGCGAGCCATCGAGGTCACTGTGACAGGTGGCTATCTCATTAACTCAGCTCTCATTTAACATAAGAAAAAGAGGATCATGGGGGACCAACAGGCACCGATTGGGGAAGTTTTCTATATAGAGGGAGCAAGTAGCTACAAGTATGGCAGTGTGCCTTTAAGGAGTTGTTGCCCTTTTGGGAAAGCTTCGTGTACGTTTATATTAAAACAAATTAACGCTGTCTTAATTGTTTATTTTCTTTTACTGATTCGATTCGATTTATTCGTCAAGTCCAACGTTACATATATGATATTTAAAAAAAAAAAAAAAAAATTATAATAACTTGACAGGATGAGCCCTGAAAGTTAAAAACATTTACAATGGGTCCTATTTACAAAGTATGGATTTATAATTGGTTGATTTAAGGATACAAATTTGTCCCAAAAAATAATCAAGAAGTAAGCACAAACAAGATAAACAACACGATAACAGCCAAAAAGAAATAACACTAATAGTTAGAAAGCGTACTTAGGTCTAACACACACATGAACTTTGGGTTGCGAAGCATATGGCAAGTCAGTTATGAAATTAATATGAAACTAGTCCAATGTATCCAGAGTAGCCATATCGGTATTAATAGGCCCTTCCCCGGCATTGCCATTGACCTGGGTCGAGAGGGAAATGTGGGTAAAAAAAGACCTTGCCCAGGGGGGGGGGGGGGGGTAAAAGCACCGAGCGAAGATCGAACCGGGGACCTCCCATCAACAGTCTTCACCTATATACCACACGTGACAATGACAATGACAATCATTTTTATTTCTTTGACGGCCTCTTCTGGGGCATGGAAGAAATACAATTGAATAGAACAAATATAATGTTCAACAATAATATTTATATTTAAAAAAAAACACAGAAAATCTTTGGCAGCGAACAACAAACAAATGACGGCAAGATATACTTTAAATTAAAAAATACATAATACCTATATCTCAACTGGCAGTACTGCCACTACTATATACATGTATGTACACTTTATTACTAAAAAAAACGACAACACATTAAACCAAAAATCTAACGTATTAAAAAGGACCAAACAAAATATCCAAACTTAGACTTTATGATCTTACAACATTTGGAAATGTTCTATACTATGTTCCATTTGCTTACGAAAATCATTGAACCCCAGCACATAATGGAAATCAGGAAACATAACTCAAGAGGTTGATCATAAAAATAATGAAATTTGGTAACTGGCAGCTTATTAATTATTACCACAACGATTCTATCACCTACGTGATCGCAACAGTTCTGAATCGAAACAGCTTTGAAAATGGGAGGGACCAACCCACAGGGCGCTACAGGTGGTGAAACTACGCACCCTCACCCCTCCCCTCCCGATCCCGACTCTTTTGTGCTTTCATATAAATCATTCATGATAACAACATGAAAGAATGTTTACAACCGGGTTTACAAACACGGCGGAAGGGATTAGAATAGAGAATGTGCCTTTTCAAGAACATGAAGTTTGGATTTTCATTGTTGAAAACGATCTCTCTTTCAGATAGCAATCAGCGTAAAATTGTGACTTCCTGAGTTTCTTTTTCTTTTCATTTTTTTTCCAAAACCACTCCTCCACGCTTGGATGATTGACAAGCCTCGAAGCTGCATTCGTGCTGTGTGCTGCAATGCATACACACACAGCTACAGTGCAGAGCAGTGCATGCATGTAGTACGGTAATTGCTTAGCGCAGTGCTGTCGCGAGTCCATCTAGTGAGTTAACGGTCCTTCCCGGTTTTTCTTGGATTTATACACGGATATCAGGTCAAGCTGGCGTGGTTATCAGACGAAGATGACGAAGCGGTATGTGATTTTTCAAAAATCTCATTTAATTACTAATTTTTGATGTAGATTCGTCAAAATCTTAGTTCAAAGTCGGGATAGGGTGTTGGATTTTGCAGCGGTACTCCGGCGACTTTGGCAGGCGGAGCACGCGGGGCAATGGGCAGTGTGTGAGAGTGTGTGTGTTCGAGGACGGGCTAGCTGTGAGGGGAAGGTGTGCATTTGTCTACGTGCGCTCAGCCAGCGAGCCGAGCCGTGCTCTGTTCAATGTGTTTATCACATAGCGGTGGAATGATGTTTAAACATGATTTAAAGTTTAAAGGGCCGCACGTTTTGCTGTGCGCGGAAGTTTGTTTTCTTTGTTCATATAGAATCACCCACATGGAGCCACCATGTTGTTTACAAATATATTTATTAGGCTCTAGGGAGCCTCTCTGATTCGACAGACATTGACCTGTCTTTGATGTCTTTCATGGCAATAAAACAGTTTTTATTGTATGCAACTGACTTGTGCTGGAAGTGTACAGAACTACAGACATTTTGGGGCCAGTTATTAATTAGTCTCCCTTTCATTCTAGTTAGGCAATCACTATAAGATATTTCAGAGTTAAAAAAAATCCAATAAATAGATTTGTGTATGATGAAACAAATACATATTACATTCTTTTAGTTTGTTCTGTAAAAATATAACATTTTAAGTTCAAATCACATTTTGAACCCAGTGTAATTGTTGTAGATCTATGTGAAAAATGAAAAGTTAAAGAAAAAAATTGGGGCATCATTGATCATTCACGAAGCTATCATAAGTACAAGTTTGCCGACATCCCATTAATGTATAAATTTTATGTTGGATGTCATTGAACTTGTACTACGACGGTTTCGTGAAACAATATGCTTTGATTGACAGCTCGGTTCATGGCCTTCTTTGAGGATTGATTGTTAAACTGTCCTGTCCAGTACCACCGTAGATGTACATTTGTAGATGTACTTCACTGCTCCACAAAATAGATTTGAATTTCTGTTCCACTTATATGTACCTCTTTTAATATTCAATAATGGACAAGATGCACATTTTGTCTGGACCAGAAAAGCGGGGCAATTTTGTTTCTGAAGTGCACTCTCTGTAAACATGTATGGTGTCTAATGCTTGATGGGGATCAAATGTTTTATTTTTTACCTCATCAGGATTCTTTATTTAGATCTTGATCCACGGCCCTGTAACAAAAAAGATAAGTTAGCAATTCATTTCTATGCAATGGGCTTCAACCAAAAAATTACTTTTTTTTTTACGAGGGCTCTTTTCAGATTTTCCCTTAAAAAATAGCCCCCCTTAATTATTTTGCGGTGGCTATTTTGGAGCTCAGGGGGGCTTTTTTTTTTTAAAGGTTGTATTTTTTTTAAACGCGGTTTTACCTAATTAAATTCCAAGCAAAGGCAAATATAGATACAATTGTAGCGTACATACATGTATGTCATGTAGAGTATTGCAGACATTCAGATACCCATGATTTATTCACTTTGTGTTAAACGTGTGGCTTTATGATTTACATATACATGTAACTAAAACTTGTCAAAAGGAGTGTTTTGTTTAACTGTTCGTTTTTCATATCCTAAGAAAATATTATCACTGACACGCGGGCTAGGAATTAATTTTTTTATGGGGGCTACTTTTCCCCATTGCCTAAAAAAAACCAAGGGGCTACTTCCTTAAAGCCATATTGTAAGCTGTAACAAGTTGTGTTTTTCCTTAGCCATCATACTACTAGCAACCAAATTGGTAGGTAATATGTTATTTAGTCTTTTTTTCTGTCCCAAATTTAATTGTTATCATGGACAATGCAATCCCATTAAAAAAAAAATGTAGACCAACTCCCTTTAAAATTGTGTTATTTAGACCATTTATAACCATTAAATGTGAGTAAATATTTTTACTGTTGTCCCACATACCGATGTAGGGTCTATTTGTTATGCCGAAACATGCAAAATCATGGCCTTATTTTTTTTTATAGACTCTAATTCTAAAGGCCAAGCCAAAGCTAGTTTCATTTCGTAGACAGAAATTGATGTCATCAATCATCACTCATGACAATTGGCCTGGCATCGATCGAATATAAATAATTTAATTTAATTAAACAGTTGTAAGAAAGATTCTGAGGAGTAGGAACATCCTTTATATATTTATTTACGGTTTTTTTATAACAAAATTCAATTTCTGTGTACGAAACTTGCTTTATACCGATTTTACAGGAAAAAATCCGGCATTGATTTTGCACGTTTCGTTATTACAAATATATCAGTATGTGGGACAACAGTAAAAATATACTCGCATTTAATGGTTTTAACTTATAAATAACACAATTTTAGACGGAATAACATTTTTTTTAATGGGATTGCATTGTCCATGATAAAAATTAGGGCCAGAAAAAAGACTAAATAAACATATTACGTACCAATTTGGTCGCTAGCAGTTGAGCTCTCGTCACTCGCAAATACTTATTTGCTTCATACAAGGAGCGTGCGGGCGCGCGCTGGAGCTGAGCGCGAGCGCGCTAGTACGTTTCTGTGTATTGTGAACGTGTGCGAACTGCGTATGCATTCATGCTGTGCACGAAACTACATCGGGGCCGGTGGCCTGTCCGGCCGCCGGGAGCTTAGGCGCAGGCAGGCGGATATCGCTGTAGATCTAGCTACAGTAGGTACGACCGCCGATCCGCTGCAACTCACAAAACTTTTAAAATGTTGATGGAAGTTTCTAGTTTTGGAGTTGGTAGTTGGAACGGAGATTTCACTCAGACACATCAATAAATTGGTTTATTAATTCATAGGGAATATCAATTTATGGCGGGGGCGATTTTTCAAGATATATTGATTTTTTTTCGCCCTCGTCTTGATTTTTACCGTGGCGATTTCAGAGGTTTAGGGGGCGAATCGCCCGTCGCCACCGTGTATTTTTTTCGTTGATGGGCTTGGCCTCCCCCCCCCCCTCCTGGCAAAAAAAGGGCTCCCAGGGTCCCACGGCCCCACCCCTGGCGGGGGGGGGGGGGGGGAGGGTGTTGAGTAAAAAAAAATATATATATTTTTAGTGCTCATTCACCCATTGAGCGAAATAGGGGTCTACACGATTTTCAAATTTTCGCCCCCCTCCCCTCTATTTGAAAAAGTCTGGATATGCCACTGTGTTTACACGTACATGTAGGATGTCGTCTGGGGACTTTGAATTTGTAAGATACCACAAAGTTGTTTTTGATTGAATCGGAAGCCCTCTGTTCAAGCTTGCTCTAGTATTACTATTAGCCTTACCAGCAATTAATCAATTAACCTTTATGAAATTCAAAAGATCTACATGTACCACTCAATTATTAAAACGCAAAAATCTGGCGGCTTTGAAAATGAAAGCTGGCACAGAGTTGGTGTGGATCGAGTCAGAAGCACTCGCAGCAGACTTGCTCTTACAATTAATCTTAACTACATCTACATGCAGCAGTCATTTATGTAAGATATTCAAATGGTCCAGTACTCCATTATTATGAAACACAAAGCTCTATCGTGACCTTGGCAGTGACTGTGGTTTCAAAACCCTTACAACAACTGTCGGTGAACTTTAAACCATTCTTATTTCCTCCTCCTCTGGGTATGTATCAATTGCGCATCTGCTGGAGATCAGTTTGGGCAGGTGTCAGCGATCAGCATTTCCTTCGTCTGTAACAGTGCACACTCCTGATCTGAACATAGCCATGTACATGTACCCACAGATGGTTGCCTGAAAAGACTAGATGGTTTATTTGATAGTAATACTAGGGGATTTCATCCATTTAATGTACATGTACAGAACATGTACATGTATGTATGTCCCTCATGACATCAGGGCTCAACACTGACAGGTGCGTGAGACACATGGGCGCTAAAATACAGAAGTTGGGGTCGCCGCCCCCCAAATTTGATATTTTTCATACATGTAAGGCTCATGCTGTTATGCATTAAATGTACATGTACACATGTATACAATCTGTAAAAAGTTAAGACCAGACCCCCTCCTAAAAAAAATAGTGTGGAACTTATGGAAGCCTCTAATAATCAAAACAATTATCTAGTATTGATAAAAACAAAATTGATCATAACTTTGGGCTTCAGCTATGTACATACATAAGCCTATACATACATGTAAGCCTAAATACTAGAAATCTTCACTTGGCCAACATGTCCTTAGACATGACATTTTATCTCAAGTTGTCTCAATTAATCCAGTGGGTACTTGGACCCTGGTTTTATTTAAATTTGTTGAAGTGCATTCTATGCTGATTACTAATACCGGTAGCTGCTTGAACTAACAAATGTACATCAACATCATTGCACATCTACATCTTTACAATGTACTTTACAGTATATATGTACATGTAGATAAGATTAGGTTTGACAAATTATATTGATGCCAAGATCTACAAGGAGTTGTAGCCCCTCCTACACGTAATGTACTGTACATATGTATTTGCTCGTAGATTTTAATGATGTATGTTTAAAGCTGTTTATTCTGCATGATAATGTTTACAGAGCACTTACAACACCTACATGTGTGTATTTGAGTAATAAGGAGCCATACATGTAGAACATCCTTTTACAAATGTACTTTGTATTAACGCATGTTTGCTGTAGAATACAAATTAATACAGTGTACATACATGTACAGTGTAGCTGCGATATGTCAAAATGGGAGTGTACATGTACCTGTGGTTAGAAGCTGAAAAAATTTGTATGTTGCAAGCACTTTGGCTGTTATGATATCAGGACGGACAGGACCATTGAATCATTGGTGTGTCAACTCCTGTCAATTTGTAGATCTATAATCATATACTGTAGCTTTATACAGTATCATCTTTACCACTTTGGCAATTGGTATCATTACCATCAGAAGCTCATTATCCAGGGCTCCACACCAGCTTTTTTGGAAGAGCGTCCAGACTCCAGATTGAACTTTTTACTGTCAGTGTGTACATGTACATGTATATGTATGTACGGGGGTTTGCTCGCTATTCTTAAGGACCGCAATTAATATATGGACCTCTATTTATAAGGACCTCTATTCATAATTTGAGAAAAGGGTCGCTATTCATAATACGGGTCGCTATTCCGTATTATGAATAGCGACCCTCATTTCGTATTATGAATAACGGTCCTTATGAGTAATGACCCTTGATGGGAATTATGAAAAGCAACCCTCATCTAACATTATGAATAGCGGTGTCTATGAATAATGGTCCTTACACCTTAATGAATAGTGACTCCCTTTACGTTTATGAATAGCAATCCCTCACATGTAGGAAGTTACATGTTATGAAAAGCGGTCCTCGTGACTAGGGAGGTTACCCCCACGTACATGTACAAGTCCTATGAAAAATTTCAAAATTTTTGGGATCCGACTTGGATTTCAGGCGCCCAAACATGTATGTCCCGGGGAACCTGTTTTAAGTCGAGCCCTGCATTATCCGTCTTCTGCTGGGGCATCAACATGCTACCTCCTTGTATTGTGTGAATAGGCTCTTCTTTCTTCTTGCTCCTCCTGAGGCACTTCTGCCTCCTCAGGCTCCAACTTGGGCTTGTTCTATTTAAAAAAAAATCAACATGCCCCATCCCCCCCCCCCTTCAGCGAAAAAAGAAGATAATTTTTTTTCTTCTTCATAAACCGGGAGATTCTACATTGAAGCGGGAGGAAGGGCGTGGTGGGGGGAGTCTCTCGCTACGAGGTGGTGGGATGGCGGGAGAATGAGTGTAGTGGCGTGAGACTCCCTCCAAATGCGGGAGGGTT
The DNA here is from genome assembly GCF_000002235.5 of Strongylocentrotus purpuratus. Classification (NCBI taxonomy): domain Eukaryota; kingdom Metazoa; phylum Echinodermata; class Echinoidea; order Camarodonta; family Strongylocentrotidae; genus Strongylocentrotus; species Strongylocentrotus purpuratus. The sequence continues at coordinate 3,569,460 of NW_022145600.1, forward strand.
GACAACCCTAGTTTCAGTGATCACCTACATGTCAAAGAAGACCACCTGTCTACAATGACCACATTAAGTTTCCCAGTTTCCCTTGAAACTGTTGAATAGTTTTTCTCATTGAAAAATTACTGAAGAAATAGTGTACATGTGAATTATATAAAGACCACCTGCCTCCATGGACATATTGTACATGTACCGTACATGTACATGTACGTACAAAATGCCTGCAGCACATGTAGATGTACAGAGACTAATTCTCTCTCTCGAGCATACAGCTGTCTTATTATCAATTCATTAGCAGAATCACAAGAGCCCATATAGCCCCATATCAAATACCTTGCACTTGTACACTGTCTATTTACAGGACAGTAGGCCTACCCGTTTATGTACTTCAGGCTTGTAAAGTGCAATCTCTAGTATACATCTACCTGTAAAATTCAGCATTATGGCTGATATTGTACATGTACGCCTACGTGTACATGTACATCCTGGTAATCATACATACATGTACATGTACACTTTTCTTGTGTTTCATTGCCAGTGATGTTTATGAAATCCAGGCTCACTTGTAGACTTGAAGTTGATGATCTAGACACCAATATGATGGACATCGCTAAAGAGATGTGCAAATGAATATTTGGACAAATATGTTTGAAAACCTGAAGATGCGTGGCAATGAAACATCAGACTGGTCAGTCCTCTAGTCATGATCTATTATGTATGAGGCAGTGGAGAGGAATCAACAATTTAGGAATTTTTTTTGACCAAATGGTTACAGGGTTTTCCTTGTGTGTCTTGGGGGCTCTCCATCATCATGGCGTAGTGGTGAATGTGACCTTCTCCTGACCTTGTCAGGAACCAGAGATGACATGTAAATGGTTCAAAGTAGCCCATCTGTTTTTACTTCATAATGTAAAAAGAGTCTGTAAGAATACACTGTATAAATATACATGTACATGACGTAGAGGAAGTTGAGTGGGTTTTACTTTTAATTGGATGTATGAAGGTTAGAGGTTCTTGTCCCTTCAGGGCTCTATTATTTTATTAATGTTTCGCAATTTGGGTTTTTAAGTAAAAAGGCGGCAGGGCCTTCATGTTTGTGAAAGGTATAATATTAGAGTGCTGTTTGAGCCTTCAAGTGGTATTGTATGTACATCTACATACATCTATATGTACATGTACATACCTGTATATGGAGCCAGTATTGCCAGTAAACCCCCCCCCCCCTCCAAAAAAAAAAGAGATAAAAAAAAAACCTTGGCAGAGAGCCATATACATGTACATGTACATTGGTGTATGTATACATGTAGTTCTAAAGTTCTGAAAAGTACCAACGAGAGCTACACGTGCATGAATGAAAAGGCCTAGTCAAAAAAGCAATTACAACTTGTAAGTAAATATCTTAATGTATAATATGAGGAATTATTACTTGTACATGTACAGTGTTTACATTATCGGAAACAGAGCAAATAAAAGAGAGCTCGATCACCTGAACAAAAGAACGTTTTGTTGATATTGTTGGAGACATTACAGTTATACCTCAAGTTCAATTTTAGTTCAACAGTCCCTTTAATTTGTTTTGTGTGTATCCAAAATGTTATCTCCTTGCTCATTTAACAGTAGGCCTGCATACAGTAGGCTGTACATTACAGGTGTACTGGTATATGAATTTGAGACTTGATTAATACATGTTGTGATTACGTAAAAGTACATGTATGGTGGTGGGACTATAGTTTGCACGTGACCTTAATTCACGGACAGTTCGAAAAAAAAATGATATCTCCAATGGAAAGAGGAACACAACATTTTCTTTGGAATTAGATGCAAAATTATGAAAAAATGGACAAAAAATTGGCCACTGTGACTGATTGTATTTGTATGCTTTGCAAATTAATGCAATTATCTATATTTGGTTGATCAAGTTATTATAAACTGAAATTGAAAACTCCCATTTGCGAATTAAGGTCTTACATTGTATGTACATGTACTTATTTTTCAGTTGCAATGCCTTCCTGACCCCACATCAAATATTGAGATCAAGATATCTCCATAATTATTTGACAATAAATTTTGAAGTTGCACCAATTTGTACATTTTGATGTCCAGTTGGTAATAATTGAACTAAATAGATTTGTGTAGCATTACTAGCATATATGAGAAATCATGGAGCAAATAAAACATTCCTAATATTTTTTTTTAAATCTCCACTAAGTTTGGTCACCCATACTACTCTACATACCTGTACATGTACACTGTGTACATGTACTTGTATGTACACAATTGTTGTAGCTAGTCATGCCACCTTTAATTTATATCAGAGTTAATACACCTAAAAAATATACAGAGAAGGATAAAGAAACATATATGTTTTACAATTGTACATGTCCAATTTAAAGATTTGGCCCTACAAAACCCCAGATATTGGTACCTACTACCTAATTTGCAAGTACCGGGTAAAAAAAAAAAGGAATAGGAAAAAAAAGAGAGAAAAGACTGGATCAAACTCAATAGCCTTGTAATTCTATTCGGGCTTCAGCTTTTAGAAGATATAATTGGGGTAAGTTGAATTGCTGTGGGTGCTATTATAGCGATCCAGTCAGCTCATCCAATACAAGAATAATGTAACCTTGAAAGGGAAGAGGTCTCTTATAGCTTGTGAAATTCCCATTTAATTTCATCGTGCTGATTGCCAGCCTTGCCACAGACATAAAAATAATGAATTGACATATATTTTCAACTAGGCATTCATCAATTAATTTCAACATTAATCATTCTAAATTAAATGTCCAGTATGGTGCAAACCATAAATATACATTGGCCCTACAGTAGTTTTACTTGTTTGTACAAAATGTATATTTGTAGGTCTTGGGTGTCCTCACAGACTTTGTGTACAGTATAGGTCTATAAAGTGTAAATAGAAACATTTATCCTATCAAAAGTTTGCCTGAGAAAAAAGAAGTGATCTTATGGAGCTACATGTACTGTATACTGTATGTACCTCTTTAAATCTGTCAGTTTTTCTACAGTCTTATTGACTGTCTGTCGATTTTTCTCTTTGTCTCTACATGTATTTGACCTTCTGTATCTACCTTGTACAATACATGTACAGGACATCTTCTCAGATCTCTTTCTTTGTCGATCTGTCTGTTTGTCTGTGTTCTTGTGTGTGTCTCTCTCTCTCAGTCTCATTTTTTTTGCTTTCCTTTGCTTAAATGCCTTGCTGTCTCTGACTCTATAAAATTATCCTCCTTTCATCCTTTGAATGTCAGTCTGTCTGTCCATACAGTGTACATGTACATGTACATGTACATGTACATTGTACTGTATGTGTCCATAGGCCTGTTTTCATCAGCTCGAGATTGCAAAATAACCTGCTATTTTAAAGGTAATACAAAGTTTTGGTATGGGGTCATGAATTTGGTTCAAATGAACATATTGGAAGCATATGCGATCCTACAATATTCAGTGATCGTTGTCGCGGTTGAAATCGAGTCTAAAGTTTTGAAATTATAAATAATTAACTCCTTATGCTGTATAGCTCCCTCTCAAGGTCAAGATATTAATTAAGCTATAAAACAATGTTTCTTGACTAAAATCGGCCGACTATTCCCGTTTGGAAATTATATATCACAACTACATATTCAGAGATTTTCATGGTCGCAGCTACTATTGTACGAACGTAGGCGCTATTTGAAATTTATCAAAATTTACCGGGAGCACCGGTAAATTTTTAAATTCAATTTATCTCGAAAAGCAGAAGTGTTTTAGAGGCTAAATTTTCTAGTGCTTATAATACATTAACAGGGGCATCCAAATATATCAATTCACTATCCACCCATTTTTCAAAATTTCCCAAAAATTTGTATTACCTTTAACTACCTCGAGCGCCTTCATCATAATTTGCGTCTTCATCTGCCCGCAGTTGCAATTAGCGGGATATTTGGTTGAGATAATCATCCCAAGATATCTTGGGCTAGTTTGCAAAATATCCCGCTATTTGTCCTATTTGTCCAATGCGTTTTCACCAGCCCAAAGACTCGCACTATGCGCAAGCTGAGCTCGAGTTTCGAGGTCAAGTCTCGAGCTCAGGATGAAAACGTGATTTGTAACTTCTGGCTTATTTCCCAAATCAGAAATAGTGGGCTATTTGGCAATCTCGAGCTAATGAGGACATATACCTAAATGTCTCTGCCCCATCATCTCTAATTCTTTACCCAGTACACATCTTTGTTGTAGGGTTCTACTAGCTGCTCTCATCATGACATGTCTCATCCTCGCTAGACGAGCTGACTCCCAGTTAACAATCAAATCATGTCTCCATCTGTACACATAAGGCTACATTGTACATGTACACTGTACATGCATGTCCTTCTGTCTGTGTGTCAGTCTGTTTGTCTTTTTCAGTGAAAAAAAAACACGGGGGCTCAGGGCGAAATAGCCCCCTGAAATGCCCAAATGAGCCCCCGAAAATCATAAAAGAGCCCCCTTAAATTTGCATAGAGTTCAATGCAAACCAAATTTTAGAATGTTATTTTCGTGCAGGCAAGGTTGAAAGTAGCCCCCGAAAAATAAATATTAATTTTTTCCCTGGTCTTTTTCAGTGTGTACATGTTTGGTAACATGTAACCTGTAGGCCTGTCCCGTATGTCCTTCTGTCTGTGTATCAGTCTGTTTGTCTTTTTCAGTGTGTACATGTTTGGTAACATTGTAGAACGACATTACTGTACACACTAGACTGGACTCTACCCCATCCTCTCCAACCCAGTAGTCACATCTTTATTTTAGGGTGCAATCACATCCTGTCTCTGTCTGTACATACACCTGTAGGCCTGTCCTGTATGTCCCTCTGTCTGTCTGTTAATTTTTCAGTCTTTTCCTTTTCAGTGTATGCACATGAACATACATGTATTTGCTAACATTGTAGACGAACATGCGTTCTATCCTGGACTCTAGCCCATCCTATCCAAACCCAGTCATCGTCACATCTTTGTTATAAATTGGGTGCTAGCTAGCTACTGCTACTCTGAGTCTGGTCATTGCATGCTTTATCCTCGATAGACGAGCGTCTCTCTCACTTCAATCAAATCATCATCTCAAGGGCCGGGTTTGGAATCAATAAGCGTTCATTGTGTAGTCACGCATGCTGCCTGGCCATTGTCACCGTGCAGTGTGGACCCGTGCTCCCAAGTGCTGCCCGCCCGTGTGTGTTTTCTATTTCCAACAGGAATGAGTTTCACTTTCATGGTGAAAAAAAAAGTTGGAATGATCTTCAGAATTTCTGAAAATTATTTGAAAAGAATATAATGGGACATCCTGTAGGCCTACATGTAGAAGTATACTTGTACATACACATGAACACTGTACATGAACTGATGAAGTCACATGTCTACATTAAAAATTGAGAGAGAAAGAAAAAGAAGGCTTTATTAATTGTAAAGGATCAATCATTTTTCGCCATTCTGATTTCATATGAATTTCAAAATGTACACTAAAGAAAAAAAGATCACTCAAAATGTTATCAATTTTTTTGCCCAAATGTTTCTGTTTTAAATTTTTAAACAAACATTTGTATTTAAAAGTGAAATGCAGTGATATACAGTACATGTACTGTACCCGTGGAGGGGGGGGGGGGGGGGGGGAGGGAGGGGAGGGAGGGGAGAGAAAGGCTATTTCTGGTGATTCTCTCATGAATCTGGTATGTACATGTATATGTATTTATTACTTACTGCCCAAATTTGTTGTTCTCATGACCAATCATGTGAGGCACAGGCTATTAAACAATACATGATGTGCATGTACAGTATCACATGTTTACGTACATGTACATGTATGTTTACGATTCCTCTGTAGTGGTGATATCCTTTGTCATCAAGAACAGTATTGATGCTTATGACAAACAACAAGTGTTATCTTTAAAAATCTGCTCGTCTTTACGGACTAATAAATCAAGTTAAAGAGTTTTATTATAGATGCACTAGAGTTCAACCTCGATCTTCACCAAATGTTAAATTTGAGAAAGTTATGTATTCCAATTTTACGGTAACTCTGTCAAAATCCAGGACAGTCCCTATACAACTTTTGAAATATGGTACGTACATGTACACTGTACGTGAATACATGAACATGTGTAACAATTTACAGCATCAAATATTGCTTGTGCTACAAAACGCAACCAGCAAGCAGGCACTACAGTAGCTAGCAGAATGTTGATTACTGATTAGAGTTGTCAGGAACTGTCTGTTTTTGAAGCCCAGACCGTACGTCAGGACTCCTCAATCATGGAGTCAGAGTAGAAATATTTTATCGCTCAATAAATTCTCCATTCAATCCCTCAACGATTATAATGACTTCTATGGGGCCTGAACTTTACAGGTGGGTGGACAATTACAGTTGTATTATAAGTCATGCATTGTGTTCATAATATTTAAGATTGATTTTAAATGCAGTGCTGTGTGTAAACAAAGAATATTTGAGTATATTTCATTTCCCTTTGAATGAATATTGGAACAACAGTCTTTTTAAATTTCCTCTCTTGCCGAAGGACTATGGTATATATCCTAAAGACGGGGAGGACATAATTTGTTTTTCCTTGCACGCTGTCCTTTTGTTGACCTCCCTCCCCAGTCGGCCGTTAGATGAGTAGTTGACTTAGTTTATGGAAATCAATACATCATCGTATGGCTATGGGAATTAGGTGTTTAGCAGCAATGCTGAATACCAATCGGTGCTTGTACATGTACTTAGTAGTTATTAATTATCATCATGATAATAGTCTGGCTTTTGTGTAATTGCAAGCTACTGTACTGTGTTAGTCCTTGCATTTCAAAAGAATAATTAGGCATGTTCATAATGTAAACTTGGTCATGTACATGTACATTGTACATGTATCGGTGAAGCTATAGCAGCCCAATTTAGGTACCGGTAGGCAATGGAGCCAAACGTGATGAGTTGGGTAATTCAGTTTATAATAATGATAGTGGGGTGTTGTATAGCACTCATGTCTGTCAAACTTGACACTCCTGGCACTCTGCAACTATTACTCCTGCCGGTTTTAGCATTGCTGTCATTGTGGTACTCTAGCATTTCAAGGAATTGAGTCCTGCCAGGTACCCATTTGACCTCACATGGGTGAAATGTGGTAACTGTAGATTAATGTCTCGCCAAAGGATGTTAGCGCTGTGCATGGATTTGAACCATGTACTGTACCCTGTAGTACACAGTCCGGTGACTTATCCACTAGACCACAATGAACTACTGGTCCTACAGGTTGTGTACATTGTACTGTAAATGTAAATGTTCGTCCTTGTATACATCTTTAATTTCAAGAACTTTGCATGAAATGAATCTTTACTATGTCTGATCGCGGTCCGGGCCCTCCCCCGCCTGGGTTAGAACCTCCACGCAGAGCTACCAAGTGTCACGCATTTCGAGGGTCCGAAAATGCTCTCACGCATTTTCGCATGCGCGATAACAAATATTTAAAAACGCTTACGTGTTGTACCCTCGCCCGCGCACTCACTCGCGGAGTCATAAAAATGTCACGCAAATCTGATCTTTGAAGTTGGTGTCTCTGTCCACATGGAGCACAGACGCACAGACGCACTGTTGTACTTGAACCTGGATGTCAAAGAAGAATCGGGAACAGCTAGAACAAGAGTTTGAGCCACTATGTACAAACCCCTGCAGAGGGAGCTAGGGAGGAAGAGTGAGGATGTGTTTATCAGGAAGCTGGGATAATCAGACGCGAGCTTTCTGACAGCCGGCCGGCTGTGGCCTTCCGCTCACATCAGAAACAATTGCACACTCAGACCATGAACCTAATACATGCTCAGACCTGCTCATACGTATCAACACGGTTACAGTGTTGACTTGCATGTGCACTGTATGGTCATTAGTGCCCTGTGGATGATGTGTAGACCTGAATTTATTTATTTTTGTATATTTTCTTTGTACATTTTATTAAAGCAAAACATGAGAATTACATCTCTTTAAAAGATTAAATAAAATGAGAAAAAAATACAAAAACATAAAAAGATACCAAACGAAATACCAAAAACAAAATACAAAAATAACAAAAAAAGGCAGACAAATGGAAGGAGGGTGTACAAACGAAAATACAAGGCAGCAATATATTTACAGATATATAGGAACTACATGTAATTAATACCCTGATGACAAAAGCCACGCCACAAGCCGACCAAGAGCCCGAAGGAAGGCCTGTCCAGCCAGAAAAAGGAGAGACAAGGGCCGACTCGCAGATCGATGTCAAAACACCAGATCTTACTCTTTGAAAACCTTCAAATCAAATATCAGAAAAAAATATATCAAAATTTGCACAAATACATTTGCCGATACAGGGAAGACTGTATAATAAAGATCTGGTAATACATGTATACATGTACATGTAGATGCGTGTTATAACAGAAATCCTGACACTGGAGATAAACAGAGCTACATACACTCCAGGAGACAATTATTCAAAATAACAATAAATGAAAAAGGTCGAATTGAAATAGATTTATTTTTTTGTCATGAACTTACAGATATTCTGCAAACACTTGCTTTCCATCAAACATGTTCAATCAGTAGAAAGTGAAAGGATAATAAATCATTGTATGCTGACGCCAAAAGAGTGTTAAAACTAATATACTTTTATCAAGTTATTTCCAAGTGCGATTAATACTGATCTGGCTCTAAACAGACGATATAAAATGTAATGTACATGTACATGTACGTTAACAGGTAGAATGAGCAAATTCATGTAAACTACTATAATTACTGAAACCAGCAACAGCAAAGCATACAAGTCCTTGTTTGAAATATTAAAAAATATCTGAAAGTATATTAAATACAGTCAAACATGTCTATACTGAGACAACCTAAGGGAACCACAACAGTGGCCACTGTGGACAGGTGGCCTTTATAGACAGGTTGTTTAACACATTTCTTTCTTGAGGGAGACAATATGGGTGGCCACTATTATAGAGAGGTGGCCTTTATGGAGAGGTGGCCACTATTAGACAGGTTTGACTCTATATCGATACAGGAAGGTTGTTACATTCATAATAGACAAGCATGACAAAATCCACTGATGTGAAATCCCACTAATGTGACTTTCCACTAATGTGATTTAAAGTATACAAACGTACACTAAGGTTACATCTTGGGGGAGTTTATGTTTGTTTGATTTATTGATGTTTGTGTAGATTTCACATTCTGATCATTGCTCAGATGATACCCCCTCGCGGATGCAATTGATAGCCATGTCACATTGCAAAGTTCAGTGAGCTACATGTACATTGTAGGCATACACATGTACGTTTATTATACGTACATGTACACCATGGACTTACTGTGTACACATAGGCCTACATGTAGACGGACAGATTTGTCTCACAATATAGAGTACCAGTATCATTAAAATATGTAATTTGCGTGCCCTTTAAAGGGTCGTTAAAAATGGGGATGCTTATTGAGGCCATGGATGGGAATTTTTTTAATTTTTTTTTTAGAGGGGGGGGGGGGGGGGGGAGGGAAGGGGGGCACAAACAGCCTCTGCCCCTTTTTTAAAGTTCAATGGCATAGCATCAGGCCACAAATGAAAAAACAAACATTTACAGTTGAATAATTTAGCTATAATAGCATGTAACAATGAAAGGAAGTTTCTGTTTGATATCAACAAATATTTGTTGATATTGATAATAGTGGAGTCTTGTATAGAGTTCATGTCTGGTAAATTGCCTCCCCTGGCGCTCCATTATCATCAATAACCCTGGCTTTAGCACGGCTGCCATTATGGCGATTGAGTACATATTAAGGAATTAATTCCTGCAGGGTACAGTTTTACCTCACCTGGGTGGAGTGTGGCAAATGTAGATTAAAGTCTTGCCTAAAGACATTAATGAGTGCTGCAACAGGGTTTTGAACCCCAAACTTTGTGGTTCATAGTCTGGCAACTTTCAGTGGACCACAACACCTCTATTCTCATGGAAACAATGGGATTTTAAAGGAAACCTGTCAACAGATTTCCGAACACCAACATTTCCAGTTTGACAATATACTGTAACCACAAACAATGTGGTGACAAACAGCAGGAAGGGGTGAGAACAAAAGGATGTAGCCTTTGTGATGCATTCTAACTTTTAAATCAATGTAAACGAATGATTCATAATAAAAATGAGTCATTATATTATTACAGTATACAAAATTAGTTGTTAAGCTTGAACGTTGATGTAAATAAAAGAAAGTTTCTCATGTGCAGGCCGCAGGGGCTAAGTACAAATGAAAGTGCTGCTGATTAAGTACAAAAGTGGCTATTAAAGCATACAGCCTATGATACTTCATACAATCTACTTTATACAATCTACTATTAATGTACAGTAAACAGAGGTTTATATACATGTACATGTACATGCTATTTGCTGTATCTTTAATCTTGCAATATCCCAATCTAGTGGAATTAATACACTACCTGTATAATTTATGCAGCACATGCAGTCATGGCCCATTAAAATTGCTAGCATTCTTAAAATCCTTCAACAGAGAGATGAATTTTGTAAAGACAGAAAGTATAGGCACTCATCATGCCTGATTGCTTCTTAATTGAATTCATCTGGGAGTGATTCATCCCTTTAAAGAGACAAGGAAAGCCTCCCCTCGCAGTCAAGTGCCTGGCGAGCGTTGCCCGTTTGGAATTGAAATCAATATTCCTAGTGAGTTTAGGGAGATTTTATGAGGAATTGGGCACGTAGGGAGGCCGAGTGCATGGCTCATTACTAGCCAAGCGACCAGGGTCTTCATGTACACGTAGCTGTGGCTGAGAGTGAATGTGGTGGAGACGCAAAGGGTGTTCATTCAAACGATCGTGTGAGCTTGCTTTCCCTGCCATAATGAAATGATCAGTGCATGTTTGAGGTGACAGACCCTAGGAAGCATTCCTCTGTAAGGGTTTTTAAGGTGCTTTTGCATCACTCTACTGGAGCAAACTGTAATAGCGATGAAACTGAATGGTAAAGACCAGTATTGGAAACGCCCCAATTTCAAAAAATGAAATGGAAGCTCTCATTACCAATCATGTGAAAGAATATGTTTTAACTAATACATGATGATAAAAAATTTGCTGGGAAACCGCCTACTAATTGATATATTTGGTAAATTATTATATCTATTTGACTGTGAGAGATATAGGGTAGTCCCATATACATCTTTATGTGTATAGTGCTTGTAACTTTACGAAGAATGGGCCAAATTTCTTATCATTTTGATGATTCCAGAACCTTGCAGATGCTAGATGATCAACCTTTTCTGATCGATTCCACAACGTTTCTTTCACAATGCAATCGCATGACCATAACTGGTCTTTAAAGGGCAATCCAACCTTTGTAAAAACTAAAAAGTTCATTTGCACGAAAGCAAGAAGAAAAAAAAGATATGAGAACAGAATGAGAAAGTACATGAATTTGACAAATAATAAGAAAGTTAGGAATGTTTGAAACATGAGATCAATATATCTATGCGAAACTCAAATTGGGAACTCTTCCATAAGTTTGTCATGTACAAAAATGTACAGCCCAGGTACAAGAGAAAGAAATCCATTACACATATTAGCATTAGACAGTCAAATTGATTGTACATGTGCATGTGTTTTATTGCATGTACATGAATCAGATATCTTGGAAGTTTATTCCTAATATGATAGATTAAACACAAAAAGCAGTGACCGATTCAGCTCTGGTGGAAAGCTTTAAAAGAGCGTTATAAAGACAGCATTAAAAAGACATCTCAGGTTGTTAAAAAAAGGCCCTAAAGGAAACATAACAACTTCATCGCCAAATGTCACTTGCTCTTTAGGAACAATATAATATAACACATCTCAAGAGAACAAAGTACATACAATATTTGTATAATTTATTTATTTATTCATCTATTTAAAATCTGTCCTAAAATTGACAGAATCAAAGCCAGAGATAAAAATTCTTTCATGTTGTATGTATTGACAATTTTATGGCATACATACATGGACATGTTTGTCAGTTTCAAAGTTGGTCATCCATTCTGATATGAAGAAGGAATGTCCATTTCAAAACCGAAAGTAAATCATCTTGGAATGTCCAACTGTGAGCGTACTTGTACAAAGTAGGGGGGGGGGGGCTCCAAAATGTAGATGTACTCGCACAGGTACAGGTACTAACAATTAAATGAATCATCAAAGAAAGAAAAGAGATTTAGGAGGGCCCAAAGGAGAATTGAAAAGGTCCAACTCCGAGCCAAGCTTTTCCTAAAACCACAAGCTGCAACTCTCAATAGTCTTTATTGGTGGTAGAAATTGAGTTCTTTTGTCTGCAGCTAACCATGGATTATTCACCACCTTGCTCTTTGAGTAGAATACAAACATACCAACATGCTCTGCTATGTATTGACACTTGTGGGCTTGTTCCCACTAGTGTACTCAGGATTGTTAATGTCCTTGTACATTGTAGCATGTAAAGTACGGTAAGCATAATTTGATGGAGGGTTTTGTTATAGAATGTATAATAAAGCTCACCTTCAATAAGTTATTTGATTTGATTTGATTTGATTTGATTTTCTTCTGCATTCATATAAGTACAGTTTTTCGATAACAATTATACTATAAAATACAATGAGCATTTTTCTGAGAGTGAATCATGAATAAGCAAATACATGTATATACATGTATAACAATTGCTATTTTCAAAAACGAAATGATAAACTGTCATAAATATCAAATTAAATCAAACATACAATTATTTGCGGAAGAAGGACTGTCATTGTAAAGCAGATTGCTTGAAAATATAAACCATGTAGTCAGAGACAAAATCCAAAGCTATCTTGGGGTATCGTTTTAGTTCGGTGTGAATGCACGAAAAGTACCTGAGATCTTTTTTTTTGGGGGGGGGGGGGATGGTGGTGGCAAACCTCTCGACCACCTTTTGATGTGGTCAGCCAGGGACAGGTTTTTAGGGTGCCTGAGATAGGTTGGGTTTCTAAACAGATATACATGTAGTTTGATTAAAATTACATGTATGTTTATAAAGCTAAATTTAATAGAGAACTACTGTACATGTATGAATTTAGAACAGGATCTGTTCATATTTTCATAAATTTTAGATTCATGTAGGAATACATGTACATGTATAATGCTAAAATTAAATTAAAATTAAATGGAGTACAAGTATTATTCATGTACATGTAGCATGTACATGTAAATGTATGATGTAAATGTACATTGTACATTTAGGTCAAGGACCAGCGACATGTACATGTTTGGTTTTAATTTGTTGGAGGAAGCCAACACTCATTTTCTCCACTGGAAAGGAGGAAATGAGAGTTGTGCATGACGCTAAGTTCAACCAGATCATGTTACCGTCTTTGACTTCAAAGGAAAAATGTTAATAATGAAGAAATATTCAGTACCAGTATGTTTATAAATAATTTGCAGGTGCAAACTGTACATGTATGTACACATGTACAGTGTACAACAAAGGAACCCTCTTTCATACAGTGTACATGGAAAAAATACGTACATGTACGTACCTGTACCAAACAAGAACGGATTCTGTCTGTGCAGATTTTGTTGCCCTATCTTCTACCAGCAATGCATCTAGCATATTTTGTTGGGCTCTGAATTAAAAGTTATTGAGCCAAAACCACACAATGGGGAATGATTGTCACAAAAGGGTTTAATTCTTTAAAATAGCAAAAAATTGAGGTTTGGACTGTAAAATAGTTTTAAGAGCTCCTTTCTATTCTACCTTGGAAGCAAGGTTTGACTGTAGAAGAGATAATCCTATAATCTCATGACTAGTAAACATTACATGCATCTACAAAAATCTATTCTAATCACATACTGCCATCAGAATTAGTACATGTACATGTACAGTATGCTATTATTAAAGGGAAAGGTCAAATAGAGGCATATAATGGGGCTTGTAAAGTACTGTAAGGGGGCATGACTGGTGCCCCTGACCGGTCCAGTATTGTTATTTGATTTGATTGAAAGTTCTACATTGCTGGTTGATGAACAGTTGATACAATTCACCATTCAGAACCTTCAAAGACTACTGAAACATGTTGTATGGCCTATTTTCTAAATAAAATTGGATGTGAAATGATGATTTATTGTAAATTGCTCAATAGTTTTAATACATGTCATGCATTCTCAAGACCGACAAATGTATTGCTCAATACTGACAGGTGCCTTGTACACAAACAAAGATTCCCAAATTGCAACTCTAGACCTTTTAAAAATTCAAATCAATTTGGAGTCTGGACCCCCATGAAAAACGGTTAGCATAGAGCTCAGCCTTGACTTTGCCATAGACTTTTATTAGGCCTGTCCTTATCAGCTCAAGATTACCAAATATCCCGCTATTTGAACTCTCTCGATCGCAAATTAACCAGTTAATTTGTGTCTTCATCAGCCCGAAGTTGCAATTAGCGGGATATTTGGTCGAGATAATCATCCCAAGACATCTTGGGCTAGTTTGCAAAATATCCTGCTACACCAGCTCGAAGACTCGCACTATGCGCGAATGCTGAGCAAAATATCTTGAGCTAATTTCTCGAGCTCGAGCTTCAAGTTTCGAGGTCAAGTCTTGAGCTGATGAAAACGCGATTTGTAATTTCAGGATTATTTCCGAAATCAGAAATAGCGGGCTATTTGGCAATCTTGAGCTGATGAGGACAGGCCTACTGATTGTAAAGATGTTTTGTATGTTTAACATTTTTGTTCTTTTCTTTGTCTCTACAGTTGGACAGGCAGGTGTTTCTCTATGAGATCAATGAGAACATCACCTGCAAGCTATGTCGGGGATACCTCATCGATGCTACCACCATTACAGAATGTTTACACACATGTGAGTATCAGATCATCTTCATTTTGTGATAGAAAATGGTTGAAACAAGTTGTTATTCATGTAACACTGCCAAACCTTTGGCCGTTTCATTAAAATTTTCATCATGTTTAAATTTGTCTGTCATAATTCTATGAAAGACAAATTTGCTCTCAGCCAGCCATACAGTATGTACATGTAATGATTTCTGTTTGTGTAACTTGTTATTGATAAACATGTTTTATGAAACATGGCACTCTTTACAAGGATACCTGTCTCTAATGATCACATTTTGTTTCCCTTGAATTGTAAACTCATTGAAACCTGTTCTAAAGAAACATATACCCCCAAAACACCTGTATCCAAAGACCACCTGCCTACATGTATATTTAATTTGATTTGATTTTGATTTTATTTACCGTATCATATTTACACATCCATGTAACAACGGCAATACAGTAATTATGTTGGTAAAGTACTGTACATTTCATTCAATGTGTTTATATTTTTATATTTTGTATGTTATACAAGAAGAGAAACTATTTGTTGGTAAAAGGGACTAGATAATGACACATGTGCTAGTCAAGCCTCGCCCCGTAAACAGCTGAACAAAGTACTTTGGTACAAATCAGTTTAGAAAACGTAACAAAATAATGAATTTACTATAACAATTGATACTTAACAAAATACTTAACAATGTCTTAGAATTATACAAACTGATTATGCATGACAAATATATTTTTTGTACATATGCAGACTATTTAATTTGATATTTCATTCAGGATTCGTTCAACAGAATTCTGAAGCCTATTACATTTCTAGACCTTCTTAATCTGACATTAATAGGTACCGTAATCTATTCCGAAATTCACATGTATAGATAAAGATTACTTTGCTTGTCTCCCTTGATTACATTTACATACATATTCTAAGTTTCAAACAATTGCTGTTGGCCTGTACAGAAACATGTTTCTGAAGGTTTCCCCTTTTCCCTAATTTGCTTACAAGCTCCTCAGATATCTGTGTTTGTCAACAAGAATAACAATCGTCTTCATACCAAATTTGCAGACATGCAGGGCAATAATTATTTTGCCTTCTGAAGGCTAAAGAAATTAAAATTGCAGACAGGAATATTAAATGGAGGGGTTTCTTGTGAAGTCCCTAGTCTCTAGGTTTTTTTCCAGACCAAGACAATATTCAGCCAGACCAGAATTTACCCCCCCCCCTGTCTGCATGTTACATTGTACCTAAGTGTTAGTTCCCTGTAACATTGTTAAACTTTACAATCGATCTGCGCAGTGCACATTGTAAGTCCAATAAATCAATCACATCTTTTCGATCAGTTGTATCTTGGGCATTGTATCTAAGGACATACGATTGATTTTTGAGATTGATATCTTTTTAAGTCTCAGACATGAATTGTATGGGGATAATTATAATTACCCCTAGGTTTTCGCTTGACCAGTGGTCACCTCAGGGTATGGCTCAATTTTATAGGGGTTCAATTTGATTGGGGTTTAGTGGAAAGAAGATTTTCAGAAAATGGAGTGCATTAGATTGAGTAATGAAAACTATATAGCCTTGAAGGAAATAGCATTTCTGATGTGTTATTGTATTTGTATCTCTGCCATATTGACAGGGATTTATGAGTTTAACTACATGTACACAGGGGCACCATAGTGGTAATCAATATTCCTTTCTGCTCAAAGGCAGTTAACTTTGAAGAGGTTGATTAGGAAAGAAGAAAAAAGGAGGCAGCGAGGGGGGGGGGGGGGTGAACATGTGAACACTTTTACAGTAGAATAGAATAGAATTGAATTAAATTCATTGATTTATCTGTCAAAAGACTGTCATACAACAGAAATTCCTTATTCCATTAGTTTGATACTAACAAAGATGATGTTAACAAAGAAGTGTACAATATATGACAAATATCCATTGATCTGATATCTACAGTACACTGTATGGTACATACAATGTATCAAAATGTATGTGTACTTTTCATGATCGTGAGAGGTTGTGAAATGCCATACCCCCTTTAACGTGCAGTATTTAGAATAACAGAAAAAGATTGAAATCAGCTGATCGATTGAATACTGAATTTGTTTGTACTACCTCGAAGGGTATTTGCAGAAGGCACTGAATAGAAACCATTTAACTTCATGGTGTTGGTGTTGAGCATTCACCCGTTGAAATTTGGTAAAAAAATAAACAAAACTAACATTCTACTATCTTTTACACTTGACACTTTTTGAATGTGGTTGCATGACACTGACTTTTTAGAAGAAAAAGATATTCACCTGGAATAGACCGGTTTCTGAGTTTTGAATTGTACATGTAACTTGAGTCTGTTATGACAAATGATGATGTTATAACAATTGATGATGAAATCGTTTTTAGAATATGACCCCTGAATAGAACAGAAAATAATTCAAGTGTTCATACATGAAGAAGAAGAAAATTAATCAACATGAATCAAGGTATCCTCTACTGACTCTTACATGTAGCCCCCCGACCTGCGCTGGAAAGATTCTAATTTTAAATGCCGTCTGGATCAGAGCATCTTGATAAATCATCTGTATCCTGACCTGAAATAGCATCGGTTCATGTACACACTGTACATGTACATGTATGTCTTTGAGGGTCTGTTCACACTAGGTGAATTTTTATACGAAACTTACTCAAAAGAAATGGTTGTTTAGGACGTTCCTGTACATCTACACCCATGCGAACATGTTGTATAAAGGAGTATGCATTATACAGAAACGTTTTTTAAGAGGTTAGTTGAATGAGAACTAATGTACATGTACATGTACATGTAGCCAGTCATCAATCGGCCCTTATGATAAGCCTCGCCCAGGTACATGTATAAGGTTTTCAATTTCATACGATATGATGTTCACTTGAGATGCCTTGAGCTTCTCTCAAAATGGATTTGGGTGCTTCATTATTATTATTGTCACTATTAGAAGTGGTCTTTGATTCTTTATCAATTTTTCTTTTGAAATGATGCTCAAACCTCTTTTTTGATACACAACGTAAAGTGCAGTGTACTTTGTATATTAAAGTACATGTACAGCAGATGTGATATTCCAGTCTGAACAGAGTCTGAACAGAGTGTGTGTGTTGGGACAAGCAGCCTTCTATGGATTGGCTAACCCCCCTGTGCATCAGTCAGTCGATCGGTCGGAGCTAATATTAGCCTCCTTCCATATACTGCCCCTGAATGGCTTTATTAGAATAAGGGTACTGTCTGTCTAGAGCCAGAAGGGTGTTAACTCGGTGAAAAGGGATTTGACTTAATGCCCTTCTGGCTCTCAGCTGGCAATATGCAAAGTGCACAGTCTCTCTGGAGATTGAAAATGAATATTTAAAATGACCTTTGTGCATGACCCATCATATTTTAGTCACTTTAAGCCTCGGTCACAAATGACATTACGAGCTGCTACGAACGCCGTACGAACTATTTTCAGACAATGAAAATTCGGGAAGACAATGGAAAAACAGGGAGATTCGTACGAAATTACCTTTCGTACGAATCTTTGTGACCGTAGCATAAGATAAAATAGGCTTTTATGTACTTAAAGAACATATTTAGGCCTCGGCAAATATGAGGAAGATTAACACCTTTACTGTTCATGTGTATATCATTTTTTCTCCTTGAGTAGGGGTGGGCTCTTTCCAAACTGTGCAGATAAAAAAAAGATTAAAAAATTGCAATGTACAACACATTCTTTGGTGGCAAATGCCGATTGTTCAGTACCTTGAAGTACATTATACATGCAACTGAATTGAATGAAACCCCTATCCCCCATCTCCCCCTCTGTCGTTGCCCGAATTGGCTAAAACAAAGATGTCCAAATTCATCTCCTATTATGCATTTGACTATCTTTTTTATTTAAAAAAATGTACTTGTAAATCCTGACACAGTTAGAAGATACGCCTGTACGTGTACTCTCAAACTTGTATTTGTAAGGACTTAGATACATGTAGATCGATAGATAAAAGAAAATGAAACAATAATTTCTGAACATTGCTAACCATGATAAGGCCATTCATGAACACAGTTGTTTAGAAACCTATCTCTCCAGTGATTCTGGATAGCTTTGTTACGGATACACGAATGGATGAAATATGTATCATGTATGCAGACATTAGGGGATTGTTAACATTAACAGGTGTCTGTAATTACCATGCTACGAGTGAAAGTTGACATCTGTCCAAGTTTTCATCACAAGGCCGGGTACTTTCACACGAGATTGAAAGTCATAGAAAAAATGTATTTAAAAAATGCAACATCTGTATGGCAAAAAGAACATCTTGAACAGCTGAGATTTAAATGTATATAGTTCACAAACCTTTAGGAATTTTATTTGTCATATAATTTGAAAGGTGTTATAACCCTAGATTCAAGCTCTATTTGCTTATTTTTCATCACCTTTGTGTGTTTATTCTTTAAACTGCACAATAGTTGCAACTTGTCTTGTATAAAACATTGTTATATTTTTTGTCATGTCAGGTCAATTTAAATGGATTGTAAAATTGAAAGTGATTTGTTACATTATTTTCTTTTTCATGTGATGTTAACTCCAATGAATTGTGAAATTTTGCACATGCATAAATAAATAATTATATTTAAAAGATGTATACTGTAGGTTTTTGTCAATATCGTATAAAGACAATTTGTAAAAGCGTCTGAATTTAGGAAAGTGCACATCCCATACATACAGGGTGTATACAGTACATGTACGTAGTATACAGTACGTGTCCATGTTGTGAGTCTGGGCTGATTCTGTCGAGTTTCCTAACAAAACAAGAAACCTCTGTTTCACTACATCATGTTTTTTCCTTTTTTTCCTTTTTTTCTCAAGATTTTGCTACACAACATTCACTAACATTCTTGTGGGAAAAATGTTCAATCAAGAAGATTTTACACACATGTAGCTGTACAACGTACAGTACATGTACATACATGTACATGCAGCATGCAATGACGCTGGTGAACGGCAAATAGCTAATGACTTATCATCATGTTTGAAAGATACATCATGTATGTTTTGCCAACTCGTATGTCACAAACGTCTGTCCTTCATTGTCATGCATTAGTAGTAATGACATTAGATATTAAAGTGACAACAAGTTATTTATATCTTTCAGATCTGACTTGATTAATATTGTAATGCATTTATTTTAAGAGATGATAAGATTATAATTCTGGGCTGGGGTATGACACACCATATATGTATCATGGCATAATCAGTATGGGAAAGAGTTTGTTGAAGTGCAAAATAATTAGTTGTAGAAAATTGATCATCAAATGCCACAACATTTGCAAGCTAATTTGACCACCCATTTGCTTTTGCTGGAGTTGCCAGTGTCTAAAATTCAATTATTCCTTCCTTCATCAGCAAAATAGCTGCTAAATCACTCCAAAATATTACATGTATGGTTGCTCTTTTGCTGGTAGTGGCATTTGAAGACAAATTTGTACTTGCCTAAATTTGAATAAAAAAACATGAACAATATAACCATAAATTTTAATTGTGATTTGGATCTTTAACAAATTATAAATGATGGCTGTCTTTGCATTAGCACCAGTGAGAACTAGGCCTAGTAAGAACCTGTCTTGAATTTCAAGTTTATTGCCAAGATATATACAGTATGTCACCTTCACTTATTTCATGATAACTTCTGGATTTTTCGCACCACCCACAAACTGTTGCATGTTTCTTTTGTTCAGAAGTTTTGTATTGTATTATTGCTGAGACCAATCTGATTTATTTATTTTAGCTCATGAAACTTTTAAAACTGAATTCAATCCGCTCATGAAATTAATGAATTTTCTGGTTTTACATCATTCTAAGGGTTGATATTCAAGAAAAAATGGGTTACATGTCACAGTGGGGAAGGATTTAGTAATCTTTCTTTCTTTCTTCAGGTATTTGCGCACCCTTGTCAAACCTATTGGAAGGAGTAAAGCCTGGATAATGTGTGTAAACATGTACTCCGCTGCGTTCCTCTGACTTTTGGCTTGTTGACAGGGGTTAGGAGGAGGCTGTAGAAATGGCTCAGGGCCGGATATGCCATATTTAGCAGAGTTGAATTAAAGGGCCTACATGTAGATACACTAGTTTATAGGCTCAAACCCTGTCAGTTTGTAACAGTGTCTGCAGTATGAGACTATAATAGGCTCTGTGCTTAAAGCCAGTCCTGACAAAGCCAGATTCTGATATATCTAGGCTCTGCTCAAGACTTTAGGAATCAAATTAGAGCGTGTGCTTGCAGACTATCTATACATAGCGTTCAGGTCAGATCGGTTGGTTCTCCTGAAGTAGAAATAGAGACAACCTGTCTATAAAGACCCTATTTTTGTTTTTGCTCGTACCTGTACAGTGTAGGTAGAGGTTTGAAGCAGGATATAGAAATAGAGGGCTACTGCATTTTCGGTGCACATGTATATCACTTTTAATAGAAATACATATGTACATGTACAATCAAACATGCTTTATAGGAACCACCTGTCTATAAAGACCATACCGGGTATATTTAGTTTTCCTGTGATATTGTTTCTAGTTGAGGTTTGTAGTAAAGAAGACCACCTGCCTATAAAGACCAGGGGGCACTCCCTTGAGTGGTCTTTATATTCAGGTTTCACTGGGCTTGGTTTGAATTTGATTAAACATAATCACAATATTTTAATGCTCCTCCGTGGGTTTTATAGATTCACTTTCACTTCATACAACATCTTGATGTTTCTGGAAAACCATGTTTTGTCAGTTTTCAATCTATACAGTATGTACCGTATATATACATGTAGGCCTGCCCATTAAGGAGTTTGTACAGTTTTACTAGTGTTTGGGTACTGTGTACATCTTCCCTAATTAGCAAGTGATTTGATGATTTATTTAACTGTGAAAAGCCACATTCTCAGTTCTGTCTTCAGTTTATTGAAAGAAAAATATCTGAGTAGCCTTTTGAATAATCTGACTCACAGGTAGCATTCAGATAAAAATGATCAGTTTTTCGAATGACAAAGGGGACTTAATCTCCAGCTCTACATCCCAGACTTATTGCCATGGCAACGGGATAATGACAAATGAGGACAGAAGGCCTCATCTGTTCTCTGACTCGAGCTACTCATCAATGCCCTGAATTATTCATGGTGTGTTCTATCGGATTTGAGATCCCCACCTAGATAATGAGTGGGAGAGGAGGATAATTGAGAGACAGAGAGAGTAAAGAAGGGATGCTAAGAGGTGGGCGAGAAAGTATGATGATGGGTATGGAAGGAGAAAGGGGATGGAAGAGGAGTTGGAAACAAAGAGAAATGAAAAGAAGATAAGAGAGGGAAGGGAGAGAAAGAAGAGAAAGAAAGAAATGAAGAGGACAGAGAGAGATAGAGAGAGGAGGAGGGGGAGGGGGAGAAAGGGGGAGGGGAGAAAGGGGGAGGGGAGGGGGGGGGGAGAAAGGGGAGGGGGGGGGGGGAGAAAGGGGAGGGGGGGGGGGAGAAAAAAGAAAGAAAGGGGGTAAGGAGAAGCAAAATAGTTCTTATAGAAATATACTTTTACATGTACATGTACCGGTATACACAAGTTCCTTTAATAAGGTTTCAATCATAAATAAAATGTAACTGCGCAAAATAATTATTAGATGGTGTTCTTTACAAACAGGTGGTCTGGAATGTTCTTAATAATTCTAAGGCAAGTTTACTGTATACAATGTGTATACATGTAGATATACTTGTACTTGTATCTGAACTTGTGTATTATATATACAGTGTATTTTTTCTCTAATCATCTTTATCTCTTTTCTTTTTGTATCCTTCTCTTTCAGTTTGTAAAAGCTGTCTCGTGAAGTACCTTGAGGAGAACAACACCTGCCCAACATGTAGAATACTTATACACCAAAGCCATCCACTTACATATGTAGGGTAAGTACAACATCTCCAATCTATCAGCCAGTTCAGACTGCAGGAAATTTATACAAAACTTGTTAAAAGAAACGTTGTATAAAGAATCATCGTATATTCCAATGAGGCAAACAGACTAGCAAACAGCATTGTATACAGCAACTAGTTTTGACAAGATCAGGTGACATAACAGCTAGCCAATCATTAGTGTGTACTATTGATATGCCCCGCCCAGTTATCAGAAAACAATTTTGTACGATACAACGTTCAGACTAAAGCGGGACCCTGCTTCTCCATCAAGTTTGTTTGAAGCGTTGCTCACACAGATGTTTCGCTTTATGACGTTTTGTTAAATTCGTTTCTTAATACATGTACATGTACTGCGTTCAAACTAGGACAAATTCAATGACTTATCTTACCTGTATACGATGCATACTGGTAGTCTGGGTTAGAGTATTCACTCTGTTTAGCTTCGTTCACACATGCTGCGGTAAGCCACCACAGTTTTCCACTGAGGCAATATAAAATGACTTAAAGCTAAAGACCAGTTATGGTCATGCGATTGCATTGTGAAAGAAACATTGTGAAATCGATCAGAAAAGGTTGATCATCTAGCGTAGATGTACTGCAAGGTTCTGGAATCATCAAAATGATAAGAAATTTGGCCAAGTCTTCATAAAGTTATAATCACTGTACACAGAAAAATGTATATGGGACTACACACACATGCGCGACACGTGCATTTGTATCTATCAACAGGCAAAAGATACACTAATTTACCAAATATATCATGGTAGGCGGTTTCCCATCAACATTTTTATCATCATGTATTATTCAAAACATATTCTTTCACATGATTGGTAATAAGAGCTTCTAGTTCATTTTTTGAAATTGGGGTGTTTCCAATACTGGTCTTTACCTTTAATGTTAAGTGCAATGCACTTCACATTTCATTATCTTATAACACATGGATAAGTGAATATATGTCGAGGACATTTGCTGTATACAGCTACTTAAACGCCTTCTTTTAAATAAAAGGAGGTCTTCATGTAAGGAACATCTATACTTAATGTATGAACAGAGAAAGATTACCAACAGTCCTTTTATCAGGATGACACACACACTCAAGAAAGAAAGACTACCAACAGTTCTTTTCAGGACTCCCCAATCCTCCCCCTCTCTCACATGGTGCAACCGTAAACCTACCCTATAAACAAAGACATTTTTAGATTTTTAAACACTAGTTTTTTTGCATTTTAAGTAGACTTACAGCCTTTTCACACACAGCTAAAATTCTATAAACATGATTAGTATAAACGTGTTTCGAGCGTGTTTAAACTAATCACGAGCCTTTCACACACAGAAATTTCGTTGCGATCGTTAATAGTTTCGTGATTAACTACTGCTCGTAAAATGCGCAGTAGTGCCATTGCGCATTGAAGGTCATGTCATATCAATCAAAGCGCACGCTCCATCCAGTTTAAACACGTTTAAACACGAATTTCCTTTCACACACAAAATGTCAAGCTCTCTAGATACGAACTTCGTATCTGCAGCCTGCTTTTAGGGGCGTATGGATCGCGACTTCGTATCTATCCCAACATCGTATAAACGATGTTCACACTGGGAAATTTTGTCTATAAACATGTTTAAAACTGTTGAGTGATTCTAATCATCTCTAGATACGATGAATTTTAGCTGTGTGTGAAAAGGCTGTTATTATCAAGACACCCACATGTAATTTTGAGCGTAAATTCAAGAAGGCTCTTTAGGAAACTCGAGCCTTGTCAAGGGTGTTGTTGTCTTACATGTAGGTCAGGTAACTTTGAAACAAAAAGATGCCAGGTCCTAAATATCTCTTACACCCTTCAGATTTTTCTGTAGGCAAGTCGATCTGTTGAAGTGTTGTTCAACCCTTCTGTCAAAGAATCGCTCATTTGAGTCGAAATCCTTCCTGATCCGATTCTCAGTAGACCATTAGTCGCAGATAAATAGAATTAAAAGGAAAGGTAATTGTTCCATTTTTCATCACTAATCAGTTCTACTCTGCTTCACTTCAGTGAACCATATGTGGCATGAAAATAAACATTCACAAACGAAATGAACAGAAATAGTCATCCATTTGTCATCCATTAAAAGTATTCATTCATTTTGATCGCTTGCTTTTTATCAAAGTAAATGTTCTGAAGGAGATAACAAAAAGTACATGTAGTTGTTGGTCATTCATTAAAGGGGAAGACAACCCTGATATTTAGTTTTTTTCTGTACAGACAAATTTCATAATTTTCCATGTTCATAGCTGTTTTATAAGGAGGAATACTGTATAAACATTGTATTCGTTTCACACAGGGGTTGTGCAAGAATGTATCTTGGGACTCTGGTACATGTATGGTTTAAACATTATTTGTAAAGAAAATGAAAGATGATGAACCTTAGTACAGAGCAAATGAGGGGATCGAGACCTCGTAAATATATGGCACAGAGTTGCCAATTTGTGAAAAAGGATTTATCGGATTTGCTCCAACTTTTACTGATCTGTTTCTATCAAAACCAATTTTATATCAGAATACAGGGCGGAGTTCCCCTCTAAGTAATCAACGATTCAAAGAATACGTTTTGTAGCCAAAAATAGTCATTGATCATCCATTGTAACTATTTCATCGATTCCTATTTAAGAACGGAAATGCTCCGAAGCGTTTTGATACTTCATTAAAAGCAGTCTATTCTTGTACACATGAACGTGACGTACACAGCACGCTGTGAAAAATGATACTACATTGTTTCCTGGATCTGACGTCATAACATTTATGTTTGCCTTCTCTCTAGGCAGTATCCGGAGAAAAGAGAGAGAGGGAATTAAGTATTGAAATGTAATGATCTCATGTATTACTTTCACTCATGAAGTTCATTGTATTCCCTGCATAATGTACATGTAAACGTACAGTACAAATGCTTGGTACTAGTCCTGCACTTTTATTGTGATAAAAAAGAAAGAAAAGGAACATCTAAGAAGGTAGTTTGAATGGTTGCTTACACTCCATGTACCTGTGCAGTAAAAAAGAATAATTGTGCACTATGAGGTTTTAAAATCATAAAATAATAATCAAATTATCTAGTTTTTGCTAAAAATTACAAATAATAAATACAACAGAACAGAGATATAAACATAAAACTACACAGATATGTATAATCAGGGTTTAGTCATTAGTGGATAACTATTTCTAGTCTTATTTGACATATGAGAGAATTTCAAGAACAGTCCATTTTTTGTCATTTGACATTGGTACTATTATATTTGCCAGAAACGGAATAGAAAAAGAACGAGAAAGGTCACAAATATTCTTCTCATTTGGTAGAAGTCCAGCTTCTCTTTCAGAGACTTGTTTGTGGTGCAAGCATGAATAATAATCGCCTCAAGCTCTCGTCTTTGCAAGAGGAGTAACAAATATTTGTCAATGAATATATTGTTTACCAGTAGGAAATATTTTTATGTATGTTTTATTGATTTGCTGAAAGTGAGGCCATGAATTAGGACACAACAAATAAGGTCATCAGTTTTGCTCTAGTTCCTATTAAAGAAACAAAAGCATGGTGTTGCTAACTTGCTATATATGTTATGGATACATGTACAGTACATGCAGTACTGATGTTGAGGCGAGGCACATGAATGCTTGCCCAACATATCAACAGCTAATGTGTGTATGTTTGTGTATGTAGTGAATTCTATCCATACAATGTACAAGTAAATGTAAATGCAATACCTTTTTTTAAGGGGGGGGGGGTGGTTCTTGACAGAAAGCTCAATAACATTAAATTCATTGATTGAGTGGAATATTTCATTCATTCTTTTTCTCAATCAGATAATTTTGCTCCAATTTTTGTAACAGTTGGGCAATCTTAAATATGCCAAAATCAGTTTTTAGTGGCTATGTTCAAAATTTGTTGCACAAAATTCTTGTGAAGCTCATACATGTACATGAAAGAAGAATAACCAATATTTTTGTAGTGAAAATTTTGTCACCCCTGCTACAATGGCAGGGCTTTTAGGCAGCCAAATAGAAGAGAAAGGTGTACCAACACTCGGGCAATACATGGGGAGCTAGTCTTTAGCCCTGGATCATGTCAATTTTCTATTTTACAACTGAGATTGCTGTCCAGCGCTATTTAATAACCAATGTTCAATGAGCCAGAGAAGTCAGAATAGTATGTTGATGTTAACTGAAACCTGAAAGGGTTGATGATAGCAACTCTTCTGCAGAATTAGCTACAAAAATCATTGGAGGGTGTAAGAGATATTTCAGGCCTAGCATAGAAGGAAAGAGAAATAGAGATGAGTAAATCACCATCGTACCTTCTTGGGGGCTTCCAAATAAGTTGATGTAGGGTGTGTTCATACAACCTTTTGAAGCCAGAATCAGGAATATGAAGTGGTAGTCAATTTTGTTTTGTTTTTAGGAAGCACTCCCCAATAGTATGGTATCATTAATAAAACATGCTAGGGGGGGGGGGGGGCAGCAGATTCTCTTTCGATATTTGTGCAGTGCTCATTCTGTATTACATGTAGTTTGTCATCTCGTCCTTGTTTTCACGAAGTTACGGTAGTGAGGAAAATCGTCATGCAAAGTGAATGCAATTTTTTCTCACAACCGTCACTTCGTGAAAACAGCGACGATCTGTATCCATGCTCTTCACCGTCTTTTCAACATGTTTGAGATCTACGTAGCACCATGGTATTCATGGATACCAGAAAGTGTGATTTTTGCATGTTTTTTTCTCTGTTTGAGATATCAAACTATATATATGACAATAGAAAGAACAAAAATGCAAATGTTTTCCAAATAAACATGCTTAAAAAATTAACAAGTTTTAAAGCTGATATTGAGAGGGGAAAAGGTTGTGTGAATGCAGCCTCTTCTCATCTAGGCAAACAGACATGATGACTTCTAGTGAAACCATACAACGTCAGCAGACATTGGCTTTTTGTTGAATGCTCTTTAGGCTGGGGGAATCCTTAGTAAAGAAATCAGTTTGGAGAGGGGTTAAGAAGGGGTTAAGAGGCTTTCTGGGCTCAAGCCTGCCCCAAAAAATTGAGTGTATTTGTTTCATTATCATAAAAATATGTTATGGTTATTGGCTTTACATTTACATATCCTTACATGTACATGTAGCTTTCTGTGCTTATTGACCTTCCCATGTAGCTAACACTTTCTACAAAAATTGCCCAGCAGCTATCCATCAGTAGTACTGAAAGTTCATTGTCAGTTGGTTTTAATCGTTGAGAGAATTTATTCTCTATCATTCACTGAACTCCAAATCACCATTTACTCAACAACCTCTCATGTAGGGAATGTTCAGTTTCTCAACATTAAGAAACAAAGGAGGAAGAAAGGAGGATGAGGAGGGAAGAGGAGGGAAGAGGTGGACAAATAATCCACCATCTCACGTCCTCCTGCCACCGACCCAACCCGACAGAAGCTCATTTAGCTAAAACCCCTCAACACATTGAGCGAAAAAGCTGTAGTGGCTCGATCTTTCCCTCATCTTTTGTCTTGTGAGAGAGAGAGCATCATCGTCAGTCGGGTGGCGAGGGAAGAATGAGAGAATGATGATGCAGTGCATCACCCCAGGCGTGATATTCTTCATGAGTACTAGAGAGGGTTTCTTGTCATCCAACTTGCCCTTCATTCAGACTAGCAGCATTTAACGTATAGCTATATGTATATGAGTCTTGTATAGCTATCAATAATTACTTAATATGTTTAGTCTGAATGTGGTATAAAGAAACGTCGTATACTGTAACAGAACATAATTATAATGAAATGCCTGTTAGAGCATCATTTCGATCGAGAACTCAACAAAGAATCAAGATACCGCTCTAGTGTCATGAACGTCATATCGTACACATCCTGTGTAACTTGACGGGCTTATCGTGAGCACATGCTAATGATTGGCCAGCTGTTAATTATGTCATTTGACCTCGTCAAAAATTAGTTTCTTTATAGTTGTTTTCTAGCCTGTAGGCTCCTTTCATCATACAATGATTCTTTATACAATGTTTCTGAGTTTCGTATCAATTTTCTATTGTCTGAACAGGCCATAAAAGGCCATACTTTTTTGAGTGAGGAGGCAAAAGCCAGGATGGGTTGAAATATCACAGGCATCAGTTCACGCATTATTATGCTAATATGAGGAATATGATGGGTTGATGACCAGACTTTAGTTAAAAATTTAGGGTTATTCACTTGTGAATCCAATTTCCATGAAGTAGATCTAAGGTATCGATCAATGTCAAATGCTATTTCAGATCAGAGTCGGTTTGACCTACATGTATAGGCCTATTTACGATACTTTGCACCTACAGATATTAGGTATCATGTATAATGGAACCCTTTAAAGGGATCATTTAAGAATGTTAAATCTGAGATACACGGCCCTACGTGTTATCAGTGTCTTTGATATGGTGTTAAATTGAAGCCCTACAAAAATTGCGCTTCAAAATGATCAAGAAGTGCCTCAAAAAGTAAAAATCTTTGAGTGACCGTTTTTTACCATACTCTTTTCCCCCAAGAGACTGTAGTGTTATGAAAACCATTTGGCAAACGGTTTTCAAAATTTGTTATTCCAATCATAAATATCTTGATAATCAGACAGGCGATCGGCTTGTAAAAGTCATGGGGTTCCTGACTGACCTAAAGGTCTATAATTATCATTGCAGCGTGAGCTTAATCCCAAATTTTGTTTCAGAATCTGAGACAAAGTTACCGGATCTCTTTAAAAGTACATGTATGTACAGTCTACTAAGAACCAGAAGGGCCAGTGTAGTATTGATATGATTTACTAGCTTACCTATATTTATATTCCTATAAATGTACAGCTTCATGTAGCTTATAAGGCATTTTAATCACCGAAAGGTCTGTAAAAGCTGAATAAAATCTGAAGTTAATGGACCATAAAATGATACTTTAAAAACCCAGCCTGGTCTCTCAAATGTAAACAAAACCAGATTTTAAAGGTATCACAAAGTTTTGGTATTGGGGCATGAATTTGGTTGAAATTAACATATTGGAAGCATATGCGTTCTTACAATATTCATTGATCGTTGTCACGGTTGATATCGAGTCTAAAGTTATGAAATTATAAATAATAAATTCTTTATGCTGTATAGCTCCCTCTCAAGGTCAAGATATTAATTTAGCTATGAAACAATGTTTCTTGAATAAAATCGACCTATTAGCTATACCCGTTTTGACATTATATATCACAATTACATATTCTGAGATTTTCATGGTCGCAGCTACCATTGTACGGCCATAGGCGCTATTTGAAATTTATCAAAATTTACTGGGAGCACCGGTAAATTTTTATATTAATTTTTTCTCGAAAACAGAAGTGTTTTAGGGGCATATTTTGTTAGTGCTTATAATACATCCACAGGGGCATCCAAATATATCAAAATTGTAAAGATTCACTATCCACCCAATTTTCAAAATTTCCCAAAACTTTGTATTACCTTTAAGATGGTTTGTGTATTAGTGTGTACTGGGTGCATGTATTTGTTTTGATCATTTCTAGGAAAAGCTGCATAATTTACACTGCAACCAAAAATCGTTGATTTCTCACATTCTGGTGTTTCGCCGGTAGGTAATTGCTTTGCCATGCTAACAAATGCAGGACACCAACGGGGCGTTTGCGCACTTACCCACCAAAACACGGTTTTTATGGGTTTCCCAGAAATGTAAATGGCAGTCCGAAAAAAATTGAGTGCTTTTCAAAATTGTGTTTGTGATGTGTAAATGGGCCTATTCATGATTTTATTCTATTATTTCTTTTTACAATCAAAAGCAATGGAATTACCTGACACGTTTTTAGTCTCATATTCTGTGTGATCGAAAATTAGAGCTTGATATCCTTAGTTGATTTCCCCCAAGTTTTATCGTAGCTGCATGCGCCAATTTACAAGAATTACTGGCAGTCCTGAGCTTACGCAGTAGGCATTCTGTGTGCATCTCTCATTGCTCATTAGCATGCTATCAAGAAGTCTGTCTCAAGGCCAGTTTGTTTAGCACGCAGACAGTATGATGTTAGAATGATCATAAGAACATGAGCGTTACAGCAGGTTGTACAGCCTCACTCAATCAATCTTGCTTTCTGATGAGGATTAGAATGTCTTGATGAGGACACTTTGTTAATTAGCCCTTGGGTTAGGGTTAGGGTCAGGGTAAGACAGTCTTCTTCATAGCACACTTCTGAAGACTATGCCAAGGTCAGTTTGTTTAGCAGAGGGATTGATATACTGGAGAATGATCAGGAGAAATAGAGTGTTACCTTCTCAATCAATCTTCATTCCCGATAATGTCTTAGCATGTCTTGATGAGCACCCTTTATCCATTAGGGTTAAGGTTAGGGTCAGGATCAGGCTAAGACAGTCTTGTTCATAGCATGCTTATGAAGATTCTGTCAAGCTCAAGGTTGGTTTGTTTAGCAGACAGATTGATTTACTGTGATTGGGAAAACATGAATGTTACCTTCTCAGACTCGGTCAATCAATCTTCATTCCCAATAATGTCTTAGGGTATAAAGGGTTTAGGGTCAGGGCTAGAAAATCTTCTTTATAGCATGCTTATGAAGACTCTGTCAAGGTCAGTTTGTTTAGCAGACAGATTGATATACCAGAGAATGATTGGAAATAGAGAGTGGTACCTTCTCAGCTAATCAATCTTCATTCCTGATAATGTCTTAGAATGTCTTGATGAACTTCCTTTATTTATTAGCCTCAAGGTTAGGGTCAGGGTCGAGGTAAGACAGTCTTCTTCATAGCTTGCTTATGAAGACTGTGCCAAGGTCAGTTTGTTTAGCAGACAGATTGATTTACCAGAGAATGATTAGGAAAAACATGAAAACTCAACATGACTGTTACAGCCTGGTTACATTCTCTCTCAATCAGTCACATTTTTTTATTTTTATAAATCTAATGATGACTGGAATGTCCTGACTCTTAATGGACAACTTTCTTTTGTACAATCTGTATCAATATGAATGGTATCAATGATGTAAGAAAGACCTACCTGTATAATACTTAAACTGTCATTTTTATCCTTTCAGATTTGATCGGACGATGCAGGACATTGTCTACAAATTAGTTCCAAATCTACTTAAAAGTAAGTATACCTTTTTACCAAGGATAGTTTCATGAAGATTCTGATTCTTTCAGTAACATTGAAGTCTTTTACAGTGTTATAAATCAATTTATGGCTGCACTTACAGCTACTCTGCTGTGTTAAATACATGTACACAGGTTTTATCAGGCAGTCTGATCCCTGTTCTTGGTAAGCGCATCTCGTCAGACATGAAAAAAAAAGAAAAAAAGACACCGTCTCCAAGAACTGGAATAAGACTGCCAAAAGCAGCCACTCAAAACTAACTGATGAGGCATCATCGAGCGGTTGTTGTAAGTACTTCCAGTAATTGATTTATAACATCACTAATGACTAAACTGAAAATATAAGGAAGCTTTATAGATATGGGAGGGATTTTATTAACGTATAACTTTTGTTTACTACCAGTATAGCTGATTGATGATCACATGGTGTCCATCTGAAGAAAAAAATGCTGAATTGTATTGCAGCCATGTAGTCATTTTCTGATACTAAGGAGTATATTTCTTATTCGCTTACTGCAGATTGAAAGCTAGTTCATATTTATATAAATGTTTACCCGGTATATAAGGTTTGATTACAAATGATAGGAATCATTACATTTTTAGTTTATTTCTATACTTTCTGATTGATGCTTGGGAGTGGGGTTGTTTGAATTCAAGATTATTCCAAAGAATATCCTCTCTGAATGTTGCCAAAATTATACATCCTGCAAAATTAGTATTTTTCTCAGAAATCAACTTCAGGCAATCTTCACAGACATGTGCATCACTTATTGAAATATGAAAACATGACAAGGACACGTTATACTAATTCCGGACATGATTTCTGTAGTGACTTTAATTGAAATTGCATCATAGTTGATTTCTTAAAAGTCCTAGTAGCCTCATTATAAAAGGGAATTACCCTCATTATAAAAGGGAATTACCCTTTGCTCTGATGAAATCTACATCACTCAAACTAATCATATATTTCATGGGCCTGTAATTATATTTATTTAAAAGGAAATTTGTCAGCAGTCAGTGTAATCTTTGTTGAAACCAAATTACATTTATAATCTGTAACTGTGCATGTATGTGAAACCATGGACCTACTAAGAAGGTCCATGGTGAAACCAAGGAATTGTGACGGGAAAGCGGAGGTTGAGGAAATCTCTTTGTTGTAAAATACCTAGATGTTTCTGTTATAAGCTTCCTGGATGATACAGAACTGAGAACTAATGATAACATATCTTCAAGTGGTTAATCTTTGAAAGCCTCTATCTATACGAATTTGCTTCCTTTTAACATAACAGGCTTGGTTCATTCAGATACAGTTCCTATTAATGACAAACAATTAATCACTAACATATTTGACCTGCATTGAATTAGCAAAAAAGATAATTTTCTGAGCAAGTCTCTCTTCTTGAATCCTTTTAACAGAAATATTATGTTTAGATCCAGAAGGGCGTTTAATCCTGGAAGTCTGGATAAAATGTCATGAGCGACTACCCTCCTGGCTCCAAACGGACAATATTTTCAGTTTTTTCTCACCAGTCACTGTTTTGCAAATATGAAAATACAGTCAAACATGGTTTAACGACAACCTGTCTACAAAGACCACATTTTTTAAAACGTTGAAAATGGTTTCTCATTGAAACATGTACTAAAGGAACCTGTAGGCTACATACAGACCACCTGTCTGTAAAGACCACTTTTCTTGTCTCTTTACATTTCACTGTATTTGAATTACAAACTTCCAACTTTTGATCTGCAACTGTTTCTTTTTTTTTCAATGACATTTTGATATTTTTTTTGCTTTTTCAGGTGAGGAGAGGAGAGAAAAGGAGTTTTATGAATCATTTGGTAAAACAGAACCTGAAGAAAAACAAGGTCAGTCTTTTTATATCTTACCATTTTACGATAGGTTTCATTATTGATGTGCTTGTATCTACCATACTACTATTACATGTGTGACATCTCTCTGTTTGACTGTCTGTCTGTCTATGTGTCTCTATCTCTACTTATCTCTTTTATTCACTTCTGGTGGGTGCTCATTATAAAATAAATCTAATTCACTCTGTCTGTATCATTCTCTCTGTCTGTATCATTCTCTCACCCTCCAAGCTGTTCAGGCTGTGTTTCTCAGTTAGTAATTCTTCTTCAGTTTGATGAAATATCAATACTTGTTTTAGCCAAGGGCATTAACTCATGCAATTTTACACACAAAGAGTTAATGCAAATCTGGCTTCAAACGGATGATTTGACATACAACAAGAGAGGCATGTACGGTACACACTGTACATGTAAAAGTGCAACTGTAAATTTAATATAACGTGTTATTTTTTTCTTCTGCATGTAAGAAATACAATTTGTTTGTGTATGCAATGTAGCCTTTTGGGATTGTCATAACAGTAAGGGTAACCCATTTTTCGATCTAAACTCTTGGATGTTGACCTTTACGCAAAGCCTCGTCTCAGCCGAACTCCTTTATCATACAAGCACTCGCCAGACGCTTCCATGTAATGTATGTCACTGTATCCAAAATACAATCAGTATCATCCAAATCTGTGATGTTTGAACGCAGACATCAGCCATAAGAGCGTTATCGCAAGATTTCATCTTTCAGTTGAGATTTCCACTGTGTCCCAGACGCTTGTTTGGGCTGACGACGGAAGACATCATGCTCCGGAAAATTGAACAAAGTGCGTTTATATCAGGGGCGCTGAGAGGATTACAAATGCGGGTTGATGAAAAGATACCAATCACAACACTGATGAAAATCAGACATATGAGAGAGTGTTTTGTGTTCATACAGGGTTCATACTAGAGCTGTGCAAATACAGAGCAGTACGGTACAGTATGTGTGGTTTCTAAAGATCAATTAAAGCCTGTAATAAAAAGGAATATTGGAAGTTTGTGGTTTATCCTCATTATAGTCATTACAAGTAGACTATTTTTAGCTCACGATGTGCTCCTAACCTTGTATTATTCTTGATGACACAATTATAAGAGAGAGTGTTTACATTTTTATTAGTTGGGTGTATACAGGTTGTATGTCAGTTACATTACTCATGTGATCTTCGTCAAGGCAGGGTAATAATTATCCCACAGTGTACGATATGAAAATATGAAGGAATATATTTTTCATTCAGCTTTTATGTTTGGAGTGAATCCACTCTCAACCCCTCCTCAATGGTGAGACAGGCTAATTCTCACTTCAACATTTTATTTAATTGTTAATTATTGATACTTGATTACTTCCTTTCTTAGTGAATACGAGTTTGTTAATTCATTGCAAACATTCCAAGATTATTTAAAGTAGATATCTTTAAATCATTGAGCTTTAATAGCCTACTCCTGTCAGTCTCTGGCTGCACAAAGAGGAAAAAGCTACAGGACAGGGCCTATGGACTGCATCCTCTGTAGTCTCACTCTTCAGACCATATCTTACATGTTACAACTGACAAGGGTGTGTGTTTGCAATCTTACCCAGGCTGGCCTCAGGCAAAGCTTTAGCTTACATGCAAGCAACTTGTATGAGAGTGGGGCATCCAAAATATAGATCGCATTTCATGAAACTGGTTGTCGAAAATCGTCCAAATTAGGCAGGTAGAGCCAATGTACATTGTAGGTGTAAAACGATGTCACTTAAACGGAGTGAATGGATTCATCAGAGGATCAAATCTAAAGAAGCTTGAACTCACGAGGGCTTAAGACCCATCTGCGGAAGGAATGAATGCAAGATCACACCTTGGATGCAGTCTGGTGCATCGTGTAGAACGCACCATGACAAGCCACTGACAACTCATAGCACGTTCAGACTGGAGAAAATTGATACGAAGCTCATATTAAGAGATATCGTTTAGGGAATCATCATTTAGTAAATGGAGCATTCAGACTGGAGATCAACATCGTATAAGGAAACTAGTTTTTAAGAAGCTAGTTAGCATCTTGTAGAACACACCGTGACAAGCCACTGACAACTCAGAGCATGTTCAGACTCTGGGAAAGTGATACGAAGCTCATATTAAGAAATATGGTTTAGAGAATCAGCGTTTAGCAAAAGGAGAGTTCAGACTAGAGCCCAGCGTCGTACAAGGAAACTCGTTTTGTAGAAGTTAGTTGGTATGACAGCCGGCCAGTCATCAGTGCGTGCTTAAAGCCGCTCATGATAAGCCTCGCCCAGTTTTACAATCATGTATGATGCCCTGTTCGGACTAGATCAAGATGTTGTTTCTTTATTGAGTTTTCATTCGTAAGGATGCTCAAAAAGCGTTCCATGTAACATTTTGTTGTACGTTTCTTTTTTTACAATGTTCAGACTACAAAAAAATGTAATATAATAAGTTATGGTATACGGTGCTGATATACAACGTACAGTAGCTGTATGATGAACTAGTGTAGTCTGAATGCGTGGTTAAGAGAGCTGGCTGGGCAAGGCAGTATCAGTTACTCTTAATTTAAGACATCAATCACTTGAGGGTTTATCTCTTATTGTACTGGTCCTGTCTTCGATGCCTACAGGAGTGGGAAGATGAGGGGGGGGGGGGGAGGGGTTGAAGCTGACTTTTAAGACCACATTTCTGTAAGGTTATTTTGAGGAGTCGGTAGGATTTGTTTTGAAGACGATCATGAACAAGTTGGTAGAAATCTGCAAGAACTGCAATAGGATCTGAAACAAAAAGGCATGTTTATAAATGTAATGCTTCCTGGGAGAAATTTCAATTATTTAAACATATTTGTTGTTTTTCAATACAAATCCATCAATCGATCTTATTTACTGGGTGTAAGCCACAAATATGTTTGAATAAGAAGGCATGTTGTTGTTGTTGTTGTTGCATGGAATTTATGGAATTGATTAGTTTAGAAATAAAGTTTGATCAAGAGTTCAGTTATCATTACAAGACAGTATTAGGAAGTAAAGAGTACAAATTGATCTTTTGCTCTTATTTAAGACATCAATTACTGGACAGTGTATCTCTTGTTGTAGTCATGAGGCGCATTTATACTGTTAAATACCTCATTTAAAAAAAAAATCAAGTTCCGGAATGTTGTTTAATTTTTGTTTACCCTGTTCAAAATTGATAGAAAAATATGAAGTACCTGTTTGGCTGTACATATCAAATCATGTAGAAGATCATTACATGAATTCCTTGAATGACTACCAGATATCCCTTATAATCACATGACGCCCTTTATTTCCTGCCATCCATCATACTTAATTAATTATGATTCTCATTAAATCTATAATTAGAGAAAGTAGATTTATTATCATGAATGAAATATCAATGTTATACATCAAGTACATGTGAAGGTGCTTTTAA
Source organism: Strongylocentrotus purpuratus (assembly GCF_000002235.5). Lineage (NCBI taxonomy): Eukaryota > Metazoa > Echinodermata > Echinoidea > Camarodonta > Strongylocentrotidae > Strongylocentrotus > Strongylocentrotus purpuratus. The sequence continues at coordinate 3,606,672 of NW_022145600.1, forward strand.
CTTTCAATGACCATCAATTAAGAAAAATATGGCTGTTGTGTTAATGCAAGAAAATCAATGAACATTAATAGAAAATGAAGAGATTATTCAGAGCCTCTGGGGATTACATCAATAGTCTCTCATCTTTGTAGCAAGTCACCTGTAGCAGCATGGCATACCGTATACAAAAGCTGATCATTCACAATTTGAGTGTGATTTGAGTTGTGATCCAAATTTTGTCGATTTAAATAAGATATTTTGGTCACACATGAAAAAGAGGTAAAATTTTGATTGCAATTCAAAAATCAATTTTTAAAACCTCACTAACATTGCCTTGAGTATATTGGTCATTAAATATCCTGGTGCTATGTCAGAAATGCTGAGACAAATGATTCTACAATCATGATGCATCATTAGTGATATTTCCTGTTTTCCTAAAAGCCATGCATCACATGTAAAGCAAGACTAGTGTACTTAATAAGAACTTCTGCAAAATGTTTTATGTGTAACACACATGACTGTTCAAACTTGATTAAAAGGACAAGCCCACCTGTGTAATATGTTTGTTTGTTCATTTGCATGAAAGCAGAAAAAAAGTGATACAGAATGGTGAAAATACAAATAAATTGGACCAATAGTAAGAAGTTATGAATGTTTGAACTACATGTAAGTGATCACTAAGTCTATGCAAATCTCAAATTGGCAGTTTGGTCAGTCGGGGATAACTCTCCATTCATTGTGTACAAAATAGTACTAATTTCTGTTTTTCTTTTAAGTGCCCTCTCCCTTGGGGTACTACCGGTACTCAAAATATATCATGGATAGCATATTGCTGTAGATCGTCTAAAGAGAATAGACCCTCCTGTATATCGTACCTTTTTGAAAACTTGAATTTAGGCATTTTTTGTGTTGGAACAAATAGGAAAGTTGTCCGCAGAGATATTCCAGATTCAGACATTTTGAAGAGCCCCCATACCTGAATTTTTACAACTTTCAAAATTAATAACCTTTTTAAATTTTTTTATTCCCATTCTATTCAAATTTTCACCAGACTACTTCTCTGATTTTCGGCTTTCCTCTAGAGTAGTTTGCTCTCCACGTTGGATTTCCCTTTAATTATTGATAGTTCCCATAATCCTGTTATGGTTAATAATATTATGGTCAGACATACTTTCCTGTCTTTTAGCTGAAACAAGGGAACTGAGCAATTAACGTATCAATGATAAATGTGTCCATGGAATACACAGTACATGTACAAAATATCCTTCTATTCTGCACAAGGCAGTTTTTTTTAATATGAATAATTCATAAATAGTAAATGCGTGTACATAATACCGTCTTGGGTAACATTTGAATCTTTGACATTTAGACATCTTCCCTGTGAGTCTGATTTATGGGAAAGGGTTTCCATTTATTTTAAGAAGCTATCTCCTATTACTTTTTAGAGGAATTTTTTCCCTCTTCCCTGGAATCCATTCTCTGTTTGCATATTTTCCTGTTTGTATATATGTGTTGTCTCTGTTTCATATATGTTTAGCTGCCTATATATATTTATGCATAACGAGTAAGCCTTTACCTTTTGTTTTTCCATTGTAAACTTAGTCTTGTCTAATATAAGTCAAATACATATCCAGTGTACAAGGCTTTTTGGTGGTCATTGTTAAAAAGAGAAGATCTACGGAACTCAGAATTAGCAGTTGCCAAGGTGCCTTTGGCAACCTCAAATAAAATCCCGACAGTCAATATCTATCTATCAGGCTATACATGTAGTTCATCCAGACGTTGGACAAAGCCCTCCTCATAACATTTCCATTTTCTTCTGTCTCAAGCTGTCCTAGTCCAAGCGGCCGTTCCCATGTATGATGTTAGGTCATCTCTCCATCTTCTCTTCTGCCTGCCTCTTCTTCTCTTTCCCATCCTTGGTTGCCATTCTGTTAAACGATTTGTCCATCTATTGTCCTGAAGTCTTGCTACATGTCCAGCCCATCTCCACTTTGATTCTCTGACTTTCTCCATGATGTCTTTAACCTTGGTTTTCTGGCGTATGACTTTGTGATTGATTTTGTCTCGCAGAGATAAATGCGACATCTTTCTCTCCATAGCACGTTGAGTAGTCACAAGCTTCTGTTCTAGATTAGATCCCCTCAAATTACCATTCTCCTTTTTGTATTCTCACCATACAGACGATCTACAAAACGACATCACCAAAGAAGGGGACGACGACCAGCATCGGAACGACGAACAGGTCAAGATCGTCCTGGAAGATTCCACCAACAAGCTCGGTCCACTCCGTAAAAAGTTCATCCGTATCTCTTCCCAGGCTACCATCAATCACATCAAGAAATTTGTTGCCAAGAAATTACAATTAGATAAATTTAATGAGGTGAGTATAATAGTAAACAATTATCATAGGAGTACATACCATTGATAACGATGATGATAATCAATAAAATTGTTCCATGTAGGAAAAAATATATATCAGAGGAAATCATGTGTTGGAGGCTCACGAAAGGTCGAATTGATGGGTTCCATACTTTTTCCACATAGACCGATTTAATGGCTGTCTTTATCTTATAGATGTGACTGGCCCATTTGAGTTACTGTGGCAGAATGAACATTAAAAGATAAAGGATGAATTGTTGATATTGGACAGCAACACAGTCTGAATGATTGTAACTCTTCTTTGCTCTTTTCCTGTAATGATGATTTGCTAACATGTATTAAAAGCAATTCGTTTAGCCACTTCAGTTAGGCTGAAAATGTTGTTCCATGCAATACAAATTCTATATTTTTGTGTATTGTATTGAATTATGGTGAGAGTGAATATTGTAATCATTAGAATTTTGGTGAAGATAGTAGCATCTACATCACTTGGGGTATAGTTTCTCCCACTGTCCTCACAGCCATTGTTGATTATTGTTTGCTTGATATTTATCATATTTCCTTCTTTATGATTATTTTTTGTTTGTTTGTTTTTGTTATCAGCTTGATATCCTATGCAATGAAGAGATCCTGGGCAAAGCTTGGGGTATAATTTCTTCCACTATCCTCACAGCCATTGTTGATTATTATATACTTGATATTCATCATATTTTTTGTTTGTATTTGTTATCAGCTTGATATCCTATGCAATGAAGAGATCCTGGGCAAAGATCACACGTTAAAATTTGTCTGTGTAACGAGGTGGCGAGCAAGGGTGAGTAGACTTTTCTTTGATTCATAATGAATACTGTAGAGTTTGTGTTGTAGTATACACAGGGCAGGAGTAGGGAGGGGGAGTAGGGAGGGGAGTATTGAAAGAAGGGAAAAGGGTGTAGAGAGAAAGGAAGAGAAGGAGGGGAGAGAAGGAGGGGGAGAAGGAGGGGGAGAAGGAGGGGGAGAAGGAGAAGGAGGGGGAGAGAGGGAGAGAGAAGGAGCGGGAGAAAGAGAGAGAGAGAGAGAGGGGGAGGGGTGGGAGGATGGGGAGGGGGGGGGGGCGAAGAGTACAGAGAGAAGGGTAAGTAGAGTCTCTTTTCATTTTGTGATCAAAACTATTGAATTTGACCTTGAGGAATAGTGGGGGATACAAGATGAAATGAGTGTGGAGAGGGGAGGGATAGGCCATTGATAGATAAGGCGTATATAGAAGAGGGAAAGGGGTTTAGAGGTAAAATGGGAAGCGTAAAAGGAGAAGGAGGTTAAAATTTAGTGAGATGGCCAAAAAAGAAACAACATATATCCACAATGAGCCATTCTCCCCAATGAATCAGATGTGTAAATGTGATGACGAAAACTGTGAGAAATATCACTTTAATTAGATTTTTGGATCCTAGATTCTGATTATCTCCATGAGTACAAGATCTGGAGAAGAATGATTTCAAAAGGTTAATCAGTCTTAACTACTACTTGTGTGTAGATAACTCATTGGTCCAAGACATTCCACTTATTGCAGGGTGCTACAAGAATTTTTTTCACCACTTGCCCTGTCGGGCAAGTGGGTTTTCAATTTACTTGCCCAAACAATATTTCCACTTGCCCAAAACTTTAAAGCGAAAAAGGACTCGAGGTTAAAGCATTTATTATCTCGTAATGATAAGTTAGTGTTTTAGATAGCAAATTAATGCACATACATGTACAGTGTAACTGTACTGAATAATAACCTAATATGTCAAAGAAAATGGTCAACAAAGGATGGTTGAAGGTTTAAAAAACGCATTTTATTGATTCTCCATAAATAATCAGATTCACATGAATCTCGGCAAGGTAGAATGGTTCAAGCAGGTTTAAGTTTTTAATATTCAGTCATGTAAAAAAGCATAATGACCCTGTTGTAAAAAATATGATACAAACATGTCATTAATGGTAGCCACATGCAGGCGCGTAGCCACGGGGGGGGCACGGGGGGGCACGTGCCCCCCCTAAAATTTCCAAGATCGGTTGAACTTTTTTAGACCCCTTTTTTTTACCTCGATCGATTACATGTATGTGCCCCCCCAAACGTCGAACTCTGGCTACGCGCCTGGCCACATGTACCATGGTGCAACATCACATGTGTGTCTGTGCAAGCCGCTGTCATTTGGAAACGTAGGCTAATTTTCAGCTGTTAATAATTTGGGTCAACTCTTCCATCAAGAAACGTCATGTAAATAATGGGTAATCAACTATTTTAAATAAAGTACGGACATTTTTATTTCATCATTCACTGCTATAAATATCATGCCAAAATTTGTAAATTCTTACTAAATAATAATATTGAAGATATTTTACGATAAATCTCGGATAAGTATGCGAAAACTAGACTAAACAACGTCGCTAAAACCATGAAAACAAAACAACAACGGCTTATATTCTGGGGGTCTCGATACTATTATCAAAATGACTCGCTCGGTCGGATCTTGAGACCGCAGTAATAAATTGAAAACGAGACAAAAACATTCATCTGATTTATATGAGCAGCGAGTTTTAAATAATATGTTCACAATCATTAACAGTCATTATGAATAAATATCAAACATTTGACTTTTTGTACTTACTAGAAAATCCCTGTTGTTTATTCCATTCCGATTCGCACGTGTTCATTTCCCTAGAATAATGACGTCATATTTGGCGTGATTCAACCAATCGGCAATCAGAGAATAGCAAAGGCCTGTCGGTGCGGCCTGCAGAGCTAGAGAGAGAGAGCGCGAATAAGCTCGCAGCTGGTACGATCGCGCTAGCTGTCTCTAGCTAGCTCACGGCCGGCCGTGCGTGGAGGCGGAGCGGCATTCATGGCTTGAAGTGTCACTGTTGCATGCGCGCTGAGCTAGCTGAGCTGGCTAGCTGTCTGTGAAGTTTTTTCGAAATCGGAACGATCGCTTTTTTGCTTCTGCATTTTGACGACGGGTAAGAAGTTGACGGGTGAATGGTAGAGTTCTTGGACACTAGGAAATTACTGTAAAAGTATCACTTGCCCGAATCGGGCAAGTGATAATTTGATTTACTTGCCCGACGGCTCAATTTGGTTGCCCCGGGACGTCGGGCAAGCGGGTTTGTCGCGCCCTGTTATTGTCTCCAAAGCTGTACATGTAGATGACAAGATGATGTCTTCCCCTCCCCCTTTTGCTTGAAGAATTTTTAATAAATAGTATGATCTATACCATTACAAATATGGTTGCTGCTACATTGTACATGTTGCAGGCTGGCTCACGGAGTGAAACCAAATGGGGACAATCTGTTGAACTTGTTTCTATAAATGGGTCTTTATTGGTCCATCTTTATTCAAGTGAACAGTTTTATAAGGTCACGGCCAAGAATGTCTGTTTCTGGGTCATGATGGAAGATGTGCTTTCCATTATTCATGGAGAGCTTTTGTCTCCTTGGTATCTAGATTTTTTCAAGAGTGTGCGATAATGGACGAGGTATGAGGACCTTTTTGGTCCGGAGTCAGTGGGGATGTAACGTTAGAGCTGGGCTTCCCAAGGCATGCACTTATGTGAATGATTTTGGAGTATAGTTACACTGTATTGAGATAGTGAGTGGAAGAGATAGATGGAGGAGATGGCATGAAGGGGAGTGGGGATCGAGGGGGTGAGATAGGGAGAGATAGAGGGAGTATTTGAAAAATGGGCAGGGTAAACAAAAAATGAGTGCTGGATGAATATTGTAGGAGAAAGATAGATAGATAGGTAGATAGAGATTAAGATAGAGAAAGAGAGAGGGTGAGAGAGAGGGTGAGAGAGAGAGAGAGAGAGGATGAGAGAGAGAGATAGAGAGAGAAAGAGAGAGAGAGAGAGAGAGAGAGAGAGAAATAGAGAAATATGTACAATACATGTATGATGTTTGTATCCTATAAACTGATATTGTACATAAACCTTAGGAAAATCAGGAAATTACAGCCCGAGTAAGTTCGGATGCAGAAATCTATATATGACAAAACAACCTGTCATCCCTACCCTATCACTGACCTCAGTAGTGAAATTCATACAACATTCTTCCTCTGTATTGCAAGGAAAACGGTTTCATAAAACAGCCGACATTCTCCCCTAGGAATAACATTTAGCTTAAGTCTTCCAGAACCATACACTACCAAAAGATATCATTCACACTTTCAGGTCAAGTTCGAAGTGGCTACAAAATCGCCCTGCCAAATTGCACGGGAATACTTTAGTTGAGAACACCCAAGCCAAATGTTTTTGTTAGGCGAGCATATTTACCCGCTCTGGACCGGAGTAGGATTTCCCGAAAGAGTATTTTCATGACCTCAGGGGCTGCGAGGCAAGTCAAGCTAGCTCAAGCGCAGAAGCCGGGTTTTAAAAGAAAACACGCCTGGATTGCACCCAAACATCAACTCTTACTGTGGCACTCACTTTCTCTCTTTACACTTCATTTGCTCTGGGTTACTAGGCCTAAATTAATCCTGATCAGTGTCAGAATTTGGGATTGAATATTTATTAGTGTCATATGCATTTCCCCTAGCAGTCACCTGTATAACGAGACCACCTTACTTTTAAGAACATGTTCTGTGTTTTTCGTCAGTAGTGTTCCCATTCATTTGATCATTTATTGTTGAACTTTCTTCTAATGGGCACCTACATGTACCTGTTAAAGGTAAAGACCAGTATTGGAAACGCCCCAATTTCAAAAAATGAAATGGAAGCTCTCATTACCAATCATGTGATAGAATATAGAATATAATATGTTTTGACTAATACATGATGATAACAAATTTGCCAGGAAACCGCCTACTAATTCATATATTTGGTAAATTTGTTTCTCTCATGGTCTGTGAGAGATATAGGGTAGTCCCATATACATCTTTCTGTGTATAGTGCTTGTAACTTTACGAAGAATGGGCCAAATTTCTTATCATTTTGATGATTCCAGAACCTTGCAGATGCTAGATGCTAGATGATCAACCTTTTCTGATCGATTCCACAACGTTTCTTTCACAATGCAATCGCATGACCATAACTGGTCTTTACCTTTAAGACTCTTGTTTCCCTTTTGGTAGCTGAATTCAAAGGTGTTGGTGCAAAGGCTCATAAGTGTTTGTAAAATGTATTTCTTCTACAGGTGCCCCCTTTAAAACAGTTATTTATGACCCTTTATGTAAATTATATAATGCTCATAAAGTTTAAAGACCACTTTTCTCATTTCCCTTCAGCTGGATTTGTTATTTTTTTGTCATCATGACTATGATGGTTTAATGACTTCTCCAACATTGAAGATGTCCGTTGAGTACCATGAGACGTGGGAGGCAACAACCTTACTTGATTGATGACATGTGAATTCATAATGATTAGGGAAGGGTGTCAGAAAGGATTGTATCTCTTCTTTTCATGTTCCCTTTCTCTGTCTGTTTTCTTCCTATTTCAACTCTTTATTTCACTTTTTTGTTCTCTGGCATTTAACAGATGATGTAAACAAAATTAAATAAAAATGGCTGTAATTGTGAATAGCATCCCTCTAGCTTTTGTTAGAGTTTTATTCATCTTTCGTTCATTTGCCTGAGTTAAGGCATTAATTCTCATTTATCAAGTACTTTACCGGTAAGAAGAAAAGACTTCTGGCCTTAGTTCCCCTGGGATGCTTATTTGATTAGAAGTAATTTACTTACTTTCTAGGCCATATAAAGGTAAAGAAGCAAAAAGAAGAAAAAAAGAAGGAACTACGATTAGTTGTTGTGTCAGTAAAAAGTAGCTTTTTCCCGTCCAGAACTCCAGATACCATTCATCAGATCTAAATACATGAACAGGATGAGGGGAGATGAGAATAGTCTGTTACAGTTTATGCACATAATCCTTGTTTCAAAACCAATTAATTACCTGTAAGTGATTTTGAACGTGTATTCAATAATTGAGACCAGTATTCAATAGCCGGAGTGAGTTTTCAAGGTAGAGGCGCTGAGACGAGACGTCGGAGGCATTTATAGTTGTCATAGAGGGGAGCTTTACAGGTCGTCAACGATAGTGGCGTGCGCGAGGGAAGACAAGCGACTGATGTAATAGTATCTCAGAACCCCATTGCTCCTGTTAGCACCCAGGGGCACCTCTGTCAGGGAGGGATGTCAGTGGGGGGAGCTAGTGTGTTCACGAGACGGTCCTTGTGTTAGTTATCATTTTAAACCGCACTGCACTGCTTCTAGCTACTTGCGCCTTCTTTATAGCAAACAATGCCTAAGCGGTACCCGTTGATCCCCCATGATGCCCCTTTTCTTATGTTAATCGAGAGCTGATTTGATGAGATTACTACCTGGCAGTGACCTTGCAGGGAGGTCTCATCCCCCTCGCCAAAATAGTGCAGACAGGCTTTAAGGTCACTCACTGCAAACTATACAGTTCGACTGATGTCCGATTTGTGAAGAATCCCAATTGTATGAGACATGGAAATCTTATGAAGTCTAATATTCTTGATCAAGGTTCTGCATGATTAGGTATACAAATACTGAAACTAATAATTTGGGAACATTGTAAGCCTGAGTTTGAGTCATGAGAGGCCAATGGTGTATGGCGATTTTTCCAGTATTTAATCACAAATATTTATCCTAATTTGAAATCTGCGATTCATGTTACCAGTGAATAAGAAGCAAAGTCAGCAATGTTTTCTTACACATCTCATTTGTGTAATTCCCATGAAGATGATGAGTGCAATCCAAATATCACCGCTAGTCAGTAGCCCATCAAATCAAATTTCATTCGGGGGAAAGAAAGGCTAGGAATGCTAGAAAAGGGGTAACTCGATACGTAGTTGTGAAATGTCTTCTCTCTTGCGAGGTTTTCTTACCAAAATTGTATTATTCATCGATCTAATATTTGTGAAATTGAAGAATTGGTTGATGTTCCCTCGTCGAAATATGAAACCGTATTGCTGCCGAGGGTATGTTGAAATCTAATTATGAATTATATCTACGCTGCCGACCTCTTTTGAATTAGAGAATGCAGGTCATGTGAGTCAGGTCGAGATTAGGAGTTTGAAGGTAATTTGGCCCCAGCGTGTTGATGGAGACAATTGATTTAATAGTCAGTCTCGTTTGCTTATAAATCATGCTGTAAATTAATTGTTCAGACAAGCAAAAATGAAAATGAAAATGAAATCATGGAAATGTGTAAAAAAATCACATGTATGTAAAGTGTAGTTAAATTAGTACACAGCTATATCAATGCAGAACTTTAATTTCTAATGGGGAATGAATGCATTTCGTCCTTGTTTTCACGAAGTGACGGTAGTGAGGAAAATCGTAACGCAAAGTGAATGCAATATTTTTTCATTACCGTCACTTCGTGAAAACAGCGACAATTTATGTATTTGTGCTATGTAAGCTTTTACAATGTACTAATAAACCAAATGTATATGGCTATTAGAACTCAGAAAATACATGTTGCAGAAAATGGATGATAAAATGTTATTCCCTGAAACTACACATACATGTAAAAGTAATTATGGCCTCATAAGCCAGATTTTATCAGGTTTTATCTCTGCAATACATACATTTAGGGATAGATATTATATTCAGTGTAAATTGGTTGGATGCTGTTAAAATTGCTCTGTCAGTGTATAAATGTAGTAAAAGTTAAAGACTGGCTGCAACATATTACTTTTCAAGAACCGTCGGGTTTATTAAAAAGTGGGAGTCGACTGTTAGGTTTCCTGATTATGTATGCAAACACAGTATTGAAAAGCACAGCAGGCATGGAGAGAAAGAGAGGAGATGGGGGGGGGGGGAGAAATGGGGGTAGAGAGCGAGAGAGAGGTTTGCAAGAGTAGCAAGCAGTGAAGTGAATGAAACATTACAGCTCTATTAACAAAAGAAGAGCGAGGATGGTTAGGAAAGAGTAGAGAATGAAGGAGAACTCGACTTGATTGAAAAGGGTAGAAAAAGGGTCAAGTGAGAAAGAGATGAGTGGGATAGAGTAAGAAGAGAGATGGAGTGAAAGTAAGAGAGACAGGGAGGAAGGAAAGAGAAACAGACAATAAAAGAGACAGAGAAAGAGAGATACTGAGTGAGAGAGACGCATATACAGAAAAATGAAATGTCAGAAAAAAAGTATCTCCAAGATTCAAATGAATCAGAAGTTCAAAAGAAATTCAGGAATTGAAAGAGAAATTGAAATGAATAAACTCCCTCGGTGAGCTCACAGGAGGAAGAAAATACTCTGCTTGCCTACCGCAATCTGGAACAAAAATGAATACATTAGCAGTCCAGTCGTAGTGTGAATACATGTAATAGCAATCTGGGCTTCTGTACATTACATGCTATGAATACACCAGATTGGTAGAAATGGACCAATTCACATTTAAAACTTAAAGATAAAGATCAGTTCTGGTCATGCGATTGCATTGTGAAAGAAACATAGTGGAATTGATCAGAAAAGGTTGATCATCTAGCATATAAATATTAGTGTGTACTGCAAGGTTCTGGAATCCTCAGAATGATAAGAAATTTGGCCCAGTCTTGGTAAAGTTACAAGCACCGTACACAGAAAGATGTATATGGGACTTCACACACGTGCACGACAAGTGCGTTTTATCTATCACATCCCAATAGATAAACTAATTTAACAAATATATCAATTAGTAGGCGGTTTCCCGGCAAAATTTGTATCATCATGTATTAGTCAAAACATATTCTTTCACATGATTGGTAATAAGAGCTTCCATTTAATTTTTTTGAAATTGGGGCGTTTCTAACACTGGTCTTTACCTTTAACCTGTTTACGATTGTAGATTTAAGATCAATCATGGCGCTGTCTTATAAAGAGTTGATATCAATCACAACTTATTTGTGATTGATATCAACTGCAACTATGTTCGGTACATATTAAAGATATCGAAGACTGCAAGCTTGTGATTGATTGGAGGTCTTGCAATTGATTTGGATCAGTCGCAACTCTTTATAAGACAGGGCTCATACCTGGTAATTTTGGTTTTTACTACATGTGTGAATACATTTGAAATATTGTCTTCCTGTACAGGTTATATACTATTAATATACCAGACCCATTCACATTAAACAAAACCTCAGGGAAAGAAAATTGAGAATACACGCAAGTGTGAACACAGCCACTTTTTTTCTTCAAGATACACATAGTGATAGTATGACTGCCAGGAATATGGATGAATGCTATCGTCCGTTAGCTTTGATTTCCCTCCAATGTCTGATTTAGTCATCATAATAGCTCTGACCCAGATGGAATCCTTCTGCAAATTCTATTATGGACCTTTTCCCTTTTAATATCTAATATTCATATGAAATGAGACCCCCCCCCCCCCCCCCCCCTTCTCAAGAAACTGTATAAAGCTGGAGATGCCCGATACAGACGACGCTTTTGATAGTTTCAATGGAAGAAATGATAATTGGTGTTTTGTTATGAAATAGGCAGGTTATATGTTCATTTCAGTGAATTTTTCATTTCATTGATTTACTTGAGAGTGCAGCTGAAATTGATATTGCATTCTAACATTATTAAAATGTAAATGACCAAGGTGAATGGTATGATTAAAAAAATTGTTTAAACCAATGTATACAATGTAGGTTGCAAAAACGTACCGGTAATTGTCAAGAAAAGACATGATTATATCTTTCAGTAACAACCTAAAATGGAAGTTTTACACATTATTAAATAGTTGGGGAATAGAAACAGTGTGAATACAAAATGTACATGTGTTAACCTTTGGAAAGAATGAGATAAAGAATGGATTATTGTGACAGTTCAGAGCCAGAAGAGCATTAACTCTATACTATGTACTCCATGGCCCCAATTCACAAAGGATGTTTAAATCTTCATTTACATGGTCTAAATCTTCATTTACATGGTCTAAAATTAGCACAAAATAAGCATGACACAGTCAGGGGTCCAATTTTAGACGCACGCAAGGCAAGGTACGCTTAATTTGCGCTAAGTTTAAACGCTGGGTTAAATTTAAACCTCCTTTATGAATTTGGGCCTTTATATGAGCTAAAGCCTTTTGGGCTCCAAACAGTACTAATCTATCTGATGTTTCACCCTTCTACCTTTTCTTACTTCCATTTGTACAGAGTTTTCCATTGATGCTGCAGTACAGATCAAGGCAAGAGCTATGACAGCAAGCCGCCGTCTTTCCCAAAGACAAGACTCTTTTGCTGCAAGAACTAGACCAACTTTGGAAGGGAAAGACAAGCGTATTATCGACTTCTTTCAGTTAAGGACGCCAAACACGATGGACCATCTTGAAAGGATAAACGATGACTATTTTTATGAGATCTTATACCCTGAGAAAACAACTATTAAAGAGCCGAAAACCTGCCATCTTGTGTGTATATGTATATATGAATATATAAATTGGATTACGGAGAGTGTAGGAGATGGTCGCGCTCCAACCGTTGGTTGTCGGACATCGTGACCTCGTGACCTCATGTGTTTTGTATGTGATTATCATGTTGCTTCCCCGATACTAGCGATTCCTCTTCCCCTTGCTGACTGCATGTTGATGAAAGAAGAGCAAGGTCCATGAAGCTGTGTGACCAATGTGTGTTTCTCTGTCAGGAAAGTCATGCAGCCTGTACTTGAGATCCTGTCCTGCAACTTGTATGCAAATCCTGTATAAACTGCAACAGAGGTTGTCCAAAGTCCAGTAGCTACCGCTTCAGCGTCTCTCATCCCATTGCTGATCAGATGTTGGAGTATCACAACCAGTTTCAACTATTTTTCTTGTTTTTATTCATTTTTTCTTCATGTGCTATAAATTAAATGAATCCTTACAGCCAGTTTAGAGAACAAATAACAAATGTTTGTGAAGGTCTACAGTGGTCCAACTTCTCCCTACAATCGCAGTGCAGTCTTTGATGCTTGGTTCCTCCACACAGTAATGATAAAGGGATTGTTGCTCTGCAGACTGTATCGCTGTCCCAACGGGCTACAAGATCTATCCTTAAGTTCTTCATGCAACCTCAAGGAGAAAATGTTCCCATGAGCTTCTACACTACCTGTGCAAGATTTGATTGCAGGAGAAACACCACAATCTTGCCACCTTGCTACAATGATCTTCAGATGAATCTTTGCAGATGGATTTAGGAGTGGTCAAAGATAGATCTCCAGAGACCACTTCTTAGACAACTTGCTTTTCTTTCTGAACGTCTCCTGTTCCTGATGCTGCAACATAGTGTTAGATTCTTATATATTTCGTCCATCTCAGATTTTGTAAGTAGAGTTGTAAAAAAATCTGGTTGAGACCGTGCTTAGAGCTGGTGATGCATGTAACAGACAGACTTTAAACTCAAACCAGGACCTTGGTGCATACAACTTGCTATCACTTGCACCTTCCTGTGATCAATGGCAAATCCTTCTTTAACCTTTTTATCTTTGGAGAAAATCAGTTTCTGTTAGAATTGCATTTAATTTGATATTTTGCAAGTGATAGCATGGTATATGTACATTTTCAGAAAACAACTGTAAAAGAAAGTCATCTCAAGATTGTCTTACATCTGCAAGTTTTCTTCACTGTTGCCAATCAGTATGTTCCAAACTTGTTGGTTGCCTTATATTGATAAATAGAATCAACTACACCTAGATATTAGGAATCAATCTAACTATTGCATCTTTTGCATCTGTGACCTTTGGTAGATGTCAACATACATGTAATTCACTCTACCTTCTTGACACTTTATATCTTTTAGCACATGAACACCCACTTGCACAAAACTTCATAAAAGCCTTGCTCTTTTTTATTGAGGGATTCTAGTTGTCAAAATGACTACCGGTAGTAATATTAACAATATTGCATATACTATTTTGTCTAGTTAAATAATGTTGGACTTGAATCAAATTCTTTACAATCCATACACAGTATTAGATTACCATGCTTGCTTTGAACTGCTATAAATGGTCAGAACCAGTTGAAACCTATTGAAACCAGTTTGAACTGGTTCAGACTTGTTCCAAGCAGATCCACCCATCCTCCTTCCATATGCTAGCTCACTGCCACTTTGTTAGCAATATACTTAGACGTCCACCCTTATCATCAATTTTGATTGGTAAAAGCATCAATGTACACAAGTATTTTCTATCTCTCTATAAAAGATCTTTACCAAGGAGTATTTTGAATATACCTATTGAGTTTTGTAAATTGTCATCTTTCAGAAGTTCATATAATTGAACCTCTCTAAAGCTTGTTTTTTTTAATGGCTTACTGGTACCATAGTGTGATAACTGCTTTTGAATCATGATATTAAAAAAGCCGAATGAAGATGATAATAATAATCATGAAGGTAAAAATTCCCAATCAACATTTATTTTAGCTATGATAACTTGAATGGATATTTGTCATGCTTTTTGAGAGTAATGCCCTCAATTTTTTATATCGTAAACGATACTTCCTCCCAAAGGCATATTTATAGAAATACTGTGTATGCTTTAGTTTGAAGGATGTATACATTACGTACACCGCCCACAAATTGCTTCTCTATTCCTCTTGAATGTCCGCTTCCTCATAAATGCAGAATTCGTCAAGTGTTGTATCTATATCGGAGACTTCCGATGGAATAGGGAAGTTTATGGAAGTTTCTCTTTCAATTTTCAACATTTAATAGAAGGCATAATCTTTCAGTTTCAAAATTCCTTGTGAATTCTATCCGACTTGATTATTTTAAAAAGCAGTCCATATCTTGGAGTTCGACCTTCAAAATACCTGTGCTAAAATCTCAGGAGAGTCTATGAGCTTGTGTATGTCAATGCTTTGTAAACCTAAAGGTATGCTTGAATTTTGTATGAAAATACATATTTTCTAATTGTCATTTTTTATGAAATTTTCCTGCAGCAGCTTTCCTTGCGCATACACATGCCATTACCATCACTGAAACCATCAGATGACAATTTGTGCCACTTTGTTTTCTTTCTTTCAAGTCCCCATTGTGACTTGTAGTCTGTTTTTGTAATGTTTTCTACCAGACATTGTACATGTATATGTCATTATTATTTTGTTTGATAAATTTTGAGGTGGAATATGATGAGAAAGTCTCAACAAGATTTCCATAAGATATTTGCCACACAAAATTTGTGAAAATACATCATATTTGAAAAAAAGAGTGTAAACTTTGCCCATGTCCTCAATTAATTTGTCTGTTAAACATACCCTGAAATCTGTCTCAATGACCACCTCTATATTAATGGCTACCTGTGTATACTGGCCACCTCTAGTTGATGTACATTAGAACCTGTTCAGAAAGGTCAAGTGTGACCGCTCTTTCTATATAATTTGTTAATGGCCTTAACCAACAGGTTTAATTACACCTGTTCTCATATGTTAAAAACAGTAAAATCATGTGTTGTAATTTTTCTCTCAAAACAATTATATTTGGAAGGAAGGTGTATTTGAAGAAAGCATTGAGAAGGAAATCATGTTGGAATAGAATTCTGAGATTTGAAAAATCATGGATGTTTTGAAATTGAAACTGTACAGAGTACATGTATTATGTATTTATCATTATTGACTTATATGTAATGTACATGTTTGTATGTATATCTTGAGAAAGAATAGCACTGGTAATTGCGCAATCGAAAGGCAATTGAATATATATTGTATGGTCGTGTAATATATGGCGGACAGAGTTTATGAATTAGTAAATTTGTCGTGGA
The DNA here is from genome assembly GCF_000002235.5 of Strongylocentrotus purpuratus. Lineage (NCBI taxonomy): Eukaryota > Metazoa > Echinodermata > Echinoidea > Camarodonta > Strongylocentrotidae > Strongylocentrotus > Strongylocentrotus purpuratus. The sequence continues at coordinate 3,622,718 of NW_022145600.1, forward strand.
ACACAGGAAATGTAATGGGATGGATTCTGACATGTTCTGTCTCGTGAATGGTATAGCGTTTGAAGTAAAGAAACAGTGACATTTTCATGGATTACTGTACAGTGTCGAGATGAACAAAATTGCATACCGTCCACATGCATGATGAGTTAACAAAATAATATAATTGTGAAATGAGAAGGAAGGAAGATTATATCTTTTTATCTGTCTTTCTATCGTTCTATCTTTCTATTTGTCTGTCTACCAGTATATACCTATCTGTATATCTATTTGTCAATTTTTTCTCTCTGTCTCTCTTTCTATCTATACTCCCTATTTATACTATCTAAATTTATCTTTTCTATATTATCTATGTATGTATGTATCTATCTGTCTATCTATCTATATCTATCTCTCAATCCATTTATCTGTTAGCCAATCAATCCATCAATCTATTCTCTGTATCTTTCTATATATTACTTTTCAATCTACCTGTCTGCCTTTCTATGTATCTATCAATTTAGTATCAATGTATCTTGTCTTCTATCAACCTATCTACCTATCTATCTATCTATCTATCAGGTATCTGTCAAATCTTCCTGTCTATTTATCTATTTATCGTTCTAGTGTATCTATTTATCTATCAACTGATCTCTCAATAATTATCACCTTTTCAAAATATAAGTGGATGAATTTTTATTTGAAATTGGAATAAGATAGCAAAGTCAGAAAAGTCAGAAAAAAATCTTGATCATGAAAGTCAAAATGAAAATGTTGGCTGCGTGGATTGAGCTCAATTTTGTCCATCTCGATCAGTGACAGTGTAACTGAAAATGAAACAGGATATACATACATGTGCGTACTACTGTGTACCGGTAGCTACATGAGCCATTCTCTGACAAAGTGTACAAGTTCTTGAGTATTGATATGTGAATATCCCATTGTCTGCAGAAAGAAGACCGGGTTGTGTGGTCACTGTGATGTCATTAAAATTGAAGAAGATTGTATGTACATGTACGTGGATTAGATGAAGAAAAAAAAGGAATAACTACGAGGTTTATAATCATGAGATCTTGGAAAGAGTAGTAAAGCAATTCAGCGCATTACATGGACAGTTTAACAACTAAATTATTCATACCCTTACCAAGTCTTGTAAATCTTTAACTACCAGGTATGTGACAAATAGGTTTGTCCAAATTTATGTTTCAATTTGACATATTAAAACTAATATCTAAAAGGATTCCACAAAGGCCCTTATTCAACCAGTCCACCTTTCATTCCTGAGTTACCCAAAACACACAAAAACATCAAGTTTACAAGGGGTATGAATAATTTAGCTGTTAACTGTATATCTACATGTAGAATGAGATGCAGAAAGGCACAGGTGTAGAATAGAGCTTACTGCTTTCTGGCGCTCACCATATCATCTAGTAAAAGCAAGAAGGACATAAGCTCTGTGTAAATTGATGTCACTTTGGAGCCACAGGGGGCATACACTCGTATACCGTAACACAGAGTTAACGCCTGTCTGGCTCCAAACACAAGACGATGTGGGTAGAGACGTCCTTCTGGCTCTCGGCAGGTGACACGAAACCCTCTCAATCACCGGGAGGATCGTCTCCACTTTCTGAACAATCGAAGAACATGTCATGACTGACGTTGCACTCGCATCATAGCACCGCAATGTCATTAGTCAATCAATTACATGGGGAGGTGTCAGTTCAGTCTATGTAATTGATACAGACTACCATGTATCAAATGCACATTACATCTTCAATAATACATGTATCAGGTTTTTATTTGCTTGGAAAATGCAGCACATGCTTCAATGTGGCTCGCTTCAAGTGTAGGATATGGTGATAAAACAAATGCTTCATTTTGAGTGGTCTTTGAGGGGCTTAACTTGTTACACACGTCAAATGTGCATAGATTATCATGGATGATCATCCTGTGTTTAAATTAGTACATTAAACACAAACTGCAAGTACAGCTTGGTCAGTTGAGCTGAACTATTCCATCAATGTGTGAGTAGGTATGTCTTCATCAGCTTGAGATTGCCAAATAGCCCCTACTTCTGATTTGGGAAATAAGCCCGAAGTTACAAATCGCGTCTTCATCAGCTCGAGACTCGACCTCGAAATTCAAAACTAGAGCTCGAGAAATTAGCTCGTGATATTTTGCTCAGCGTTCATGCATAGATAGCGGGATATTTTGCAAACTAGCACAAGATAACTTGGGATGATATCTGGACCAAATTTCCGCTAATTGCAACTGCTGGCTGATGAAGACGCAAATTACCTGGATAGTTTGCGATTGGGATAGTTAAAATAGCGGGTTATTTGGCAATCTCGAGCTGATGAAGACAGGCCTACTGAGTACCATGGGCACCACAGACAATTTTGTGTGTGTGTGTGTGTAGAATTCCCAGCTGTGAGTTGTGAAGTTCAACCAATTCAGTACATCATTTGGACGATGTCCCCATTCCTAGCTGACTTGGCTTACTTCCTCATAAGAGACAACAGCTGATACCTCCTGAGCATGGTTCTGAATGATGTATGGCATGTCAGAAACCTCTGTCTTGAATATTGGTCACTCTGGTTTTTCAGAACTAGCCCATTGAGTGGCCATCTTGAAAATGGTCTGTAGTCAAATCAAGAGTGTTATGTTTTGTGGACAATAGATCGTCACAAACTTGAAAAGTTAGTTGTCACATAATGAGATCAATTTAACTTGGCCTGGCACTCAATATTTCATATTTTACTCTTTCACCAAATCTTCACCAACTCATTTTATGTTACATCAGATCTGAAAGATCGATGTAGGTTACATAAGGCAAGACATCTTGAGCATTTCCACTTGCATGCTTGTTCGTAATGTGATATGTAATTGTTAGAACAAATGAAAGTGATCTGTACACACGTGAGAGCACTTGTTGTGGAGTAAGGCAGATATTTTTACTTTCAATGTTATACTTCAATCTGTTCAGCAATCTTTAAACAGTGGTGCTAAAACTTTCCTCACTCTCGGTTTATTGACTAGCTACCTGCTTTCGATTGTACACTCGTATTGTCATTAAGCATGATTTATTTTAATGTTTGTATATCAATGGGGCACCAAAGCTCTGCTCTGTACAACAAATGTATTTTGTATTTCATTTTCAAATACTCTATGCCATGCTTAACTGCAGTCTATCATTCACACATTTTATTGTCATGATTTTGTAATAAAGCTTATTCTCTTTTCTTTCTTCTCTCATTTATGGATATTGGGTAAGGGGAGGGGGGGGGGGGGTGTTTGCTAAAAAATGTGCCCCCCCCCTCCCCATTGTGCCTGTGCCCCCTTTCACATTTTTGATGCAAAAAGGCACTTGAAAATGTGACAACTTTCATTTTCTCATTTAAAAACGAAGAAGTTATTTAGCTTGTCAGAGATTTTTGATAATTGTGCCCCTCCCCTTTTTACAGACTCCTTGCTCCGCCCCTCTTCGCACTGACTTTATGTACTTGACTATGGAGTGAAAGTTTTATGCTGCATTTTTGACAATGGACAGAATGTGTATTAATGCCTTGCGAGGGGAGAATCACGAACATAAGGGAATCTACAGTGTATTTATATATGAAAGAAACAGGTACTTATATGGCCTGTAATGTCATTGTTAGTGGTGAAATTACATTTATGTTGACAAATTAGGAATTCATTTTATTTCATTGATACATATCAAAATCATGTTTGGATTCTGCTTGTTTGTAAAACATTTTTTTGTTGTTATTTTTCCAACCACAAATTCTCGTTTAAATCAATTGTTGCCGAGAAGACAGATTTTTTTTTTAATGTATTAAATAATACATTAAAATTTATAAAGAGAATTTACAGTAGGTTCATATACTTCAGTGATGAATATTCAAGTGTTAGTAAATGAAATAAAGTAGATGTACTTGATAAATGAAAAGCTTAAAGGGAAATATTGATAGAATTTATATTATTAATTTTATTTTAGGATTTTTAATGAGACTAGTATATATTGATAGTATTTGATGCATTTTGTAATGCATTTTACGTAGACGAATCTTAGACCCACCCAAATGAATTTCTTGATGAACTGCAAGAGGAATTGCTATTGTTTCTCTCACTTGTCTTACAATTTTTTTATGAAGTCATCCATGGAATATGTATGAACTGGAATTTGTATTGTGCTAATATTGCTCATTTTGTAATATTAAAGGTAAAGACCAGTATTGGAAATGCCCCAATTTCAAAAAATGAAATGGAAGCTCTCATTACCAATCATGTGAAAGAATATGTTTTGACTAATACATGATGATAAAAAATTTGCCGGGAAACCGCCTACTAATTCATATATTTGGTAAATTTGTTTCTCTCATGGTCTGTGAGAGATATAGGGTAGTCCCATATACATCTTTCTGTGTATAGTGCTTGTAACTTTACAAAGAATGGGCCAAATTTCTTATCATTTTGATGATTCCAGAACCTTGCAGATGCTAGATGTTAGATGATCAACCTTTTATGATCGATTCCACAACGTTTCTTTCACAATGCAATTGCATGACCATTACTGGTCTTTACCTTTAATATTAATATTGTATGTATGCCGAGAGTTAGAGGGGTGTTAACTCGTTTCATTTTTTAGAATTAAACGCCTTTCTGGTTCTCAGCCATCATGTATTGTCTTGGAATATTGAGGAGATGAATTTTGTGAAATGATAATTTTTGTTTTTGTTTCCAATGAAATGATTTTTTGGTCGGTGTGATACAGTATGGGATATTGTTTCATTTGTTGACACCGTCGTTGTTTATGTGCATGGAGGAGTGGTAGGAGATGATAATAATGCAAATAATAAACAGTAAAAAAACACTATGGAATGTTGTCTTGACATATTTTATTCTTGGTATATACATGCTGTATTTAGTGATCACGTGAAGTGGGATAGAGGCAATGGGGGAAATGCTCAGTACATATTGAGGGTTCAGTGACACAAAGACGTAACTCCATATTTTGCCAAAATGGCTAGTGAAACATAGACAGGCCCAAGTGGACCTCTATCTTTAAACCACTTTTTTCAAAATGGCAAAAATGGAGTTACGTCTTTGTGTCACTGACCCCTCGATGTACTGTACACGAGAACTCTAGGTATACTGAGGGAATAGATTGAGGACGGTATCAATTGAGAGAGGGTAAGAAGGGAATCAAAGAATAAAGAGTAGGTCAGAACGGCAGCTGAAAGTGAGTGGGAGAGACAGAGAGAGAAATAATAAAGAGAGAGAAAGAGATGGAGAGACAAAGAGGGAAAAAGAAAGAGAGATAGAGAAGAGGGAAAGGAGAGGGGAAAAGGGAGAGGGAGAAGAGAAAGAGGGAGAAGAGAGGGAGAAGAGAGGAAGGACATAAGTCCATTTATTATATACTGTAAACTCTACTACTCCTTGAAAGCACCTCACCCCAAGATACATTAAAATATCTCTCTTCTCTCCTCTCCCTCTTTCTCTTTCCCCTCCCTCTTTCTCTCCCACACAAATGTATCTAAAGGCTGGTTTAGTGAACCAATACACATTATAATTTTATGATAACAAACTGCTTTGTTACATCCTCTTATTTCTCTCTCAAAATAATGAATCATGAGGCAACAGTATATTAATATAATGAACTGGTAAGTTTATTCATGAAGTTAGTGGGTTGATTCTTCTTGGGAAGTTATTTACAGATTAAGTGCAAGATATCCCCCAGCTTTGGGAAGGATTTTTCTTCTTCTTCTGACGTTCATGGTTTTAATTTGTTAAATACTTTCCTGAGGTAATCAAAGGACTCCATATACTGGTAACATATTTTTTTTTAGTATGTACTAGATTTTCTGTATTTGGTGAAAATATTGATCACAAAAATAGAGCCAATTAATGATAACATGCATTCATCTATATTTTGTGCATGATTGGAGCTAAAATAAACCAAAGAGTAAAGATAAAAGGAACAATTATTTCCCACTATGAAGTTATATTTCACAATGAATAAAATGCCATTATCTACATGTATTTACATCTGGACTTTTTTTGCTTATTTTTTATATTTTTTGCCACAAAATATTTTACCTTATTACATGATCAGAAAATTGGTCAACGTTAACAAATAAAATGATAAAAAGAAAATTATGTATCAAGTGGATTATTAGGCTGATCAAAAATATGTTGCAATGAACATGATTTATGAGGCAACTTTCATTTTGATTTCAAAACATGAAATTAAATTATTCAACACAAGTCCATATAGCAGCAAATATCAAGATCATCTATGAAAAAGTTATTTTGAAATAAATTGTGAAATTGCAAAATCATCTGCCCCCAAAAGGACCAGGCATTCCAAAAGTTGAGTTCAACCATTTAAATCAAAACTGCAGAAAAAAAAGAATAAACCATAAAGCTGTATTTTCCTGTTAACAAATGGGGAAAGTGATGAGTTACAAATAAAAGAAGATTTGTACTAAAGTTAAAAGACATAAAAATACATAAAAGCTTTAAGATTAATTATACAAAAATTGAATGATGACATGGAGCCCTTATTCTGGAAGACTCTTCTTCTTCTTCTTCTTTTTGACGACCGTCACTTCTTCTTCTTCCGGTTCTACATGCCCATTTGACTCCTCTCCCCCAAGACTCTTCTTCTTTTTCTTCTTTTTCTTTGGTGTATCTTCCACTTCTTCCTCTTCCTCTGCTTGCTCCTTCTTCTTTTTCTTCTTTTTCTTGGGTGTTTCTGTCTCCATTTCCTCGGGTTCAGACTCCGGCTCCACTTCTACCTTCTTCTTTTTCTTCTTCTTCTTGGGTGTTTCTGTCTCCATCTCTTCTTCTTCTTCTTCTTCTTCTTGCATCTCAGATGATTTCCTCTTCTTCTTTTTCTCTTTCTTCTTCTTGCGTGCCAATTCTGCTTCTACTTCTTTGACCTGTGGCAAAAATTGAGAAAAGAATAAATAAAGGAAATGTTATGGTAGGTTCTTATGCATTTTGGGAGAGAAGAAGTTTCAAGTGGTGGCCGTGGAGCCAGTTAGACCAAGTCTAGAGTGTGGACTAAAGTAAATTTCTTAAACTCAACAACTCAAATGCATTCATTTCATTACATGAAACACAGCCAAACATATATCTACAAGCAGAGAAGCTTTGTAAGACGCATGTAACCTGTGTGCAATCTGCAAATAGAGACAGATCATACATGCAGTTCTGGGGGGTGTTTCACAAAGATCCTAAGTTGAACTTATCTCTAAGTTGGACTTAAATATTATGGAAAGCCATTAGCATCTTTGAAAATATTTTGCAAAAGTTATTTTGAAAGGCATTAATTGTTTATTCAAATCATTCATATTGTCTATCATCAAGAAGACTTCATGTTCTGGATGTGGAATTCATAAAAAGTCTAAAATACTTGAATTTCTGCTTTTGAATATATTTCATTTTAAGACTCCAATGGCTGTCCATAATTTTTAAGTCCAACTTAGAGTTAAGTTCTACTTAGGATCTTTGTGAAACACCCCCCTGGTTTCTCACGGGGACTTTGACACTGCTAAGGTAATTACAATAGCTGATGAGATCAACATCACTTTTACAGCTGACTAGTTAACGTACTGCGTTTACCACCCACTGACTTAAAAAAGATCTGCACTGTAATGCATGGCACATAGAAACCCCGGATTGAGCGACATTGTTTTGAGTATTTAATATCTTTGACATGATTAATCTTGAAGCACTAGTTTGGCCAGGGGGATTAGACCTCACTGCAAGGTCACTAATAGGTGGTTATCTCATCAAATAAGCTCTCAATTAACATAAGAAAAAGGGGATCATGGGGGACCAACAGGCACCGAATAGGCATTGTTTGCTATATAGAGGGCGCAAGAAGCTAAAAGTAGTGCAGTGGGACTTTAAAAATGCATCTTGATACAATCAAAATTACAAAATATTCCCCCCCCCCCACAACAACTAACTCTAAAGTATGAAACATAATCCTCCGAACCAAACTCACCTGACCGAGGGCTTCCTGCATAACATCAATGTTCTTACGCGGAGCCGTTCCAGTCTCATAGAAAGACAGTCTCTCTTCTACTTGATCCTTTAGCTTCTCACCAAACACAGAGTTGGGTATGTCTGCAAAGAGAACAATTAAAGGGATTGGGTATCTTTGTCTCAGATTCTAATACAAAATCCTGGATTTAGCTCATGCTGCAATGATAATTATAAACCTTTAGGTCAGTCAGGAATCCCATATCTTTTACAAGCCGACCGCCTGTCTGATTATCAAGATATTTATGATTGGAAATCAAAATTTCAAAACCGTAAGGAAACGGTTTTTATAATCCTTTTATACAGTCTACGGGGGAAAATGAGTAAATTTGCTAATTTGAAAGTGTATGCTATGAATTATACAGTGTTCTAGGTTTTATGAACACTACAAATATGTCTGAATCAGTTACATTAATCACACAAAGATATTTGTATATGAAAATGGCACTTGTACCATGCCTACGAGTCTAAACGTTGGGGATAGTCGATTGGTAAATTAAGAGCTTACATGCAAAGAGAGTGAAGGAGTGGGCTGATATAGACACATCTAATTTTCAACACTAAATTGACTTGGCTTATTAAAAATGGAAATGATCATCATAATCATGAGGCCCATAGTTTTGGAGAAATTTAAACAATCTGTGAGACTTCAGGGTTGAACATCACAGCAGAGGAATGCTCATGTCACTAAGTTAACATTCACAAAGATCTTGTTACCAGCAAAATTATTAAAACATGTTCAATGATAAAAAAGAAGAAGCCCTGTAATGATGCTAGAGGATGGGACCAGGGCATAAAGACCCTGACACCGAAGGTTCATCATGTTTATCTTCCTCCTGGTTGCATTCATCTCATGAACATGTGGGAGAGTTCAGAGATGCCAAGAAAAGGAGGTTTTGATGGTCAAATAAACATATTAAGGGGATTCTAATTTTGGACATTTATGTAATCATTATGGTTCTCAACACATGGATATATAATTGAAAATAAGAGGTATTTTGAAGAGGCAAGCTGGGACTTAGGATGTGAGATGCTTCTATCGAGTATCCGAGAGTCAAACAAAAGATCATGGGTTCGAATCTACTGCAGCCTCAATTGTATGTTGATATCTTCCTTCTCTGTCTCATAGACGCAAACAAGGTTAACAGTGGAAACACTGTAGCACATCAAATAGAAACTCCTTGCATAGGAGATTGATCACCTAAGCACATACAGAACCCATGTTACACTTTGTGAAAGGGTAGGAGAAAGCTCTAGGGGGTGTTTCACAAAGATCTTAAGTCAAACTTAACTCTTAGTTGGACTGAACCATTATGGAGAGCCATTTGTAGCCTTAGAACAAAATATATTCAGAGGCAAAAATCTAGTTTTTTTTTTTACTTTTTATTAATTACACGTCAAGAACATGAAATCTCATTTATAATACAAAATAGAAATTATTTGAATCAACATTTTATGCCTTTTAAAATAACTTTTACAAAAAATTTTCAAAGATGCTAATGGCTTTCCATAATTGTAAACTTAGTTCGACTTAGGATCATTGTGAAACACCCCCCTGGACCTAGTTTGCTTGGAACTGACCTGAGAAACAGTCTATCCTAGAGGCCATGGAACACTTATTGGCAAGGTAACGAGAGATGCGACCTTTGTTCTTCTGTGCTGCCCTGCCGATGAACGTGGAATGGAAGATGAGACCGTACTTGGGGGTGTTGCCACGAGTCTTCAGAGCTCTGGAATATAAAGAGGAAAAAAAGAAAATAGGAAACAAAATGTTACATTTAATTTAAATTCAAAAGTTGATAACAAAGACTGGTATTCATTTCAATACTCATGTCATAAATATGAGTATTTTTGGCTTAGATAGAATACTTTGACAAATTTGGTATCAGTTGAAGCTACAAAATTTTACTTTGAAAGTCACACGAAGTACACAGATTTATAAGGACTCTGAGGGGAAACTATCTAATTGCTCAAGGTTGAACAGTTCTGAAAAAGCATATCAGTTTCCATTACACAGTTCAAGCATGCCTAATGACTCGTAATTGGTTTTGTTTAATTAAAGAACTTTCAATGAGCATACAAAACTTGGTGAATGGTTGCATGTTGGCACTAGCCCAAGGATCATTTTTGCCTTGAGAGGGCAATACATGCAGAAAACTATTGATGATAAAAGAGTAATACAACTTAATCGCATCATAACCATAGCCTTTTGTTCATAGGTGTATCTCCCTGCATGCAGACTAACCAGTAGTGCGACTTACAGCCATCTAAATTGTTATGATTAAGCTTGACATCAGATTCATAAGCTTATAGAAACTTTATTAGTCGAGACATAGTTATCGGTACTTGACATTCCATCTGTGGCATCCATACAGTAGATGTATCTCTCTTGTAGTGCATGTCTGACATATCACCACAAGGTGGTGCTATCAACATTTAGACTTATACTCAACAGAAGCTTGAGCATCTCTTGGGGTGGATATGTGCGCATTATAAATGTTATTATTATTTTATTATTATCATTGCATAAATGACAAATCAAATACTGTGTTTTGGTGAACATGTATACCCACACACACCATGTGCAATCAACAAAAATATTGTAGTTCGAAGGAATACTGCTTGCAGACAAATCTAACAATTGTATTCTGTATCATTGCTAATTACTTGAGCTGTCTTGATAGCTTTCTTAATGTCTCAAAAAAACTTATTGTGTAATAAAAACAACACATTCCATAAATAAAACCCTGTAATGATGCTAGAGGATGGGACCAGGGCACAATAAGAACCCTGACACCGAAGGTTCATCATGTTAATCTTCCTCCTGGTTGCATTCATCTCATAAACATGGGGAGAGTTCAGAGATGCCAAGAAAAGGAGGTTTTAATCTTAAAATGTTGACAAAAAATGTTGATATTGACAGAAAATAAATGTCATGAACATCACACCAAGCTAGCAGTGCAAGTTCAAGTCTACATGCATCATGAAATTATGTAGAGGATACAGATGCTGAAAAACAGACTTAGACAAAAGAAAGGATGACGGAGAGTAGATAGAAGTTTGATGGTTCTACAGTTGAGATGAGATTGAGTTTGAGATTGAGATTGAGTTGAGATTGAGTTGCGATTGAGTGTGGTTACCTGAAAAGGGCCTTCTCAGCTCCAAGGATCTGTACAGTAGATGCTGGGTACTTGGCTAGATTGGTCAGACTACCGGCATGTGAGATCAGACGAGCACCAACCTGTGAAACATTGAAAATAGATTCTTCTAATTAGTTAAAGACCCTAACGGATGAAAATACAACTTTATATCAATGGAAATCTGAATGAATGTAGAATATAAATATAAAGGAATACAAAATATTTTCTCTTTCAATATTGCACAATAGCAGATTAAAACAACACAGATCATAAATAAAACCCTGTAATGATGCTAGAGGATGGGACCAGGGCATAAAAACCCTGACACCGAAGGTTCATCATGTTTATCTTCCTCCTGGTTGCATTCATCTCATAAACATGGGGAGAGTTCAGAGATGCCAAGAAAAGGAGGATTTAATCTTGAAATGTTGACAGAAAATTTTGAGTCTAGGTAGACACATATAAGTCAAAAGTAGTTCATGTCTTACATGCATGTTTACAGTTATTCACTCCAGGTAGATAGAATATGTTATTTGGAATGAAAACAGGGTAGGTCTATTTGACTCTACCCCAATGATCCTATCAATGGAAAACCAGAATACTAAAAAACACTTAGCACCAATGTCAATCAAATCATGTGAGGTATTGTTGGATTTATTTATTTCCTAAATTTTCAAGCAAACGTCATATCATCCTTAAAGAATGCAAATTGGCTCCATCTACTGACCTGTTCACCGATGAGAGCCGATAGGTTTGGAGCGACAGCGTGCATCTTGTCTTGCAGGTAGGTGTGTAGGCTCTTACGATAATCCGTTAGTGCAATGACCCTGACAGCAAACCTCTCGATGTTGATCAGGTCGATGGGAGAAATGTCCATACCTGTACATGATGCATAGTGGACATGGTGAAAAGAGAATTGGGTTAGAATAAAGAACATTTCTTCCAGGAAAAAAACACATAATATGCATAAATAGGCACTTGGCATATTCCTTCAAAGTGCCCGAGACCTTAAAGGGACTGGATCAGCAGTTTCCATGTGCAGAAGGCCATGATTCGGAGACACTATACTTGGTGGAAATACCATTAATGGGAGTACAAATCTGCACACAGCAAACCCGTTGGCCAGTCAAGAATTACCCCCTTATCGCTCGGAGAGCTTCGGGTGAGGGAAAAGCGAAGCATTACATAAGGTCTTATGGTCACAAAACTGAAGGCTAACCCTGGTGATTGACAACACCCGTTATTGGGTAAACACCCGACCGGTGTCGAATTCCCCATGAGAGCCGACTTCTATGTGACTTTAAGTAAAACCCTGTAATGATGCTAGAGGATGGGACCAGGGCATAAAGACCCTGACACCAAAGGTTCATCATGTTTATCTTCCTCCTGGTTGCATTCATCTCATGAACATGGGGGAGAGTTCAGAGATGCCAAGAAAAGGAGGGTTTAATTCATATCTAATCATGTCCAATACAGACACTACATTTACCTGACAAGGTAATTTAATGTTACAATGGAATTGAAGATTCTAATACCATCAACAAAAGGTGTTTGTAAATCAGTGGAAGGGTAAGTTATACCTTGAAAATAAATTACAAAAATACATTCACTCCCATTTTTACACTCTCCATTTCATTTGGAATTAGCAACAAAATAGTACATGTAGTACCTTTATAACAATAGCAATTTCATTGTATTACTGGTAACAGCAAACACTTGCTGTGTCCGAAAATATTACAAAGAGCATTATCTTCAATGAATCTGAACATTTATAACAAAAAGTGATGTAGTCTTTACACTACATCAGGCCAAGACACATTCAAATACACAATTAATATAACAAAGCAATATTTGTTTGATAATTATGCATTCTAGACAAGGTCAGCTGACATATACAGGGATGGCAGTAAGAATTGATCAGAGGGCCTGAGAATCACCTAAAATGAGCTTTTTGTACACAAAAAAGCCTTAACTATGGTCTGAAAATAACTTGTCAGGGCCTGAATTCAGGCTATTGCCTGAAAATTGGCATCCCTGCATATATAAATGGCGAAAGAATGACCAGATACTGACCCATTGATGACCGTGATGCATCAAGGATGGCTTGAGCCTTGGCACTGTCCATGGTCAGTTCCTCCAGCGCTTCAAGCGAATCCTCGCTAAGCTCCTTGCGGTTCTTGATGTAGTGTGCGACCTTTGCGTAGAGGGCGCTTTCCGGCACGACCTTGACGAGTTCTGGGAAGTGGTATGAGTACCACTCTCTGTTGGGGTTTGAAACAAATTGAAAAGAGTTGAAATAAACATGATAATTTAGAGTTGTGCAATTGTGCAACTGCATACATCAATATACCTGTATTGATGTACACTTTGTTTTCTGTTTGTTTTTCTACAATTAAATCAGAATGAAGTTTGTTTACACTTCATCTAAAAGTAATAACAGGGATGCCAACCTTTCAGAGCACAAATCCATAATCATAAGGCTAAAAATCCGTAATTTGGAGACAAAATCCGTAATTTTCTGCGCGACGCAAATTTTTCTGCACGCTGGCAAGCGCAGCTCCCGCGATAGCACAACAAGTTAAATAAAAGTAACATAGATTCTACCTGTTCATTAGTTGGTGTTACACGATGCATTTCCATTTCTTACTGTATTCTTCTTTAAAAGTCTGTAACTTCTTGCCACGCTTCTTAGTTGTGGAAGACATGATGATTGATATCTAAATCCAACCAACATGAGTTCAGATTGTCGACGAAAATCGACGAACGCTGTGACAGCCTGTGAGAAATCCGACAGTGTACACGGCGCTAGCGTAGCGAGGCCTGGCGCTGGGCGGGCGGTAGCGGCGCGGCCAAGAGAGGTATTTCACCCGGCCCCCGCTCGCGAAGCACATGTTGTATGCACATGTATGCACTGAAAGGCGTGTGCTAGATAACAAATTGTCCAATCGGAAGCCCTGTGGGATTTCTATGCATGGATTCAAGGATGGCTGCGCTGCAATAGTCAAAAGTACGTGCTAAACCTTAAACGTGCTAAACCTTAAAGTGCTAATTTTGAAAATCGGCAAAATCTGCAAAATCCGGAATTTATGGTATGAAAATCGTACCGCCCGTAATCGGCCGATTTCCCGTAGAAATTACGGGAAATCCGTACTAGTTGGCATCTCTGTAATAACACAAAGGGGTATGTCATATATGAAGGTACATGTATGTAACATTGAAGAAGAAAAAAATCACAAGAATTGAAAACATTCATATTTTTGTAGTGATCACGCCCCTCCCCCCAAGTATTCTAGGTTTAATTTTAAAACACAGCAATGTGTAATAAAACAACAGACCATAAATAAAACCCTGTAATGATGCTAGAGGATGGGACCAGGGCATAAAGACCCTGACACCGAAGGTTCATCATGTTTATCTTCCTCCTGGTTGCATTCATCTCATAAACATGGGGAGAGTTCAGAGATGCCAAGAAAAGGAGGTTTTAATTCATATCTAATTAAGTTCAATACAGATAATACATCTACCTAACAAGCTTATGAATATGTTACAATGGAATTGAAGATTCTAATACTATCAACAAAAGGTGTTTGTAAAATAAGTGAAAGGATAATCTATGACTTAAAAATACTTTCCAGTATACATTCACCGCCATTTTCTATGCTCTCCATTACATTTGTTAAGTCTAAATAGGCCTGAAAAGACCTGAAAAACATGTAAATGACAAGTTAAAAAATATATGGCAACAGCCTAGAAACTTGCACCCAAGTACGATATTATTTATGTTAACATGGTATCCATGAAAATGAATGTATCACAACAAATTCCATCTTCACACTACTCACTTTATCCTCATAGAGAATGTATTGATGTCCTTGTCCAGTTGGTCAAGTAAACAGATAGATTGGATGATCATGTTATCTGCTCTGTTCACGTTGAACTTGACCTTAGCCCTTGAGTAGCTGTGACCCAGACCGAGCTGTGCTTTGGCTTCTGACTGTGCGGTCAGCCCCTTGACCAGTCGATGGAAGTGGTATCTCAGACCTGGTAATAAAGAGAATTATCGTGGTTAGATATATTTCTTGTATATGAAGAGAATCAGAAAATTTGGAAGCTTGCATCATATCTGTGGAATCAAGTTATGAATTAGTAAAAGAATATTTGGTCACTCACTTGATATTTGAGCCACATTTTTATTTCTCTTGTAATGTGAGTTGTCAGTGAGTATTCACAAACAAAAACTTCATACATGTACATTGTGACCAGGTACGATGCCAATCCAAGATGGAAGGGGTGATAGGTTACAAATAGGTCCATTGGAAACTAGACTTAATGCATAACAAGAAGACAATCCAGAATTACAGTCATAACATGGGTGTGAGATGGCATTTATCAAAAGCTTTATTTTCTCAAGAATATTTTACCAGCTACAGATCAGACCTGCCAACCTCTGGAGTTCAAAAACTGTATTCTTTAGAGTCAAAAGTTGTATTTTACTGACAAAAGTTGTATTCTTGAAAATAAACACGGATTGTTACGCGAATCAATGCCGCTTACAGTTTCTACCTACAGGAAGAATTTTTTTTATTGATCATTAGTTGAATATGCATTATTTCGTCACGACTGGTGTGTTCGATGAACCAATAAACATCCCCAAATTGCCGACGTGAGATGCTTGTAGGATACTTTACAGGACAGAATGGACATTTTGCCATTGAAAATGGCAGACGCACACACAAAATATTAATAAATAAAAAAATCAAAATTAAATTTAAAAAAAAAAAAAAAAAAAAAAAAAAAAAAAAAAAAATCATTTTTTGTTTTTTTTTGTTTTGAAAATCGTATTTTATTAAGGAAAATCATACTGTCGTATTTGCTTCTAAAAATCGTACTAAATACGACTAAATCGTACTGGTTGGCAGGTCTGTACAGATGCTACTTATTCATGAATAGGCATGAAGTATGCAGGGGTGATAGTGAGCACTAAAAAAAAAAAAAAAGTTTCCTCCCTCAAAAACGCCCCCTTTGAGTTTAAAAAAAAAAGGAAAAAAAAAAAGAAAGAGGACTGGGAATGGCATTTAACAACATTCCCCCCTTTTGAGTAAGAAGATTGGGAAAACAATAGGAAAAATTTAGAATGAATAGAGAAAATAAGGGAAAAATCAGGAAAATCAGGATGAAATCGGGAAGAAGAAAACGAAAAAAATTGGGAAGACAAAAAATTGAGACAAAATGTATGTGAAGAAGGCTTTGAAGGCAATTCTTTATTGTTTGGTTATCATGTTCAGAATACTTCATGCATTTCATACTTTTACAAAAATTGTGCTATGGATCTTCTTTTCCACAAATGAGACTCTACAAATTTCAGAAGCAACGTGGCCTCAGCCTCAACCATTTTTGTCTTGATATAGTGCAACTGGTTACTCAAAAAGCCTGAAAAGAAGAATTGTTTACCTCTTCCGATCTCTTGGAAAACCCCTCCCGTCTGACAAGGGATACCTAGTTCCTCCTGGATGGACGCTCCTATCTTCGAATCGGCCACACCCAGAGTGATCTTCTTCTTCTTCTTAGCACTCTCTGGCATGTTGGTCTCCATGAAGAGTTTCAAGTCTTCTGTCATCACACCTGGGAGTCAATGAAAGAAATAACAATGTATTAAGGTCAGATATCTTCCTTTAAATGGGGTAATTATAATATTTTCACATTGATCCAATTAAAATGTGTATACCTTAAATGAAAACACATGAATGGTAGTTATATAATAAGTATGAGAAGTTCCTCTTTCTACTGCAAAACTATTATTCTGAATTTGTCAGTGTTGTATGGAAAAAAATTGGGGGGATACAACAAAAATGTTTTTACAAAAAATTCATGGATTCAGAAACAATTGGTAATGAGCAAACCACAAGAGGAAAATAATCAGCGACTTCAGTCTTTCATATTTATACATGATTTATTCATTTAATAAAAAAGAAAGAAAAATGCAAGAGCATAATTTCAAATCAAAAAATTGTATTTGCTCCTTACAAAATTAAGATTTGGAAAGATACATAAGCTAGTCATGTAAACACTTTCTTTTCACATATAACTACTTGGATGGAAATATTGTGTGACAGCATTTTTCAATCGTAGTTGTTCTATTGCACTGTACCTTCAGAGATGCTGTTGATATTTTCAAGTGCGTTGATCCCAGATTTGAAAGGAGAGAAGGCTTGCAGCTTGACCAGCGAGGCAAACTTTCCGAAGTCTGTCACAGATTCTTGAACTTGGTGATGGAGGACAGAGACCTCCTCAAATTCTTTGATTGCAAACAGGCCGTAGCCTGATGCGTGTTCGTATAGCACCATCATAGCCTGAGAGGGAGAAAGAATGTAACATGCAACTGATTGAAATATATCATTTTAATGATTAAATGTACTTGTACTTATTTTGGGGTAGTGTATGAAAAGGGGAATTGACATTGTATCAAGGTGATTTTTCTTTTATTTTTTTTTATTGTCAACTTTTAAATACTACAGTGTACATGTAATTGCCAATAGCATCAGTACATTTTGGTAGCTGAAAAAAAAACATGTAAAAAAACTTTACAAATTATGGCGGTGGCTTGCAGTTTCTTGAATTTCTCTTGAATTCACTTTCCTTCAACCAGGCTTCACAGAGCACTGTAATCCTGGATGCTTTGTGTTTCTTGTTTATGTAATGAACTTCAGCATTCCAGAAATCCATATTTTTGACTTTTTGTATTTTTGTGTCATCGATAAACTCAAGTCTCTGAGATGCAATTACTTAATAAGCCTCACACTCCTGTAGTCTGTAGAGTCCTGTTACATCTGAAATGCAGACCCATAAACATTGTTTGAACTTCCTGGTGTAGGCTTTGATCGTCAGCAGAAAATTCTCTTTAACTTTGTTTTCATTTTCTCCTCATTATTTTCCATAAATTTGAATCATTTCTTCCTTCTTCTATTCTTCTTCTGATATTGTCATGTCTAGATCCTGATCCTCTCTCTTCCAACATGCTTCTTCTGGCAGTTCTGGATTGTTGTTTTGCATTTCCTTTGTCTTTTCTTGATCTTTTCTTGATCTTTTTGTATGCAGCTTACTCTTTATCTTGTTTCTTATTATGCCATTTCCCTTCTCTATTTCTCTACGTATCTTCATCCCATCCTCCTTTGATTTCACTTTAAAGTCCCCTTCATTCTCCTCCTTCATCTCATCTGTCACTTTGCCTCTTTTCTCTAGTCTTAGTCTCCAGTTTAGCTGCTTTATATGTTCTCTTGTTCGACTCTGCAACTCTCTTTTGTAGACCTTTCCTTTCATCACTTTATTTGCCTTTTCCTTGTTGATGCTCAACCCTCTTTTTGTATGCCGTTTTCTTTTTGTGTTTTCCATTTCAAATCTTTTCCGTTTCCTCCATCCTCATTTTAATCTTTGTTTACTTCTCGGGTGCGTTATCCTTTATTTCTCAGTATTTCGTTTCTTCTCCTTTGTGTCTTTCCCGATTTTCTAACCAATTGCACTTTATTTTTTATCCATTTTGCAACAAGCTTCCCCATCGAAAATATCCACGTTTAGGCGAATGATCCTTATTCTCGGACCAACGCCCCTACTATTAATAGCATCAATGTGTTGTTTCGTTTACGGTTGTTGAGTAATTGATTCCCCCCCCCCCCCCCCCCGCTTTAGTATTTCTATTAATTTTATTTGTTGCTGTCGGCTTTCATTCATTCTCAAACTCGCGCTGCCAGCTTCGAAAGTTCAAGACGAGTTTCAACAATTCAAAAATAAAATCTGATCAATAACATTGACCTTTAATGACATTTAATTACTACATTAATCATGCTACATTCCAATACAAATTGATAAATGGGTGTTCTCAATCTAAAATCAAATTTTAAAAGTCATTTCGGAGCCCATCGACCATCACGCCAAAAATCATTTTCATCACGCCAATTTTAATACGTGGGACCACATCAACAACAGGGCGAAATTTTTTCCATACATACAAATTCATCTAAATTACAGGTAAGAAAAAAAATAATGAGGAATAAATGAAGAAAAATGAAGAAAAATTATGAATATTTACCATTCTTAAGGCTATGCAGCACACTCTAGTTTGAAATAACGGAGAAATTGGGTTAATTCATCACTTTTTTTGTCAAAGTCACGCTAGACACATGGCATGGCACGCAGTACTGTTTTTAGGCTTTGAAGTTTGCGGAAATATTATTTTTTAGCAGTGGTAATTATTTTCAATATACATTAAAAAAGGTTACTTAAAGTATAAAAAATATAAATTTAGAAATTCAATTTATTTGCATGTTTTATTCGTTAACATTTATGGCTTAAATTGATTAAAGCTCTAAAGTTTAATCTTTTGATTAGCAACGTCTAGTTGTTGATTGTTGCCGAGGTGAATATTTTGGAACTTTGCTCTTTATTCTACCATTTAGACGTGGATAAAACTCTTTTTAGCATTTGAATTTGACGACAATAGTAAGTAACTATTTTTGTTTACTAGTTCTCGTAAAACTAGAGTTATAAAGTCAGCTTAAAGTATTGAAATCGCTCTGTATTTGCAGAATGGTGAAATATTCAGTCCCAAGCGTTGGTTTTCGTGTAGGCTTAGGCCGAGGCCTACTGACGTCATTCACTCTGCAAAGCACACACATAGACCCTAGGCTAGGTGCTTCTACTTCTACTTCTACGACGATACTCAGCATTACTATCCTGGCTGTGTATTAAAAGCTGTGCTAATGATTCTCAACATTTCAAACACCACTGTACAAAACTCAACTGATTTTATGTCTAAATCGGTACTTAGTCTTAGTGATGATGACACATAAATAGACCTAGTAGGTGTCATAAATAGCAGTAAAATACAATTTTTTTTCAATTTTCTGATGTTAGAAAGAATAATTTCAAAATTCAAATCGAGTCCACTGTCAAACTTGCCGATCAGCCGCATTGACATGATTGTGTGCATCTGTGTGTTTTGAGCGTATTGACTATTCATGTATTCAAATGCTGCCTATTAACACGTAGTGCAGTGCTAAAGCATTGACCATCTGCTGGATCGATGTAGACTAGACTCTTATCATCTAGATCTATGTAGGGAAAAGACAGGGCACAGGAGGAAAATTGTCTTTTTCTTGACTTTAAAAATCAAAATGCAGTTTACCTTTCTTTTTTTCTTGTTTCCAATGATAAAGCAGTTGATCCACCAGCAGCATGGAACTTCATCCAATACTAGAGAAAGGAGAGTGGCTATGCAAACAGAATCTGTGGTATGTGGTGTCAGCTCGCGGGCAACATCCCAGCATGAGGGTTGGCCAGTGTTGCTGCCACATCCCACCAACACAAGGTGGTGGCATCGGCAAGTTGGCTGTGATCGGAGGAGCTAACCCCAATGGACCGTTTGATGAGACACATCTTCTTGAATTTGGTAAAAATCTACTTCAGATAATCATAAGACTGGATTTTTTTCTCGAATTACACTGTCCATTTTTTGTCATCCTGTCATAACCCTATATTACCATGTGTGATTTGGGCTGACATGTCATTGAATCTAAGGAGAAAAACATTACTTTTTGATAGTTTAAAAGTCTTTTCATTTGTGATTTTGTATACATTCTTGAAAATGCAACTCTCTAGATAGTAACATCATCAGTAGGTGCCAGAAGAAAAATGAGGTTTATTCCTTCTCTAATTACATCCTGCAAGATGGTCTGTTATCTATTATGTTCTGTCACTGCAAAGTAATAAGATTTTGAGAAGAGATCATGTCTGATATTATACATCCTCTCTCTGTTCTCTTAACTTGTTTAGATCAGTATGAGTGGGATGAGCCAGAACTGACTGGCTTCACTGCTCGCTATGAGCATGCATCCTTTGTTGCCCCTAGCAACCCAGACAAGGTCCTTGTCTTTGGAGGAGCACAGCAGGACAAGAACCTTAACTGTGTTCAGATCTTGGATCTAGGTAAGAAACAAACTGTGTTGCTTGGTGTAAATACGCAGTCCCTTTCTATTCTTTAAAAAAAAAACTTTTGTTGTTGTGTTTGTTCTCATCTATGTGCTTGACATGCAAAAACCATCTGTTCAAGTCCCAACAAGACAGATCTGTCCTCAAGCAAGGCATTTCATCAACATCCTTCTCTCAACCCAAGAGCCAGGAGACTAAGGGGGCATTAATAAAGATCATGACATAAAATACAACTTTGTCACTTTGGGAGATTACTGTCTGTCATTGAATGACAACTTTTTGAAACTAAAGATGCATGTTATTGTGTTAATCAGTCAAGGTTTTACACTTTTGAAATAGAAATTGATTCTTCTCCCCTCAATTTTTTTAAAGCCTCACTGCACTACTTATAGCTACTTGTGCCCTCTATCCAGCAAACAATGCCTAATCGGTGCCTGTTGGTCCCCCATGGTCCCCTTTTTCTTGAGAGCTGATTTGATGAGATAATCGCCTGTCAGTGACCACGCTGGGTTGTCTAATCCCCCTGGCCAAACTAGTGCAGACAGGCTTTAAAGGTTCTAATACTTGTTCTCTTCTTCCTTAAAGCTACCAAGTCTTGGAGCATGGTACCAACCAGCGGCACAGCGCCCTCCCCCAGGACCTGTAGAGGTAGTGCCTTTGATGGCAGCAAACTCTACATCTTTGGTGGAGGTCAGCAAGGGTCAGAACCAGTACCTGATACAAAGATGCATGTCTATGATGCAGGTATATAACATTACAGTCAAACCTGCTTTAGTTACCACCTGTCTACAACAAGCACATTGTTTGTTTCCCTTGAAAATGGTTTCTCATTGAAAC
The DNA here is from genome assembly GCF_000002235.5 of Strongylocentrotus purpuratus. Taxonomy (NCBI): domain Eukaryota; kingdom Metazoa; phylum Echinodermata; class Echinoidea; order Camarodonta; family Strongylocentrotidae; genus Strongylocentrotus; species Strongylocentrotus purpuratus. The sequence continues at coordinate 3,644,707 of NW_022145600.1, forward strand.
ATGTACTAAAGGAACCTGTCTACAAAGACCACTTTTTGTTTCCCCTGGGAGGTTGCTGTAGACAGGTTTGACTGTACTTTGCTCATGTTATTTTTCTTCAAATCAGATGATGAATATCTAGGATTATTTGAATTATAATCTGTTTTAATAATTTTCTTGTTACCAAGAACTCCTACTAAAATCCTGATGCTGGGTTTTAACTTTTACTAAAGTTGGGTTTAACAAAGGAAGTTGGTCTTTAGTGGTCCCATTGTTTAACATGACTATATTCCTTGTGTTACGTTTGACTGAATTAAGAGAATAGGGCCCTAATGTTTTAAGAATTAAAATGTCTATAGTGTAATTCATGCATTTGCCGCAGTGAAATGATGATAAATCCTTAAATTTAATTTAATTTATTAGTAGGTATAACATGACACAGAGCTCTAGTATTTACTTGATTCAATACATTTAGAATACATATTTTATGGAAAGGGGAAAAAACCCAACTATTTCATCTCTCAGGTTTATGTAGTCAGAAGTCAAATTTTACTTTCCTACTCCTTTTGGGAACCTCAGTATCATCCATGAATTATCAGGATTTTTTCTCCTTCTCATGCTATAACAATAGGAAACTGATTAAGAAAGGCATTCTGTACTTGAATGTCGCACAAAGCTGCATGAAAAAAGCACCCTATTGCCCACTGAATTATAAGACAATTTAAGCATGAACAAGTAACATTTTTACTACTTACGGCAAAAAACAATTGTGATTTGTTTGAGGTGATGATGAAGATGGCTTCTTGTATCATGCCAGTAAGGAAGGCTCCTTTTGCTTGAGGTAGGGATATAGATCTTGCCCTTTTACTATTTTACATCCTAATCCTGTTTTTCCTTTGTTTATAAATCAGTGACGAGTGAGTGGACGCAGCCCTCTTCAAGCGGTAGAATACCGGCTGCTCGACATGGTCATGTGATGGCTATGTGTAATGGGAAGGTTTACCTGCATGGCGGTATGTCAGGCAGTACCCTCTTTGATGATATGTATGAGTACAGTGTAGGTGAGTGAACGAAAGTGTTGTGTGATTTGCATGGTAGTTTATATTGGTATCAGACTGAAGATGCTCAAACCTAGTAGGACTTTGGGGAAAAGAACCTCTGAATTTTACAAAGCACATAAAGTTCTAATGATTATTCCATGATTAGCATAACCTCTTTGTTTAACATTCCCTGACACAAAGTTTGTATTGAGCACGATTGTTATGATGATTTTTCAGCAGATTGTTGGAAGAAGATAAACAAGTAGAGCACAGAATTACCATAGAAAAAAAGGAAGACTTTAAAAATGATAAAAGGAAAGGAAGGAAGAAATAACCGAGAGCTCTTAACAAAAAATCACATGTGCAGTAATAACAATTCTTGGCAAAAGTTACACCTGCATGTTCCACTTCCATTTCCTACCCAATCTGTATTAGAAAGGTACTAGATGGAAACTATAAAAGTAAAGCTTAATCAAAGAAAGGAGATAAGCATCTTTTTCTGTTCCAGAAAGGATCCTGTTCAAAGTATATTCCTCATTTTCTTTGTAGACACTGGTGTGTGGAAACTCGTGAAGACCAAAGGAGATGTCCCACCTGGTCGAGCTGCTCATGGATGCGTATCCCATGGCAACAAGATCCTCATTTTTGGTGGGATGACGCAGGAAGGTGGAGCCAGCGATGAATCTTTTATTTTCGACACAAGTAAGTTTGATAGAAGTCTCCTCTGATCTTTGATTGATTGGTTGATTTGATAATGGGTTTTGATTGCTTATTGGTTATTCAGCATTGAATGAGAATGAGTAGTTCCATGTACATTCTTGATTATTCATTTCCTGATATTTCTTGCAAAATGCCAAATCCAGTTACAGCCTGATCAGTGCATAGCAACTAGTTGCAAAGCATCAAATAAATTAATGACAAAAAAAATACAGCCTTGGGGGAAATAGAAAGTACCATTCGTGCCATCTCAGTTTACACTAGCTTAAACAGACCAATTAATGTCACTATTTAATTAACTACCAGAGTAGTATGGTTTCTGTTGTTGTCTTAAGAATAGAGTATGGAGGCCAAAAGCAAATATGCAAAAAATCTAAAAGATTTTTGGGCAATGATGAATAAACTTAGCTACCCATAATTTGAACCATTTTGTACATGTAATAAGTAAAGGAGTGTAGGATGATCCAAGAAGGAGGAATGGTTGGGCTTGTATATGGTATATAGCACCACGAAATACAGATTATTATGTTATTGACTTGTTTTCACACACTGTGTATCCTTTCCAGAGCCCCTTTGTTTTATAGTCCATTAACATTTCAGTGGATCCCTCCATTTCCACAGGTTTATTTTTAAAAAACTTTTAAATACCTATTATACTGGATATTTATGTATACTCTCTATTTATTACCTTTAAACAATGTAAAATGTTTTATATTATTAAATATTGAATTTTATATCTGATTTCTTGTCAAATCACTGTTCTGTTGGAAATGAAAAATAAAACTGAAACTGAAACTGAACTGAAAGATTAGTTCCCACTCTGCAGGAAAGTCGAGGTGGCTCAAATTCAAACCAGATGGACCCCCACCAGCCCCACGGCTTGACCACGCCATGTGCCTCCTGACCCTACCCTGTCCCAAGCAGACGTCCCAGTCCTTGACCAGCAGACAGAATGGAGCGGGAGCGGCTGCGGGGTCAAATAGTAGTGCGCCCTCTGTTGCTGACCCGTCTAGAGCAGCGGAGGAGTTTCTGACCTCTTGTGTGGACTCTGTAGCTGAGCAGATGTCAGGGGGTATGTACTGAAGTCGCTTTTTCAGTTTGGTTTTGGTGGTGTTAAATCTGTGGACTTAATTCAAAAGGAAAACAATTACCGGTACAGTCCTTTGATTTGGATTTGGGCTTGGATTACCTAGGTATAGTGTTTGGTCTAGGGTAGAATTGAGAAGTTTGTTTAGCATAGCATATTTATCACAAAGCAATTTTCAGAGCATGTGACATAGAACAAAACAAAAAAAAGAAATATAGAATAACAATGGACATTTACTACCCAAGTGTAAAAAAAAGAAGTGATAATTGTATAGTACAGTCAAACCTGCTTTAGTGACCACCTGTCTACAACAATCACATTTTTTGTTTCCCTTGAAAATGGTTTCTCATTGAAACATGTACTAAAGGAACCTGTCTACAAAGGCCACTTTTGTGTTTCCCTTGGGCGGTCGCTGTAGACAGGTTTGACTGTACATCCATTTTATTCTAGAATAATACTCAAAATAATTTGCCTTTTCTCCTTTCTAGATTCAGGAGAGGGCGGCCCAGGTGGTGCAGGAGCAGCACCGAGTGCAGTACCTGGTGAGGCTACGCTGTGCTGCGTGGTGCAAGGTGGAATGGACACACAGGGGGAGATCTTTGATGACTGTCTCATCTTGCGGTTGGACAACCTCCTTCTTTGAAATGACCGTAGGAGGAATTATGTCGCTGATGAATTATTTAACACCTTGAGCCCATTGCAACTTCAAAAGAGGCAAATGCAAAGCACCACCATGCAATAGTTGCCTTATCATCTTACCACGCTTTGGTTATTACTGTTCTGCTGCCATGGCAAGGGACTCTGAAAAAGTTGGATCATTCTTGGGAAAGTTTACATTCTTCTCTGAAATGAATGTAGGCATTGCATGGCTGATGATATCTACTTGTCTTGAGCCCTAGCTTTAAAGTAATATATGCAAGACACGACCATGTGGCAACAGTTTCCCCATCTAAGAAGGTGCCCTAGTTGCTACAAGTCTACTGCCTCAGTAGGGACACTGTGGAAATGTACGGCCATCCTTTTGACTTTCAAACTCCTCTGAAATGACTGTACAAATAATAATATTCGCCTTTTATATAGCGCTTAATACATCTCGGATGTCTCTAAGCGCTTTACAGATATACTATTACCCTGGCCATTGGATTCACACTGTGTGCACAATCTCCACTCCCTGGGGAGCATTCCAGCCAGGCGTTACTTGACGCCCAAAAACTGTTTGACCAACAATGACGGTCGCACCCTACCGGGTACCCATTTTAACACCTGGGTGTAGAGTAGCAAGTGTAGGTTAATAGCTTGCCAAAGGATATTCGTGCCGTGTCGGGATCTCCAGTCAAGCACTTTAAACCACTCGACCATGACACTCCAAGGAAGAGCTACATCGCTGATGAAGTCTGCATCATGAGCTCAGCTTCCAGAATGATAAAGAACCACCATGGGACAGTGGCCTCATTATCTAAGGACGTCCATTGATTGCTACAGTTATGCTGCCACAGTCAGGGGACTCTGAAAAACCTCAGTAGGAGCACTGTGGAAAGTGGGTCCATCCTTGTGATTTTTCATCTTTGCTGAAGTTTCAGTAGAAGCAAGAACATCTCTGATCATTTTTGTTAGTACACCAAGCAATATGCAAGATGAAACTTGACTCGTTGAGTACTGACTTCTTGCATTATCATTGGCTTTATACAGGGAACACCCGGTTCCTGTATGTAATGGGTTAATTGCCCTTGGTCCTTTATTGTGCCAGAGTGGCAGACACCTAGTTGCGTAATAATAATAATTGGATTTATATAGCGCCTTTTCCGAAGGATACAAGGCCTTGTCTCTTAGACTATCAATAATTTAAGAGCATAGTTGCCTCGTTATGCATGATATCGTCTGTCTTGTTCCACAGGGGCATTACCTCTGTGTTAAAGTGTATGATTTAATGCCCTCCTGGCTCCATATAGACAATAAGTAGGAATATATTATGATGGACATTTCTTGAAAATATGATTTCTATTTAGAATCAAATTTCATTCCTGAATATTAAACTAAATATAAGATTTATGTTCTTTCTGTCTACCTGTTATATACTGGTAGTCTTTCTGATTCCGTCCAGTTTCAATGTGTACTTGCTCTTTGATGGGATTATTAAAAATACCTATATCTTTCAACAAATATTGCTTTGAACTTTAGCATGGACATTATAAAGTCAAAATTCAGATTATATTTCAAAATGTTGTGAATGTCACATTGATTTAGATTTTAAAAAACAAAAAATTACTCCAAGGACTGATTTCTTTCATTCATTAATCATTGTGTAATGATCAGGTCATAAATAATTGGTAGTTGTAAAGGGGGGGGGGGTGTCTTGCCACTTACTATACCTTGAATTAACATTGAGGTTATTTGGTATGACTAATCACATCCTTTATTGGTTAAGAATTGATTTTTGATCATATTTTGTGGGTGTGAAATGTTATGTATTATGACATTGTGATAGAATGTATTGTAAATAAAATCATATTCTTTGCAATTTATCTATTGTTGTTAAAGACAGTTGTTTATGAAGATGTGATGTCACCAGTCTTTGTTCCAATACCATACTGCACTGATATTAGCACAAGTATCTCAACATTTAAAAAAAAATATATATATAGTGAAATTCAGGAAATCAATGCCAATATTATCCTTGATATTAAAACAATGTATTTTCTGGCAATAAGAATATAATTTTTGGGAAGAAATATTATCCTTTTAAATAACATGTTTAAATATCTAGAGCATTGATGGTAAGTGCATCTTCAATATTTCTGAAATAAATATTTGTACAGTTTGTTTAGTGGGTTTGTAGAATCAGTTTCAAAATAAGACAAATTCTCAGTAAATAACTTCCAATATACTGGCACATACATATACCCCCTCAAACTCATTGATTATGTGGATGTAATTCAAAGACAATGTCAATGCACTTCAATTGTTATTCATTGAAAACAAAGCTGTTGAACTCTTACAATATATTTGCCCCCCCCCCCCCCCCATATGATAACTGGAATTTTTTTTACTTTTCAACCCTAAATTGGACAGATAATTGGCAAAATATTAGTTTTTGCCTCACTAAAATATGACCTGGAGATGAGACAAAAATTGTACAATGATTTTAAAAATAGGAGAAAAAATACATCTCGACTATAAATACACCAGTCATGATAAGGATTGTTAATCATGATTATTTTACAAAATGAATAAGTTTTGGATGATTGCTGGAAATTACATATTTTTCTACTTTGGAAATACGTTTTACCCCATTTAGTTTATTCAAGCACAAGAAGAATTAATAAAGTTATTCTTCACTCCTTGGCTTATAACCAGTTGTAACATGATCGAAAGACGTTATAACATCAATCAGTCAAAAGCAATTTCAATAGCCTTGCCCGTAATCCATTGAAAAATGCTAACCGTACTGATGTCTTACATGTTTTCTATGGGATAATTAAAACAGGTTATGAAATTATATATATGTCTTTATGTGATCATGTTTCATTTGAATTAAATCTACCTTGAACAAATATTACAGCAAGGACATAATAATTAGTACATCACATTAAGATGAGTGTTAACAAAATCTTGAAGGAAACATGGACAATTTCAGTTTTAATACATGTTATATAAAAGACGGAAGGATATAGAGGTTCGACCTACTGAAAGAGTTGATAGCGTGAACGGCTGTTTAGTAATCGGCTGATAATCTAGTATAGATCATACGAGACACAATTTTGAGAGTAGGTCTACTTGAGTATGCATGTCTTGAGAGTGTGTCCATACAAGGTATTTTCTCCTGGTAAATGGGGATACTTCTGTTGTTTTATTTTTTTTTGTACCTTGGTAATACTTTTTCTTTCCTCCCTGAAACACAAGTGAGGAATTTTAATATGGATTGCTGCCGCAAAGTCTGCTGTCCCGAAGGGCACATCCAGGGCACATCCAGGGCACATCCTTGCAAGGCCAATATTTATAATTGGACAGAAAGAAAGAAAAAGAAACAAGCGACAAAACAACAGCAACCCCCCCCCCTCCATTTATGACCTGGTCAGTAATGTTGTGTTTAAAATCAAACACTTCAGCGCTTCATTTACACAACAACCAGTCGCCATTTCAAGGGCGTGATACAATGAAAAAGAAACAGATCGAAGATGACAATTATTTTGATTCTATGTCGTTTTCTATGTCGTTATGTCGTATTTTCGTTCCCTAGCAAATTTCACCCCCCCCCCCCCAAAAAAAAAAAAACCCGAGCACTTCTGTTCAAACCATGGAATAAAAACATTGTATGGACAACACCATCAATTGCAGAGAGCCTGCATGCTATAGATTTATGCGATGAGTATCGAGTTTCTGAGCAGACTTTTCCGGATGTCAATTATCTCCCACCCATCGTATCATAATGATTGTTGAAAACCATAGAATTGTTCCCCTTTCCGCCCCCTCACTTCACTTTCGAATTTCCTGCGTGCCTCAAAGGATTACCACAAGGTCAGGTCAATGTCAAAGACTGTGACAAATTTTGATAAATACTATTACAAAAGTGAGCACGATGGCACTCAATGTTTGGCAAGGACTATTGGAAAGGAATGTGTTATTCTTTAAGTTTGATTTGTTAATCGTTTCACTTTCCTTAAATGATAAATGAAATTTAATAAAAAATTGTTATCTGTTCTCGTTATATGTTACAAAACAAACTTAGGGAAAATGATTTACAGATAATATAGAATATGAGGAGTAGAAGAAAAACAAGATCATTAAGAAAAAGAGTTGAGAAGGAAGATAAAAAATGTTATGGCAGAACACAATGTTGATGATACAATTACATTAATGATGACATTAGCAATGACGTAATCTACGACGGCGACAGTCGGCAACAGTAAAGGCGACCACAATGATGAAGAACGTTAGTGATTAAAGAAATATACACTTCTATAAAAGGATTACGTATATCCTAATCAAATGATATAATTATTGGTCGATGGCTAATACGTGAACAGTCACTTTATTTCCTTAAGGCCCGGTCACACAGCCCTCCACGGGCGTATCGCGGCCGAATCACGGCCAAAAATTTCTGCCCGTGAAGCAGACGCTGTTGGACGCTATGAGGTCGCGATAAAGACGCGATACAGCCGTACTTTACCCGTCGTTACACCCGTTACACGCGGTAAGAAATTCACACGCGGTTGGCCGCGCGAAAAAGTTTTGGGCTGCCCAAAAATTTAGACCGCGGGTAATCGCGGGCGGTACACGTGGTACACGTGGTACACACGCGGTAAAGACGCGGTACAGACGCGGAACGAACGTGCTAGGACGTGCTACGGCCGCGGTTAAGACGTGGTTACACGCGGAATTGGACGCGAAATTTTAGCGGGTAATCGCGGGTGGAGCACGCGGTCATAGCACGTTTGTTCCGCGTCTGTACCGCGTTGTTATCACGTGCATTAGCGTGTGTACCGCGTGTAAGCGTGGTAGGCCGCGGTACCGCCGCGCTTCACCCGCGATAAGGACGCGGAACAGTCGCCGGCGTCTGTTCCGCGGGCATACCACGGGTAAACCGCGGGTAAGCCAATTTTGCACATTTTCCACCACGGGCAACCGCGGGCAAAAAAAAAATCGCGAAATTTTACCCGCGATACAGACGCGAAAGGCTGTGTGACCGGGCCTTAACGTTAATCGCTCAATCGAAAAATGTAATTTACCGGTCGTTAGCATTCAGGCTAATGACCGATCGGTAAAACGTCTAATAATCTTCCTCTGTTATGTTATTCAACTCCCGGATTCAACTTCGTTCGGTCGTGTAACCCATCGGATCCTTGTCAAAATTACACTTTTTCATATAACGAATGACTCATCGTTTAATGTGCGGGCATTAGTATAATATCCACCCTCGCTACCTTCGAAACTGCCCTGACATACATCCTCGGCTATCACCTCGGGTGTTGGACTGTTCCAAAGGAACCTTGTGGAGATAATCCGTGCTAATATCCACCTGTTACATATTACTTGTATATCATCGAATGAAATAGATATTGTATTTCAATGAAAATCAGAACAAAAGCTTTTCATGTAAGCCTTTACGGTTATCATATTTTTCCATAAAGTCGGCTACCTTGACATTCTCTCAACTCTCTCTTCCCATTATGCTTCTCCGAACTGTCACTATACGAGACATATTTTCTTTGACATGCTGGCCGGTAGGACAACTCATATTTGTTACGCGTTGCCATGGTAACACAACGGGTTACATTTCGTACCTCAGAGACCAGGTGGTCATGACTGGGACAGTGGACCGGAAACTCTCGGTTTGTGACTCACGCCTGGATTTAAGGGGGTGGAGGGGCACAACCGGCCCCATGTTCCCTATAGTTTTTTTTTTTTTAAAGTTAAACAATTTTTTTTTATTATGGACATATTATTTATTTCAATTTTCAATTTCAATTTATTTCATTCGTCATACAAAAACTTACATAATTATAACATTGATATCTACATTGATAAGTAAAGAATAAAATAACGAAAGATGAACATAAATACAAATATAATTATAAACGAATGAGGAACCAGCAAGAAAGAACAATTAAGTCTTATATGGTAATGGTCCCTTGCGACATAATAAAGAATTTCAACCTAAAACACTTAACACCTTACACATAACACCTAACAACTAACACCTAACATCTAAAACCTGATTGCATATAATTATATAAAAGTTAAATAGTTAAACCCCAGTAGGGTAAGGGTTGGCTTATATTTAAGTATTTTGTCCAGGGTTAAAGTACGAATTAAGGTAGTATAGCCTCAGTAGTATAATCATGCCCCCTCCCCATGCCCTTTACAAAACCCTGGATATGCCCCTGTTGTGACTCAACGTAGAGGGGTTTGATTTCTCGGGTGAGAAAACAACAGGTTATTAGGCGAGATGTCGCTAACTTCTTGAATGGGAATCGGGGACATTGGGGAATGGGGCGGGGACGGCGGTTGGGGAGGGCGGTCGGGGAAGGGCCGGGAGGGGGAGTTGAATAACAAATTCGAGGCCAAAAGGCATGACTACTGTCTTCATGTTGAAGGTACTATGTCTCATTTGCAGGCCCAACAAATGAAAAGGTTAAATTCCAACGGCATTTGAAAGACAATACTAATTTAGAACTTCCCTAAAAAAAAAGGGGGGGGGGGCTTGAAAATGTCTTTAAATGGGAAAATAACGACTATTATTTGTCGAATCGACTTAGGAGCTATAGAGCCAGTAAGTAATATTCTGATTTTTCAGACCATTGTACCGAATGATCGTACGTTTTATGCTGCGCAAAGATTCAATCAGTTTAATTTTGGTCATTACAAAAAGTGGGTTAATGATGTAGACAAATGCTCATGTACCCTTTACAGCTCATTTTATGTATGCTATTACCAAAGATTTAAAAAAGCCAGTCAGTCACTCAATAGTGTCTGACAGTGAAGTCTAGCAAGTAAACGGGTTTCCTTGCATAATTCGAATATCGGGACACTGCTAACGTTTGAATTTTACAGATAAGGCATACATGGCATATTCATAATTCCTGCAAAGTTGTACAGAATTCGATGTTGGCTGCAAAAGGAGACATAGTATCTTTAAAGGGTTACAAGTTACAACCTCACTAATCACGGAATTTTAATGTCACGTGCACGTGTAGGTGGCGGATACGGGATTTTCTATCGACAAGGGGGGGGGGGGGGATATTATTGAAATTGCACTTCAGTTGATTTTTCGAAAGTCTTTGGGATCGTGTTCAAATACTTTCAAATGATATTGGTTATTCGCTGATTCGGATGGTTATCAGACTAGCTATACAATCAGACCCGAATGTTGTTAGATTTAAAATGTCAACGACTTTCAAATACTTACTTGATGTGACGAGGAGACAGTAAACAGACAGATAGGGGTTTTCCCGGCCGTGTCCATCTCATTTTACCGTGACCTCGATGCAGTGAACTGGTGTCAGATCGCATCGCACACTTGTATTGGATGTGAGGCTTTCCATCTCTTACTTTCTCTCAAGGCCTCGCTCCATGTTTCTCCCTCTTTCAACTCTCTCGACATCGTGTACCTCCTCGGCTTCTCAATTTTCTCTCTGTCTCTGCCCCCCCCCCCTCCTCTCTCTAATAATATTCCTAAAGATTTCTGACAAGCAAATTATACAAGCAAGAGAAGGAAAAAACTGTCACTTCTAAAAAAGTATAACAATAAAAAAGCAAATTAATCGTGTTTCAAAAAGGGCACGGGCCGAAGTGCCCCCCCCCCCCAACAAAACAAACACAAATGAATAAAAACTATTTTTGAAATCCGCTATAGTGATCCGCATAGACATTGTATAGTTTCGAAATTGTTAAGATATTTTCCACTGTCTACTTTTGTAGCAACTGTTTGAATTTCTTTCCAAATCAACCAACCACTCACCCGCACCCACTTAGCCTAGTCTTGAATTCTGGATTAAGATATTTAGGCAGTGACTTGGCGTTGGCCCACGGCTGGATCGGGAGGGAGAGGGGGCACAACTCATGCTAAATAAAATGGTTTGCAAGGGAACGGAGAAACAACTCAAGGGGATGGGGTTCGATATGGCGGGAGGGGGGGGGGGGGGTGAGATCATGTTTTCGTATTTTACTTTCTTGTTATCTATCTTTTCTTCCTCTTATTTCTTCTGTCGTTCCATCCATCAGGGGTGCGTACCCCTATACCCCATGCCACTAAGTTCGTAACTAACTATTACTATTAGATTTGACAGCAAATTACGTTTCACTTGTAACCGGAGGGAAACTCAAAGTTGGGCAGTTGTTTTTGATAAACTACTGTCATGGCAACTCCACTATTGTGTCCACCGAGATTCTGAATGTAATTTTGAGAAGAATTGTCTTTGATGTTTATGTTTTTCCCTCAGTTTTGAGGGAACGTATTCTAAAGTTCATACTAACCCTATAATCTTGTAATGCAGGAAAGGGGATAAGTGTTTTTAGATGTGAAAAAGAGCAAATCATCAATTAGGCAAAATAATTTAGTGCTATTAATAGAACTTTAAACTATGAAATATAGTTATGGAAGTATATTATAGATTCTCTGCCTTGTAACCTAAATGAGACATAAGGGTTACTAACCACAGAAATCGCCCGCGCAGGGAACGTATTTTAATGTCATTCACTTGTTTCCCAAACGACTGCTTTAAGCACGTCATATCGCCCGAAATTACCCATTGATATTAATTTTATTTTACGATACTCGATTATGGCACCCCGAGGTCTAATTTTTCAAAACAAAAACAAAACACAACGAAATAAGGATTTCCAATCTCTTATTCGTTACTAGATTTGTGGATTGGTGGATTGCTGTATCTTGCAATAAATTCTCGAGCTTCCTGCAATAACATAGTTGTGAATAGGTCTGGTTTCCTATTTCTCGAGAAGAAATTTTGAATCATCTTTAAAGAACCAAAGAATCAAATCCATCTTTATTTCTTTTCACATAATATTTTTCGTCTTAAGATTTAAGAAAATATATATTTATTACACTAAAACAGTGAACTTATACATCGTCACTATTAGTGATGATGTTTATAGTTCACAGTTTGATGTTTAGTTTGTATCTTCTTCAATTTTTTTTTATCTCCTGAAACAGCTATATCTGACAATTATAGTCCATAGTTAAATAGACCTACTTGATATATAATTAACAACATAAACAGGTGGGTAATTTTGTAAGTCCTATATAAGAGTTATATAAAAAAATCACGTTTTCCATTGCTTTATCATATTTTTGCCCATTCTCTTTTTTAGTTTTCATCTTAGCAAATTGATACATGCAGATGATTTAAAATATTAAGGTACACTGGTATAAATCAAAATAGGCCCCCGCAAGTGAATGACATTTTTTAATTAGATTAAAAAAACTTGACCTATAAAAAGAAACTGTTTTGCAAACTTCGCGCTTTAATTCATTTGAACCGACCTTCACCTCGTTCTATTATCATGTTCTAAATAATCATATTCTTGGCACGTTGAACATCACTTGAGCTTTGGTTTGTTTGTATCATGTTCCTCAAGAATTTGTTTGTCTGGGGGAATAAAATTTATCCCGCCATTTTTGAAGAAACGTGTCTCGATGAATTTTTTTCTCCAGTATCTTCAAGCATGTTCATGGTCGAGTTATCAAACTGCATGGGGCTGGAATATTCTTTGTCAAATTGTTTTGTTTGTCGAATGTTATCTTTTGTGTTCGACCTTTGTAGTATTTGAAGAGCATGACGTTTTCATGTGTTTTTTTTCAAGGATTTCCATGCAGGTTCAGTGTTCGTTCAGTGCATGCCCTGGTACGGCAGTTTAAACCACCAAAATGCTGTCAAGTAAATGTTTCTGATACAAACAAAATAGTAATCTGAAAAGGGGTGGTGAAATTGTATTTGTTTGGTAAACATGCAGGACACTCTGCAGATCTTCGGTAAAAGGGGATAAAGAAGAAGAAGAAGAAGAAGAAGAAGAAGAAGAAGAAGAAGAAGAAGAAGAAGAAGAAGAAGAAGAAGAAGAAGAAGAAGAAGAAGAAGAAGAAGATGTTGATGATGGCAATATGGAGAAGTACTTCTACCCCATGATGTTCTACCATGACTGTGATCACTCTTTATAGTGGTTCTAGAGGGGAGGGGGGAGGGGGGGGGGGCATGGGTAATCAACTCCATACTTTCTTCATGTCTCAATTTTTTCCCTTGATTATAAAAAGATAGATGCAAGACACAATCATAAAATTAAATAAAGAGCCTAAAGCATCTAAAGCCCCCAGCCCCAACAAATATTCGTTTAGGACAATTTCTGATGCCCCTCCAAATCGAATTTAGTGCGTAAAATCACGTACTGCACGTGGCATTGAAGGCGACCCCAGGTTTTGCTAAAAGTCAATAATACATTTTTTTAAAAGAGTTTGGGAAATCCTCTTTCATCATAACATTCAGGAATTTCGCATCGAAATTTAATATCATCCTTGTAATATCTCGACCTTTATATAGCATGCACAATACCCATGCACATGTTCACGGTACGGATACATGCATGACATGTGTATTGTTCGAATGTGTCAAATGTTCTTTGGAGGTTAATACAAGTCATGTTCGTCACATGTTTGTGTAGTGAAAAAAATAAAATAATGAACAAATATTGTCGTTATGTCAATATTTTCAATGATAAATGTTTAGCAAACATCCTAAACATGGCAAACTGAGTAATGTATTCATCCATTATGACTTTTTGCATCATGATCCAGGCCTTGCTTATTTGATGATAAGCTGCAACTATATATACCTCATTCAATTAATTCAAATGCATGGGTAAATTCATGCAATTTTGTTGCATACGTAACCGGCTACATTTTTTATTTGAGTATACCGTATGATGATATCAAGTGGATGGCTCACCTAGAGGTTGCATCAGACAAAACCTCATAACATATCTTACATTTTATGCAAATAAAGCTCTTTTCCCGATACACATTATGTCAGGGTCGGCGATTTCTTTTCATGAGCGGGAGGGGGGGGGGGGGGGGGGAGGACGAAATGCGACATTTACTTGTACATTTTGAAGGATATTATGCGGGGGCGCGTACCGCCGAGCGAGAAAATGTTTCCATTAGGAGGGCACTCATGGGCCCTCCAGAGTCTTAAAGTGTGTAGCAGTCTTTAGTCAGTATTATGCTATACATTTAACTTTTACACTTTTTCAAATTTTCCTGGGGGGGGGGGGGGACCGACCCTCCCCCTAAAAAATTGAGGGGCATGTCCCCCCGTCCCCCGGGATCGCCGCCCCTGCATGGTATACTTTATAATACTTCGGACATGAAATATCCAAATACCTTGGAAATTCTCATATTCAGTAAGATTGCAATAATAAGGACACGATTTATCTCAAGAGGCGACGGAGTAAAACGCGTTCGTCACACATGCAGGTCAAATCATACTAAATTTCATGAAGATTAAATATATATGTATCGTTGTGTGCTAAGCATGTTAGGCTATGTCAATTATTGTACATTCCTGTTGGCTTCGAATTAAATTATAATCTGACTGTCTAAGGATTGTGGATAATTTGAATTGAAATAATTGGGAAGCAATAATGACCCATTTCCCGATCGCCAATAGATAAACAGAGCCATCAGTACCGCAAATGGCGACAAAAAATGCTCGAAAATCGGTGTCAGACGGTCACTGATATAACAACTTTGCGTCGGTTGGGGATATGTAAAATTAAACTGACCTATATATTTCTGCTCTTTGGAAAGCGTTAAATTAGGCATTGAATTAAAGAATCCTTTAAATGTATTCCTCTATAATGATCGTAATGATGATAGGCCTACTATGATTTTAACCTTACGAATATAATCAGATAATATTGTGGAAAATCAATTCCCCTAATTTTTTCAAACTCCAAATTTTTTATTGATTTTAATAGATGTATGCGAGACACATTCAGAAAATGAATGTAAGAGCCCCAAGCATCTAACACACCAAGCCCCCCCCCCCCATCAAAAAAAAAAAATTCGTTTAGGACCGCTTATGATGCTCCTTCCAATCGAATTTAGTGTGTAAAATCACGTACTGCACGTGGCATTGAAGGCGACCCCAGGGTTTTGCTAAAAGTCAATAATGCATTTCTTTAAAAGAGTTTGGGGAATCCTCTTTCATCATAACATTCAGGGATTTTGCATTGAAATTTAATATCTTCCTTCTAATATATCGACCTTTATAGCACACCCATGCATGCACAATACCCATGCACTTGTTCATGGTACGGATACATGCATGACATGTGTATTGTTAACATGTGTAAAAAGGTTCTTTGGAGGTCAATACAAGTCATGTAAACCCTGTTTGTGTAGTGAACAAATAATATCATAAACAAATATTGTCGTCATGTCAATATTTGCAATGAGTAATGTTAAGCAAATAACCTAAACATGGCAAACTGATTAATGTACTAGTATGGCTTTGTGCATCATGATCCAGGTCTTGTTTATTTTGATATTTATGACATTTATAGATAGCTGCAACTACCTTTAAGTAATTAAAATGGGTAAGTCCAAACTATTTTGTCCTATACGTTACCGACTACATTGATTTGAGTATACCGTATGATGATATCAAGTGGATACCTCAACTAGAGGTTGCATCAGACAAAACATCATGACATATCTTACATTTTATGCAAACTAGTGCTCATTTTGAAAGATACATGGTATACTTTATAAAACTGGGGAAATGAAATATCATATTCAGTAAGATTGCAATAATGTAGTACACGATTTATCTCCGGTTGCGACGGAGTAAAACGAGTTCATCACACTGAATTCAAATCATACTGAATTCCATGAAGATTAAATATATATGTATCGTTGTGTGCTAAGTATGTTAGGCTCTGTCAATTGTACATTTCTGTTGTCTTCGAATTAAATTTTAATCTTCTTGTCTAAGGATTGTGGATAATTCGTATTGAAACAATAAGGAAGCAGTAACGACCCATTTCCTGATCGCCAATAGATAACCAGAACCATCAATACCGCAAATGGCGATAAAAATGCACGAAAATCGGTGTCAGACGGTCACCGACATAAAACCTCATGCGGTGGGGCCATGTAAAATTGAACCGACCGACATATTTCACCTGAATATACTACGAAAATAATCAGACACTATTTATATCTTAATTATCTTCTAAGGCTATCAGATATATTATTCTTTTCTTTACACTCCATTAACATTGAGAAACACCCCAGCCGATTCCAGGACCTTTCCAAAGCATCATTTTAACACTAGTCTTCGATGCTTTTACGAATTTTTCATTAACCACTTATTTTACAAACTTTTAATATTATTATCGTAGTTTGTGTCATGCCGACATGCCCCATGCACCTTCCATGGATCCACCACTTGCAATGGCCATTATTTGTGTGTCTCGTACCATATTACACCTTGCAAACAGTATCCGCTTGCAAGGTCCATCAACAAAAAGATGAAAAGATAAAAAGAACCAAGTTCAACGTCAATCACAATATCACGGCAACACCAAGGTTTGGAAATAAATAAACACTGTAATCACGCTGTGAAGAACCTGTATCACGATGTCCAAAGTTTAAGGGCGTCATATCAAAATATAAATATTATCAAATATATATAGCAAAACATGCCTTTCACGTGTAAACCAGCAAGGAAAGTCAGTCGAAGTCCTTCAAAGCTAAACATGACCTCGGGTACTTATCAAGGGTTAGCGGAAACTTGAGAGAATCGATAACATGATAAATACATCCCGGTATGAAGTGGGGCGGGGGGGGGGGGGGCTCCACAAATAAATGGTCAAAAGGCCATATCCAAAGAAAAGGGCACTACAGTGCACTTTGTGATGTGTTTCAATGCTCAAGCGCTGTATCAAACGAGTTGACTATATTGAGAACGTTAGACATTCTCAATCTGACCTAGCTTCTTCTTAAGCACTTTTAAAAGGAGTATATCAGGTGATTTTACACAGATAGGAAAAGGGTGTATGTGATATTACAATTGATCTAGTTTTAATTAACTGTCTTACATAATCAAGAACAAATGTGGGGCCTGGAAGGCTTAACCGTAATCACAATACTCTCCCAAGTTGAAAAATAATATCAACAGAAATATTTGAATATTATAGAGCTATATGCGAACATTAACATCAGCAGGAACAACAATAGCAACTCCAAACATTTTCCTACAGGTTTGTTTGTTTGTTTGTGTTTAAAAAAAAATATTAACGGCTATTGAATGAATATTAGAAGAACCCAGTTCTCACTTCGTATTAGCTTCTAATGAAAACTATCAAAACTATTTCGTAAAAAGAATCCATGTTAGGAGTTGTTTTTAAATGTTATAAAGTAGCCATACAAAATTAAAAACAGCATAATTATAATTATCTGCTTTGCCTTCGTCACAGTGGACTTTCCTTTCATATTACAGGAAGTTTTCCACATTTCTAGTAATGTAAATTGCTGGATGTATATCCCGTTTATTATCGAAAGTTTATCACATTCTTTAATTCCGCAACCATGGCAACGCTACAAAGAAAATGAAAGGTTGGAAAGGATGTATAATGTATTGCACTTGACATGTTTAATCTTTATTAGGTGGAATTGTGCACGTAGCGGTGATTAAAGTGATGAACATTTTCGATAGAGTTAATGAATCGTCATAATGCCATGAGTAGACGAAGGAATTAATGATTCCGCGGGTTCGATGTAATTGGAAAAAAATACTGCTAATTCTACTGCTAATTATGGCGAGAAAGCTTTTTCAACTCGCGGTGTGCTGACTGATAAAACTCGCATTAGTGTGGTTAAACCGCCAGGGACGTTCGCGCAGCCAGCTATTTACCTAAATTATTATCAGAAAACGGGGGTTTTCTTCTTTTTTTTGCGGCTGGAGATGGGTTTCGGGGCGTTAGGATGGAAGTAAATCAGCATACGTTGATTGATATAGTTGTGGCGCGAGGGTGTTTAAGGGGGGGGGGGGGGGGGGGGACTCATGCAAATATCCTCAAATAATTATTAATCCTTGTTTTAACTCGTGTCGGCAACTGAACTCAATGAGGAGCAAAAATATTTGAGGAACAGTTTTGCAAACCTCTGCAATTTGCTGTTGATCCCTTGCTCCTAATATATATATTTTAAATTCATTATACATTTAATAAATCCAAAAAGTGCAAGGATGTTAATATTTCATTGAAAGAATGTTAGAGAATCTTCGATCATAATTGACGGCAAAGAACAATATGGAGTTGTGGAAATATTATGCCCCCCCCCGATATAATGTTCGATCTACGCCCTTGATCATTCGTTGACATTGTAAAGCTGGGAAGGGGAGGGGGTAGTGGGCCCCTTTATCAAAAGTTGTCATACGATCTTGAGCCTAACTATAATCATCGAGACGAGATATACTGCGATAATTTGTAGTCGCTAAACCCATTAGCGGGCCTTTCCACAATAAGCTGGGGATTTCCTTTGGAGTGGTTAATTGCTCACAAGACGATATCTGTCATAAAGAGAAATATAGCGAGGAGATAGAAAGAGAGGGTGAGAGAAGGAGAGAAAGAGAAAGAGAGAGAGAGACAGAGAGAGGGAGACAGAGAGAGACAGAGAGAGACAGAGAGAGACAGAGAGAGACAGAGAGACAGAGAGAGAGAGACAGAGAGAGACAGAGAGAGACAGAGAAAGAACATGGAACGTGGTCAAAATAATTATCGCCTTCGACTCCTTAATCGTCTAATGTATTTGTTTCCCTATATAGAAATCTCGCCTACGAGCGCCAGAAACAGAAAATCGAAATTAGACTATAATCATTCCATTGATCCACAACCAGTGGCGTAACGAGCATGATTCAGCCACTAAGGGGCACTGCCATTATGGAAGGGGGGTGGGGGATCTGGTCTTACTTGGTAGATGAAATGCAAATGACGAAGACCATTGATTTGGAGAAGGGGCATGGGAGGAGGTCGCATCATCTTTTTTTCACGTTCCTTTTTATTCCTCTCCCGTTTTCCTTTCCTCCTGGTTCTTTTTTTGGGGGGGGAGGGGGGGGGGGGACCTTCCCGCCTCTGTATCTACTCCATTGTCCACATACATTCAAACGACCAGAATTCTCAACAGTTAACATCTTTGATCTTCAAGAAGCTCTTGAGATAACTTATTGAATGTCCATCCTTTTCCCCCCATCCTTAGAATCAAGACAATAATCCGCAAGAGCATTCGTTTTTTCCAAAGAGACAAATTCGATTATTTCTTGGATATCCATGTCAGACAATCCTGAAAAACAAATTAATGAGAGCTGTGACATCGAGAATCGTTGCTTCCCTTCGAAAAATCGAGTCTGTACCCCGACACTAATGCTTATTTATTTCGCCGCTGGAGAGACACATTTGCAATTCTTTGCTTTAAAAAGCTTTTCCCCAGCGCTTCTTTATGCGATTAGTTTCCTCTTTCCCGCGCAAATTATTGTGATGGATCGAAGAGAGTTGGTGGAAAACCTCGGCAGTTTCAAGAGATAGGCAAATAGTTTCTGCATTGTAGATTAGATGTGGATGGGACAGTGTAGCGAATAATCTAATTGCTACTTGAAAAACAAATCGTGTTTATTCTTTGAGTTGTGTTTTTGTAACTCCCATGCCCGGCACATTATTTTCATTGTTTACTAGGATGGGGAATTCGAGAATAGAAGAAAAAAGTGATGGCCCTTAGATTTCTTTTTAGCAATGTTCAAGTAAAAGCAAGCCAAGCAATTGTTGGCTCGTTATTTATAACAAAAAAAACAACAAAACAAAAAAACAAAAAACAAAAAACAAAACAAAACAACAAAAACAACAACAAAAAAAACAACAACAAAAAAACGAACTAACATAATGGTAGGTGGACTAGCTGTTCTACATCAGGATAAAAAAAAACTTTTTTGTTGCCTTTTTCCCCCGCTTTTTTTAATCTTTGTTCTCATCAAAAAGCTGCTCCGTTCTTATATATAAAAAACAAAACATTTAAAATCCTATCGACCATAATGGTTTTACGAGACAATCGTTTGCTTATCGAACCACTTTACAAAGTAGCTTTGATGATCAAATTGCTTGCTGGTACAGCAATTAGGAGTTTTAATCTAAAGAAGGAAAGGCGTAGCAACTGGCAGTGTTTTATATTTATTCACCACATTTGCTGTGTACAAAATGAGGACTTCAGTTTTCACTAGAGAGAGAAAACGACCGAGTCTTTTCAAATCCCTGATAAGGGCTTTAAAGGAGAATAAACCTGTGCACGAAGATAACCTCAGTAAAAGCATGCAGGAAAATAAAGAGACATTAATGTCTCGATGTTTACGCTTTGGAAATGTCCTTCTAAAAGACAGCTCCTCTTTGAAAGCCGAACAGCAATCTCCGGTTGCTTTTAGAGCTCGTTAGCGATAATCATCTCTCTCTCTCTCTCTCTCTCTTTTCTCATTTTTTCTCTCTCTTTTTCTCTATTCTTCCATCTCTTTATTTTCTCTATCTCACATGCTTCTCTTCCTTCCTCCACTTTCTCTACCTTTTCCGTTTTCTTCCCCTTCTTTCTTCCGTTTGTCTTTCGAACATGTCTTCGAGTCTTCCTATCCTATACCCCTCTCTCCCCCTCTTTCTCTCTCTCTCTCTCTCTCTCTCTCTCTTTCTCTCTCTCTCTCTCTCCCTCTCTCTCTCTTTTTCTCTCTCCCCCCTCTCTCTCTCTCTCTCTCTCTCTCTCTCTCTCTCTCTCTCTCTCTCTCTCATTTCCCTCTCTCTCTCTTCCACTCCCGCGATTGCTGTTAGCCACTTGTACCGCCGTGACCCACTATCTCTCTCTCTCTCTCTCTCCTCCACTACAAATCAATACTCGACAAGAGATGCTTAACACTTCAAGGAGGAATGCATCTTTGGATGCAGTCTCCATAAGGATTATTAGAAGAGCATTCCGAGACACCCTCGACAATCTGCTGGTATTCCATGGGTGATAACTCTTACTTCCCTAACCTCAAGTATCTCTTGTTAGGCCTGGCAAACGGATTCTTCGTAAACTTTCTTCTCCGGATTTTGGACACCGAGGAGACTGAGAGGTCTCCATACCATTATGATATTTGTATTTAATGCCATTGGACCAATAATTTAAACGCATATTTTGTTAATTTATTCATTGATAAAGAGGCTCAAAGCGAGGTGAAATTGCAATAAATATATCAATGATTTTTGTAGAGCATGTTTTATCGATGTCCTCAGATTCTTTTTCTTATCTTTTCTTTTCACTTTTTAAATAAAAACATCAAACAGATGAAGGAAAAGAAAAAAGAATAAGGCGTGCCCTAACACGAAGGAGGAAAAGGGAGGAGAAACTAAGAATTAATAATGCAAGGCTTTAGTTGTCTTGTGATAATGGCCATTAATTTTAATCAGGATTGATATCATGTTGTCCTTCATCTTCGCATTTTATATTTCATTTCATATCCAGACTAATGGGGGTGGGGGCGGAGGAGTTGCTCACCTCCATGTATTTTGTCAGCTCTAATATCATTCACGAACAGCTTAATTATAACCAGACTCATCTGTCCTTTCTCGTTAATATCAGTGGTAATTCGAGATTCGGCATTATATAGTATGTTCTCATCTAAGGAAGATAACAAGTTAATCATCCTCAACTTTTTCCTTTCCCTTTCCCTGTATTTTCTGTCTGAATATATTCTCTTGTTATGAGCTCTGTCTCCCTGTCTTTATTATATTTCCCTCTTTCTTTTTCCCTCAATTTCTTTTTTCGTTGTGTGTCTCTCTCCTCTTTTATTACTCTATCTCCACCTCAGTAAAATACGTTAATACTGCTGGTCCGTTGCTCTCTCTATCTCTCTCTCTCTCTCCCTCCCCTCTCTCTCTCTCTCTCTCTTTCTCTCTCTATCTATCTCTCACACACTCTCTCTCTCTCTTCTCTCCCTAACTTCTGGCCTACGGCCATCGAGGCTCGACAAACACATTCCATGTAGACACTGAACTATCTCAACACACCGAGAACAAACACCATACTACCAGGGGTCCAAAGGCTTCTTCCATCTTCACGCTTTGTCGCTCCGTAGCTACATCTATTATCCATTGTCCAACCGATTAGAGGTTAATCATCTGACTCACCGTAACATTGTTTGCATTGTATGAGGAACAAGGGTGCAGGCAGTGGCGTAGCCAGGATTTTTTTCATGGGGGCGTCCCGAGGGGGGGGGGGGGGGGGGGGGGGGGGGGGGGGAGTTCATCACTTTTTGGTGGGAAGGGGCACATGAACATGGTTTGTGGTAAACCCCGCGTTAAATAATACGCTTACAGGCAATGTATTTGATGGATCCAAACTTGATAGTTTAATGCATTGCGAAGCTTTTGCAGTGTTCCTAAACATCAAGGAATTATTTCATTTTTGTCGTTGCATTTGTGGGTGGGAGTGGGGAAGGGGGCACCAGAGAGAGAGAGAGAGAGAGGGTGGGGTGGTAATTCTATATAGGATAGGACCTAAACAAACAATAAATTATTGTCTGTAATTTAGAAATACAAAGAGCCCCCTCTTTGATATATATATATATATATATATATATATATATATATATATATATTATATATATATATATATATATATGTTTCTTTTGTTCTTATTCACGATTTTCACTTAACACAGATTTCTAACAGCATGGGACCTTTTTCGACAAACTCAGTCCCCTCTATCTCTTCAAAATGCTCCCGTTGCGCCTCCGACAGGGGACCGTTATCTGAGACACTTGAAAATACCATCAACCTGGCCAAGTCTCGATTGGTATGTTATTTTCGTATAAACATTACACCTCTTCTCATACATCTAATATACTGGCTGTCAATTCAGCTGTACTGCTCCATCGTACTTATCGAGTCCCACCGCGGCACTAATGTCCTTTGGCAAGACATTAATCTACATTTGCCACACTCGACCCAGGTGACGTAAATGGGTACATTAATTCCTTGAAATGCTAGAGCGCCGCAATGTTGCAGCTCGGCTAAAGCCGGGGTAATAATTTCAGTCCCTGGGAAGTTTAGTTTACGGATATTCGGACAACAACCACTTCTTATTCAGGCACCTCACACCTCATTATCCGGGGCAGCGAGGGGATGTTTGTTGTCCTCATATTAAATTATAGTGAACTTTGTGACGAAATTATATTGTCAATTATGATAAAGTGTCCAAACTTTTACTCGCTCCCAAAATCTGTACATTCGAAGCGTGTTATTTGGGCCGCCCCCCCCCCCACCACCCTCGGCAAAATCTAGGCCCTATGTTTATCATATTCAAAGGTGTTATTCAGAATCCTAGAAATCACGTTTGTATCATGCGATAGCTGGCCTCTATTTCAACTCCAGTTTATTGGCAATTGGGTTATTGGGTCCAAAGGCGCAAACGGAAGAACCCAGACAAACAAAATAAAGGGGTATTTTTGGCACAGTTACCACGACCTTTCGATGTGTTGGACTATTGAGAGTCTTTAGTGAACGAGAGACCGCTGACGTAGTGTGAATCGAGCCAGTGAGGGGGGGGGGGGGGTGGTTGGAGGTGGCTGCTGATTTTAACAGATGGAAATTAAATCAATCACATTTACTGATTGAAGAAAATCCACAAGTTAGCATAATGTTCAATGTAAAAGTGAATACAAAAGAATGTTCAAAATCAGGTTACAAAATGAACAATTTCATTGAAAATTGCTCGTATATCCCGGTATCTGCGCCATTACATCACTGATCCCTGGACAAAATTAAAAATTCAAATATTTCTGGATTTTTATCGATATTGTTATAATAATGAACAAACCTATGTAGTATAAATTTCGAAGATTAACATGGGGTCATTTTAAGTATGATCAAACGCTCATAATTTGTTTTATATAGGTTTACTGATAATAAAGATATGAAAACAAGATAGAACATGATTGTGTTCATGCATCGCGCGATTTAATTTGTGATTATAACACAATCATAAAAACTTTGGAGAAATTGTCAAATCAAGGAGCAATTTCAATACCCTATATTTTGTGTATTACCTGTAGATATCACATTCATATTACGTAATAAGACTTTGACATAGTAATGTTCACACATATTTTCATCAGGTGACTCAAAAGGTTATTGAAATTGCCTAAGGTTTATTTTTCAAAAGCTTTTGCTATCATGTTTATGAATGTTAATGGCCCTATTTCAACATTGTCCTTATATTC